>NC_138155.1:9696900-9739400 GCF_964199315.1 Orbicella franksi | reverse complement strand
TTACGTCAAGAAAGTGAACAATTTTTTTGTTGGCATCGATTGTGATCTTTAGGCCATTTGATTTGAATACATTGCTGACTTCTTTCTTGGTTTTTTCAATTTCTTTCGGGATGGCTTTGCAAATTGTAGCCTTTGTCTGAATGAAAAGGTCATAATCATTTGTAAAAAAGAACTGTGTAGCCTAGTCTAACTGGTCTAACTGTCTAGCCAACTCCTCAATCGATTGAGTTGAGCGCTCTACGAAATACGTTCTACTCAAAAAAAGAATTTATAGATATATATATATTTCTTGAAAATCTTTTTTTCTCGTAGTTTACCTGGATGATTAACCCCGGGATATACTAGGGAGGTGGGTTCATAAAGTTGAAAAGGGGACTTAAGACTTTTTTGATATTCTTGTCCACAAACCACAAACACTGCCGGATTCAATTTTTTTGTTTTGTTTTGTTTTGTTTTGTTTTGTTTTGTTTTGTTTTGTTTTGTTTTGTTTTGTTTGCAACACTACACTTTATTACTTATTACAAAAACTAAAGTTACTTACATCATTACCACTACTTACAAATTACAAATAACAATAGCAATCAACATTGGTTACAACACTAACAATATAACAACCTCTTTAACAGGAGTTAATCCAAAATAAGGAATAATATGATTCAATTGTTAATCGCGCCATTAGTAGAGGTAATTTAAACCCTTTCTTGAATGTTTAGGCAAACGTAGGAAGCCATTCTTGAAAATTAAATACCAATTGATAATTGGGTCTGAAATTAGGTATGGAACATTAGATAGCTTGTTTTAAAATTCAATAAGGCTTTTAAGACGTTCCAGTCGCTCCCATCAAACACATCTGGTCGCGTTACGATGAAAAACATTGCTTATGATAGCAAATAAGAATACCGGATGCATTGCTTTTTTCCAGAAATTCCCCAACTTAACAACCTGGACGGACTTAAACAGCGCGTCATGGACTCCACCTTGTTTTACATTGGACAACTAGCCAACATGATGGGATTTGCATGGACTGGTGGATGCTGGTCTAAGTACGCTGGCGAAGATTTTCGTCGCCGAGGAGACACTTGGGAATCCAAGTACAGGTCGAATTGGTGTCTCGGAGACGGACCCAAGAAAGACGTTCGCCTAAAGATCACGTACGAGAATTTTGCCTACACCATGAAAGATGTGACATTCGGAGAGTCTGTTAAGCAGTCCATCCCCATGGATCAGGAACAACAGTTGCTGAATTCACCTGACAGAAGCTACAGCAAAGTCGCCTCTAACAATAAGAATAATGCTGGCTATTCCTCCGAAGTGCAGATTGAAATGCGTGTTGCAAGTACCCTCAAAAATGTCCAGCGAACCAGCTGGGATTCAAAATTTGGCATTGAAGTTGGCGTGGAGTACGAGCCCCCAAGCGCAACAGGTGGTGTGGGCTTTTCGGCAAAAAGCAACTTTAACTATGAATGGGGAGGAGATGAGGAAGATACCACTGTCAACCAAGACTGGCATATTCTAAAGGTGACTGACAAGAAAGAACTTCCACCCAAAACATTTTCAGAATGGCACGCATTTAAAAAGCCCGAAAAAGTTACCCTTCCTTACACAGCTACCATCGTTCCCACATTCTCCGTTAAACTGGAAGGCTACATGAAATGGGGAGGCGGTTACCATGGAGCTACCACTAATTTCCATCAGGATCATCGCGGCTCTGGTGATCGTAACAATGTAGAGCACACTTTTGGAAGTGCTGAGATCCCGTTCTACGAAGACCTCAAAAACCAGATTGAGCAGAATATGTTACCTTGGCAATGGCATGCTATGAAACAGAATTACCCCTCTGCAGACTACTTCATCGATCAGCTAACAAATAAAGATCTCTATGCATTCACTATGGCAGGTCAGTTTGAAGAAACAACAGAAAACGAGATAAAGTCATATTGGTATCCATCGCGACCCATCAACGAAATGTCAGACGCAATCACGAATTTAACTTTAATGGCTGATCAGGGGGGAAAGTTTCCGGAGTTTCCACGTATCCGCCCTCCACCACCAAAATTCAAGACCATTGACAACAGTAAGGAGACGAAGGTTCCTCCTGTTAAGCATTTTAACGATGATGATGGGGGAGGACCTGAACCTACCATGTTCCCTCGCATTCATCCTCCGGCATCAAAGGTGAAGACCACCAACAACAATAAAGAGAAAAAGTCTCCTCCTATCAAGCTGTACAGTGAATAAGGCACTGTGTCATGTTGGTTAGTTAAATTCTAACTGAGTTTTCCAAGAATTATAATGCACCCGTTATAAATACAAAGTAATTAAAGGAAAATAAACGTAGAATATGTTTTTTATTTCTTTTAGAAAATTCCGCGATGAAAAACAGAAAACAACTTGATTACTTTGATCACAAAATGTCAACTCTCTCTGCTTGTGCCATCATAATGTTTCTATCGAGTTCTATCTCAATACCACCTTGCTAAATAATAAATATGGGTCATTGACCAAAGTTTGGGATCAAGAGCGTTTAATATTGGCTATATTCCTTTTTGCGTGTTTATATTTGGTCCATATATGGGATAAGCAACACCGAAGGATGGTTTATGTGCTCGAGTCACAGCGGGCATTCCCGAAAGCAAGTATCGTGGCGCCATCCTTTTTTCCCGGCCCGCTTACGTAGCCAATCACATCGCAGGAATTGGTTCATATTGCCACTTACAGAGCTAGCCATGTAATAAGGATATCTAGAAAATAGCCTGAAGAAAAAATGCGTGCTGATTGGTTCAAAATCGCTTCACTGACTAAGCCTTTTTAAGCCGTGCTCGGGAATATTGGCCCTCGGTCGCTTTTGTACAGATCCCTTCGCGCTCGGTTGTACTGCAACAAACTCGGGTCAATACTAATCTCTTATTGACCCTCCAGTATGGCCCTCTGGCGCAAGGGCCACACTGGGGAATATTGGCCCAAGGTTGTGGCAGCACGGAAAGAGGGCAAAGTGGTCTGTACAAGAAAAGAACCAAGGGCCATTATTCCGATCAATAACTAAAATCAACCAATGAGATTTATCCATTGCCAGTCCAATATTCTATAAATATTGTACCGGGCACAATCACGCACGATCACTCCTTAAGATTTTCTCTTTATTCAATAGAGCTCTTTTTCCGTGTTTACAAAGCCCCGTCAACACCGGAGGACGAGAACACGCGGAGGATTGGTAGAATTCGAGACAATTATGCAAACCCCAGACGAAGTCGAGGGTTCGTTTAACTTTCGAGAATTCTCCCAACCCCCCGACTGTTTAGATGAGGCTATGCAAACATGGAGAAAGTGTTCTACTGCTTAAATAGAAAATCTTAAGGAGTGATCGTGCGTGACACGTCACAGCTGTGTTTACATACTCTCATCTAAACACACGTATAGACCAATGAGAGCGCGCGAGGTAGCTTCGTTATTTTATAAAGTTTTATTACTCACGTTTCTCAGTGAGAGAACTTGCTGTGACATAAAAGGTTCCTTTTCCGTTTCTTCCAACTCTCTTTCCCTTTTGTTTTACTTAACATCAGACTTGAGTATATGCCTAATATACGCCTAGTCGACGATGTTTTTCCAGTTGGTGATAGTATCATTTTATTCTTAACATTTTTAGTCGTGTACTATTCCGGCTTTCAGAAGGGTGGGTTAATCCTGTCTAAAGATTCGTTTATTATTATTATTATATTATTATTATTATTATTATTATTATTATTATTATTATACACTGCTTTTGATAGTTTTTATAGAAGCGATCCGTATGGCAAAATTCCGGCTAACAAAGAATCAATAAGGACGTCAGTTCTTACTTACCTCAAGACTATCTTGCTATCATGAGTATAGCTCTCGCGCTGGGTTTGTAAAGGTTGTTAATTTTTTATGTCAATAGGTAAGGGTTATTGACCAAGTGTGAGGTCAAGATGGCTGGATATTGGCCAAGTTCTTTTTTTGCGTGTTTATGGACCGAGACGGAGTCGAGGTCCATAAACTCGCGAAAAAAAGAACGAGGCCAATATCCAGCCATCTTGACCTCACACTTGGTCAATAAAGGATTTATTATATGGCTTTCGCGGAAATTTTTCTTGCGGGACAGGCGGGTAGTCCCGCGCGGGCAAGATAGCTCCATCTTGCCCGCTCGGGTAGCCAATCACAGCGCAGGATTTGTTTCATCTTGCCCGCTCACGGAACTAGCCATATAATAAATCTGCGTTTGAGACTCATGATACGTACTCATGATATTCCCTTTGTTAGTGCAATCATTTTGCTTCTTCATTGGTCCTGACAAGCCCCAAGGGGGAGTGGCCAATTAAGTATACATTTTACATTCTTTTTTGTGCGCACTCTTACTGAGTGCTTTTGAATGCAAAAATTATTTATGAGATCTACCGGAATAGCAATGTAAAGGAAGATGGTGATTGATTTGAGAAAGAAAATATTGTGTGTGATTGTACAAATCTCTTCTTGTTTTTAGTAGCACTTTTATTCGCTCGTCAGTCATAACAAAAAAAGTGCGCTTTTAACCAGGATGAGTGTATTTCCCAAACGGATCAACTAGTATTCAATGATACATCACAAAGTACAACCATACTTTCATTCTTCTTTGTCTCGCCTTTAATGTGACAACGGAGTATTACAAGGAAAATCGTAATAATTTCATTTCTTCACTTGCTTAGGTAGTCTGTTCCGCAAAAACGGCTGCGGGGAGACTATTCCTTAGGCGGAAAGCGTAGCATTTGCACCTGGCACGTTTTCAACGGGTTTATCATCCCACTGCACATCGAAATCCAAGCCTGCTACGTCATGAAACATGCCATGGAGCTCGAACTCGTACAGGCTCTCGTCGGTCAGTACGCCAATTACCTCTTGAACGTACTGATTCAATTCCTCGTCCTGTCCATGCATCATATCACTCCAAAGCCAGGGGCTGTCACCTCGTTCGCTGACCTGCTTCAAGAATTTGTAAAAAGGAGCACTGTCTGTACCGAGTGTGTATTCAAAGGGAGGTCGGTTGGTTTTACCTTTGTGCGTCTCGTGGAAGTTTTTCTTTTCCAGGAAGCCTTCAAATTTAACCTTGAACTGGACTTGAATGGTGGCTTTGTAAGGTGCATTGACTTGCTTGTTGAAAGTTGTTATCTGGTATGATGACCCAGAATCGGCATCTGTTGTTTGCGTTTCTTTCACTTTAACGATGTCCCACTTGATCTTCCCGTCTTCATCTGTGTTCAATCCAGCACTCTCGCTTCCTCCAGACAAGGTGATGGACGCTTTGAAAGTTCCAGCAGCTAAGCCGAACATACCGGGAGACGTGTAACCGAGCGTCACTGAAGCTCCGAAAGTGGACTTAAACCTGGTGGTAGAGGAATGGGTGACGGTGCGAACAGACTTTATTTCTCGTGAAATACTTGTTTGGGTTGAAGTCGAATCCATGTTGTTGATCTCTCCGACATCCTGTACAATAGGCTTTATTGACTGAACTTCTGGCTCCCCGTAGTCGATATTCTTTACTTTAAAAGAAAAGTTCTCGTAGAAGATCTTCAAACGTTCCTTCGCCTTCTCTCCACTGCATCCGTTTTGATAATGGGACCTCCAGCTGTCACCATCTCTTATAAAATCTTGACCATTATGCTGACCTCTGCATCCTTTTGACCAACCGTATCCCAAGTAAAACGCCAAAAGACCCAAGTTATCAAGCGTCAAATCCATAGTTCTGGTCTTTACTTCATCTCCCGACTTCAGTGTTAGGACTTCTACAAGGAAAAGTGGAATAGAGGCTCTAGCCGTTATTAGCACGGGAACAGGTTGACACATATACATGCAAATTCATTGTATCGCATGAAGTAAGCATTAACAGCACCAGTTACTGGGCTTTGCCAAGGTTTACATTTTCGACCGCAACTTACCAGCTTCAAATAAAACGCGACGAAAAAAATTTTGTTTTCAATACTAACAATTTTCAATGCAAGAATAGGCCCTTTGCAGCTAAGCCATCGTGTGACCTATTTTTCATAACATTCTGGGCTATAACTTAACGAATGCCAGAAATGGAAAAAGCATGTCGAAAACTATCAAAATGGCCACGTTTGACGCTCCCATCATTAAAGAATGAGAATTTATGACAGTCTGAATTTTAAAAAGAATAAGAAGATTTGTATGGAAAAAGTTGTTGGAGAGCAACGCCTTCCTCTCCAGCAACATTTTCCATGCAAATCCTCTAAATTTTCTAAACTTACTCTTTAAATCCAGGGGCTTCAAACTTGGCCATTTTGGTATTTTCGATGCGCTCTTTCCATTTCTGGCATAGCCCATAATATAAAAATTTTCTTGGAAAACGTTGGTCACGTGACACCAGCTGCAAAGGGCCTCTAACCAGTTCACCTGTTCTCAGGGTGAGCCTCTGCGAATATGGCAGTAGGATCCTCTAACATAAGGTTACCGGCAGATCACTCAACCAACAATTCGTAGAGGTCTGACCACGTAAAATGGAAAACACTATCAACCTAGTACCGATTATTTTGCCTTTTGGACGTCACATATTAAACTTAGCTACCTCGTAGAGATGACTCAATAAGGTTCTATGGGAATGGGCGAAAGTAATATAGTAATATAGAAAAAGGTTAAAATCAAAAATAAAAAATAAAATTAAGTATACACTTTCTGTCTAAGATGGTGCTCAACTGAACTATGTAGTCGCAGACGGGGTAGCAAATTTGTGTTTTTGTTTAGCATGGCACGGCATAAGGTTTCCCAGCCCCTGCTGAGCCCTTGCCCTTGCGTAACGTTTCCCAGCCCTGCGGAACAAAATGTCCGTTGTGTAAGGTTTCCCAGACTCCCCGGAGCAATACTGCTTGATCTTTTTCAAATTCCCCTCCCTTCACCTAAGCGGACAGTTACTCACCGTCATACATGTTGCAGCACCTAAGCTTGGTGATGCTAGAAAGTGACTCAGATGCACCTCTGTGTAATCCAACTACATAGAATCCCTCATCGTTGCATTTCCATGCATCACCTGCACCAACATCTTGATCTTTGCATTCGTTGTACCAGTAGGGTTGTAGTGCAGGTTTACAACACTGCGCCCACTGGATACTTTTTAACTGATGACTTCTTCCTCTGTGGAACCCATTAAGGAAATGCCCTGATGGACATGTAGCCCACCCTTCTCTGAAAAAGAAAGCCTCTTTAAGTGTCTTGTGAGAGGAACGCCACAAAGTGGAACGACAGGCACTTGATTCAATAAGTGCTTACTTCAGATTTGTTGCAACTAACCAGCAAAAAAATAAATTATTACACCATCAGGCTTCCGCCTATATGTTGTTCGCTGTATACGTAGCAAATATAACTTCACTGTTGGGTAAAAGCCTTCTTGTAGTCAGTGTTAATGAGACCCATTCCAGGGAGGGAGCATAAAAGCATGTCATTAAAATGCTGCACCATATTCATCTTGCAACTCCATGGATCATCAACTACAGCAGTTATGAGTGTCTATGCAAGTAAACGCTACTTTGGGAGTACAATTATGTGGAGTGCACTAGCTATCCTGGGAGGTGATTTCAGAGCAAAAAAAAGAAAAAAAGAAAAATTATACAACAAAGTAATAAAAACGATGATAAAAAAGTGCTGATTTTTGGACAACATACCTCGAAAAGCTCAAGTCCCAGTCAGCGGATGTACACATGTGGGGTTTACCTTTATGTATGTCAGGAGGCTGACAGCATTTGGCATCTTTGATGTCTCTCAGATCATTGTGCGAGCCCATCGTCCTTTGAAATCCAGTTATGTATAAAAGGTTATGTTTTTCGTAATCTAAAAAGTGGCACGTTGCATATCCTGATTGAACAATTCTGTCCCCGAAAAAACTGCTGTCAACGCAGGACTGCAAGGTGAGACTTGGAAAGGTGAGAAGTGCCGGGAAGACGAAGGCCAGCATTCCAAAACCAAGAGGAGACACCATTGTACTGCACCTTCCTATAATGTTTCAAAACAGAAATAACCACTAAAAGACAAGTTATCTTTTAGGAGAAGAAATCTCACTTCATCTTTAAGTTTTAAATATCCCTCTGTCAAAAAAACGCAGACCCATTTTCTAAAAGCAAAGAATCGGCGAACAACAATCCCGTTCTCAAAGGCCTCGAGTTTTAATTTTGGCCAGCGGCGACCAATCGCCTCACCCTCTGGTCGACATAAAAACAAAACAAAAAAGGAACCAGAAACTCCTGGTTTCGCTTTGATTATGCGCATGCGTTCATACAAATATCAACCGCTGCGATTGATGCTGGCTCATATTCCTATTTCGCCCAGGGTTTCGATTCTTTCTTGAAAAGATATTGTATCAGCGGATGACCACGAATAACTAAGAAAAAGCGCGAGTTAAGATACAAAGAAAAAAAAATGGGCCTTGAATATGGCATCACGTTTACGCCATTAAATAAATATTTTCCCCTATTAATGAAAACGAAATTCTTTTAAATACTGAAAAAAAAAGTCTTCTTGCACCGTACCAAAAATTCTGAAAATTTCCAGTTCTAAAATTTAATTTAAAACTCGCAGCAAACAGTGGATACACTTTAACAGTAATCAAGGCATAGCTGAGCAAGGTAAATTTGAAAATTACTCCTAGAAGTTGTTCACTCGCAGGATCAATGAAATAAGTAAGTGCGTCACTCGACAAAATGTTGAACGGGTCAGTTCTTCCCTATAAACAGTGATGTATATGTTTTAGTAGCAAACGGTAGATACACTGTATCGACAGTTTTCAAGGCATATGTTTGATAAGGTAAAATTAATGTAAAATTCTTTCTAGAAGTAGTCCGCTCTGACGGTCAAAGGAATAACTTAGCAAGTACGTGGCTATACAAAATGTTGAACGATATCAATTCTCTCCTATTAAAATCGATATTTGTCAGTGATATGTACATACATGCATAACAAGTGTTTTTTGAAATAATTGCAAGAGGCTGTTTCATCTTTGTTATAGCCAAATCAAGCTATCAAATGGTTCTTTCCTTTTTTCTTTTCTCTCTTTGTTTTCACATACTTTAGACAATTTGGATTTTGAATTGAGAATGTCTCATGAAGTGTCTACGGTCATAACTTACCAAAGCAGGCAGTATTTTGCAGTTAGGTACTGTAGTAAGTTCCACAGTGTGCAAACATGTTTGGACCTAGTCTGCAACAAAAAGATGTATCTATTACCAAAAAGCATTTGAAAAACATAATCTATGATTAAAGCGTAAAGGAAGGAATTATTTCATTTTTGCCTGTTCTGGTGCTTGTATTCAGTCCAGTGAACAAAGGGATTATTATTTCGTCTGTCAAAGGTAACAAAATAAAGTTTAAACTGAACGACCGAAATAAACAAAATAAAAATTGCGTGCTAAAGAAAAAGGCATTTAGTATATTTTTGTCCATATGAAAGTTTGTAAATTACTTTCTTTTTTGTTATTTTGAAAAGAGATGTAAAACACATAATTCGTAATCATTTATTAAGAAGTGAACGTGACCATAATAATTTTGACAAAGTTGCTGAGTGATCTGTAGAACAGAACACTGAAATGTCATATTTTTATGATCGTCATTAAAGCTAACCAGGGACACATTAGTGTTTTAAAATTTCCTTCAAGTCCGAGAAAAATTAATACATAACGTATAAGCTTCCTTGAAATAGGCAGCATCTTTTTATGACAACAAAAACGATGAAAACATTAGTAACTTTTCATATCGGAATTCAATGTTATTTGAAAGATAACTTGTGTGCTATATGGAGGAGAATGAAGAGATGACTTGTGTTGAAAATCCCATTGTCAAAGAAAACGAAAAGTACACCTGAAAACACCTTGCTTGTCACGGAATCAGACTTTGAGCGGTAACGAATAACATAAATAAGTGTAAAATAATCATTGAGACATTTGGCGTAATTATCAACTACAACTCCAAGGATTATTAATTAAAGACAAGGGAAAGTAATTACATCGATGAACAATTTTGGGTGACGAATATATCATATTTCCTCATACTGAACGCTTGTTTAAGGTTTACAGTAAACCTGACACTGTATGGCTTTCATATCAAAAGGCCAAGACTAACATCGAGAAAATTAATAAGTTCTAAAAAGTGTCAATCTTTTGTTCACTAGCTTGTTCGTTGGATTGGCTGTTTCGACAATAATCCGACTTTTCACAATCTTTTAGTACGGGTAACCCGCTTTAGACTGGCCCTTTACGAAAAAAATAAAATGCTTTTTTTAGCACATAAGGTATCTTCGAGCCTTGAATTGTCAAATCCAACTACCGTCGAAGCGCGTGTCTTGACATCTTGACCGTACAGTGGCGTGTAATTGAAGATGAAATAAATAAAATTTCGCGCATCTGAGTAGTTTCCAGTTTTGAAATTGTTTTAAACTGATATTTCTTAAACTATTTATAAATTCATGATTTAAAAAACGTTGCAACCATTTCAAGTTTTATTAAGCATAGATTCAGCACTTCTTAGATAGCTGCCTGTTCCAGAAGGTCTCCTTTTTAAAATCTTCTCGAGAGAGGGAATTTACTTTACCATGTGGCACAAACATATTTTAGTTTGACAGGTTTTCTATTATTTCCTCGAGGATGGATACCTTGAATGCTCTGTTTGATATTTGACTTATTCCACGCTTTTGAAGAATACAGTGTCAAAATGGAATTCAACCTACTGTGTAATCAACAACACATTGTTCAGGTGCCCTTAACAAGATGTCAAGAAAGCGCTGGCTCACTTATAATTAATGTGAAATTCAAAACAGTCATCTGAACTCAGCCTGCCTGAGAGGAAGGAAGAACTCAGATTTACTGACACATCTTTGTGGTGAGTAGCAGAGAGAAAATTTTTACATCACCCGTTGCCAAAATAGTAACTATACTAGCCAATGAAATACAACTTTTACTCTTTTGTCACAAAGACACGAAAGATTGGTCCAAAGGGAGAGTAAAATCAAGAGCGAGTGTAACTCTATATGAACGGATTTCCTTAAATTAGTGTAGCTGAGAAATACTTGTGTTTTTTTGTTAGATATATGAAGCTTTTATTTTCAGTTACCATTATTCATCTGATTAGCCGTGTTCGCATTACATGTTTGCGTAAAGTGTACTTCCTTTTGTATAGAAAGAAGTAACTGCTTTTGTCCTACCAAAGATTCCTAATTTTAGTGTAAGGCTCTCACTTAGTAGACACTCACTTCAAAAAGCACTTAGAGTCACTGAGTTTAGTTCACCGTGAATTTACTTGACTGAGTTAGCGCTGCATCGTTACGCGCCAAGGAAATCTAGGTACCTTGGAAGAGTTTAAGAACAAGATATCATGAAAGGCGCAAGGGCTCAGTCTTTCCTTCGGATGCTTAATTGAGTACGTCTTGCTTTGTTTCCTTTCCCTAAGGTCTTGGTAATTTCTTGGTGACAAAAAGAAATTGTTAGCAAAGATACACAAGTATCAAGGAAAGCCAAAATCTAGTACTGAATTGAAATTCAGTTTCATTCTTCCCTCGGACAGTAGTGGAGTGTAAATTCCGATAGGGGACAGTACTTAACAGGAGCTACCTCACGGCTTGCGCATCTTGAAAAGCCTAGCCTAAATTTTTTTAAGTTTGTCGTTTCCAATCCGTGTTATATCTTCTCCATCCTTCATCATCCTTGTTCCTTTATGGTTTATTAATATCTCTTAAGTGTTTTTCTATGTTAGTAAACTATTATTTTCAGGTTTACTTAAGTTTAAAGTTAATTTTGTATGTGGCCAAAACAACTCAAAATACCTTGACTGAGCTCCTTTAAGTCATCCCAGCCGTCACCGTTGAAGTCTTGACGTGAAACGAAACTGTCTACTTTCTACATTACAGCATATCGTACATTCCTGCTTATGATGTGGCCAAATAGTCCAGTTTGGCTGACATTCTTGGTGTGTAGCTTATGTTCGTCCTTTTCAGGTAACTGCATGAAATATCATAGATTGGTCATTTATTTTCAGGTACAATATTATGTTAGGAAATTGGAATATGATGTGAGAATTCGAAAAGTTCAAGAAACGGCGTCGTTTCGTCAGGGAGTGGGGTGGTTTGACTAATAAAGAGTGTATGGGGTTCTAAAGTGAAAATTAACTTGCTTGAACAACTCCATCATATCTTATCAAGGGAGGGGTGTTTAACCTACTTAAATTGCCTTCGAATATCCTACAAACAGTCACGAAACAGATGGTTACGGGGAATAAGATTTGTCGAGCAGAAAACAGTTGAAATTGAATTCATATATGTAGCAAGAAAAGAAAGAATCAATTTAACGGGGCTACACCTTCAAGAAGCGTTTTGTAAGATCAAGCTGAACTACTTTGGACCCTGTGTGATGAATTTATACCTTTTACTAAAGATTTAAAGTTGGAGGTTGGAATGTGCTCGGGCTGGGTCATTCTGTTTCGTATAGATTTTCTTGAACTAGGTCAGGACTCACCACAACCAGGGCTAAAAGCAGGTACCGGTCAATCGTCAGGGTAACATCGCTAATCTGTTAACAAGGGCATCAGCGATATTCGTTATCCTTAGAGAAAGTCTAGATGGTGCAACATGCAAGTTTTGTAGCGTGCGACTTACAATGTGCAAAAATCTTATCGTACGTAATTTTAACTTTAAAGATTGTTTTAGGCAGGGATTCTCCAGGGGTCTTTGAACATGTTTCGTAAAGGCCAAAGTCAACGGTTGTACCATCTAAAACATCTCCGCGGAAACTTAAGATAATCATCGGTACATGCAAGTATGTAAAACTAATCAGTTTCTACCGGAACTGATCATAAATGTGACCCATCCGATTAAATTCCTTAGATTGGAATGATTTTACTTGACTTCAGGAGGTGGTAAAAGGACTGGCTGCTTTTCATATGTTAATTTAACACTCGATTTTAGGTTTTATCATCGAGCTGTTAAGAATGCACGTGGGAAGAAAGCATGGAGGGCATTGAGAAAGCCCAAAAGTTACTCGAGGTGCGGTCGAGAGCTGTAGCTTTGAAGATACCACGATAATCGATCATGTCATTTCCCTGGTCAAGTCTTTCTCAAACACAAATTGGAAACGGCCGGTGTTGGTGCGTTTTCAAATTTCTCCGGCGTAGTGTGGACAGAAACATTTGATGCGTTTTTAAAGTGAAAACTCCATTTTCAAATTTAATCCGACGTAGTGTAGACGTGGCCTTAACGACATACGTGTTTTCTCTCCTGCCCAGTTGCTGCACGCTCGTGTTTTATGCAAGACTGGAGCAATAGCTTTAACAAAAAGGGAGAAATGAGGTGTGAAAGGTCTGACGGATATTACTACGTGGTCGGCTTTGAACGGGATGGCACGGACAACTTAAACGGAATAAAGAAAGCCAAATGCTGCGCGCGAGATCAAGCTTTCTGGAACACGCCTACCCAATGCCAGATGCCGGACTGGGCCGCAAAAATGGATGGGTGAGAAACATATTGTTTTCCCTCTTCGCACTTTAGATCCACCGCAAAGTTTATCTTGCCCTTTGTAGGTGATTCGCTATAAAGAGGGTCAATTATACTGTGGCGGTTTGACAACTTAAGTCAGTTTTGAGTGCCGTTTGGCGGGTACATTCACATTTATCTGGCGGTTTACAGTTAAGAAATTATTGCGCAGTTGGAGGAAATCATAAATTTGGCCCGCAGTTTTCGGTACGTTTTTGCGTGTTTTTGTGGCGGTCATTCAAACAGAGTTACTGAGCTCAGAAGACTGAGCGGTAACTTTGTCTTGCTTGAAGCTTCTTTGGCGGTTTGCGGAAGGTAATAGACCTTCTAAAAAAATAAAACATCACAAAACAAAAAAAAAACCTGCATTATGAAGCCAAGATGAAAAAGTTGCCTTGCGATCACGTGATAAAAGGTAGCGTTCTTTTAATAAAAAATGGATTTTTTTACAAGATGGACCTCTTCAACAGTCTGTGTAATTCCTGGCGAGACCAACAGATCAAAATTGATGTTTGGAAATAAATGAATCGGTCATCTGATTTAGGTGATTCCACAAAATTGCTTTTTGCATCCTCGCTGCGTTCGATTTTCGCGTCATCAGCGCGCGCCCGACCGCGCGCACATAAACAACATTATTTCTTTCAAGATAAGCTCGACAGCGAAATATACATTTTTCAGAAATTATTATTAATTCCTGATAACTAGGGTAACCTTAGGGGGTTAAAGAGTTACTAAAACGGTCCTAAATATTGTCCAAAAAGGGCGCAGTGATACCCATTTTTATTGCACTTTTACAATACGGCGGCAATACTGAGAAATTAGTTCATGCTTTTATTAGTAGTAGATTGGATTATTGTAATAGCCTTCTGTATGGAATCCCGGAATATCAGACTATGAAATTGCAACGTGTTATGAATGCGAGTGCAAGACTTATATATCGTGCGCACAAGTTCTGTCATATAACACCTCTACTCGCAGAATTACATTGGTTACCAGTGCGCGCCAGGATACATTATAAGATACTCTTGATAACTTTTAAAATTTTGCATGGTCTATCAGCTAAGTACCTTTCAGATTTAATTAGTATTCAACAGCCTTCGTCCTACCATTTGAGGCGCAACGACAATGGTCGTTTGTTGGAAAGACCAAGTGTGAAAGCCAAGAAATCATTGGGAGACAGAGCTTTCCAGGTAGCTGCTCCTTTCCTATGGAATAAGCTGCCAAGGTCCGCGCGCGAAGCAACGAACTTAGAATCTTTTAAGACTTTAATTAAGACATTTTTATTTAAGGAATCATTTCAGTTATCTTAGCATATCTATATCTCTATTTGTAATTATCTTTTACCCATTTAATGTAAATATTTTTTTATGACTTTGATAGAAAGATTTGTAAAATTTTAGTTATTAATTACTGTTGTGATGCGCTTTTGAATATTTTATAGAAAAGGCGCAATACAAATAATAAATGTTAATGTTAATGTTAATTGAGAGTCGAAAGTAATCAGGCAGTTACTTTGGTCTTGGTTTTGGTTTTGGTTTGAGATTGGCTGAGCGGTCTAATTGGTAGGTAATTGGCCTGGTTTCAGTTTTAGTACATTCAATCGAGAGTACTCCATGCAAAACATAATTACCTGCAAGCCAAGTGTTCTTATAAATGCCCCTTCTTTTTAAATTGCATTCCCCATTCATTCTTTTTAAATTGCATTCCCCCATTGTATTGAAGTCTTCAATTAACTTTATTTTATTACTCTTGCTGCTCTGTTTTCGCTGTCCTATTGCCAGGCTTTTGTTGTTATTGTTGTTGTGTTTTGTATTTGTTATAGGAATCTTTGTTAACATTATTGATTGTCATTGAAATATGTGATTATGCTGACGATGATACTGATAATGATGACGGTGACGATGATAATGATGATGATAATGAGGAGGAGGAGGATGATAATTAACAGATATTTCACGACCACGCGTTGGAAGTAAAATGGTAGATAGCCTCAGCATCTCAGCATGGCATCTCATATCCAACAAGCGCGAGTGGAATAATTATTTTATTAAAAACGCTCCCAAAATATAGAAAATTAAACTAAAATTAAATTAAAAAACGCCCCAGAAAATCACGCGCACCGTTACTATATTCGTGGAGCATGGTTTAATGGCTCATAACCCTTGATGGCTAAGCCAATGAAAACTCTCGCATTGCATTATTCAATGATTCAGTTTATAATCACAATGCTTATTTCGCAAAATGCTCTTTAGGACTGGAACAAGCACATGTCAGCAGGGTTTTTATCTCAGAGGGCTGGCCCGCGGAGACAGCAGCAGCGTCGGCAGTATTGATTGGGGCATATGCTGTAAATCATCACATCATCGCTATAGGTGGAGAGATTGTTATGACGAGGATGTAAGCAACACTTTTAACAAAGCTGGCCTCAGCGAGTGTAGAAAAGAGGGAAGCTTTATCACTGGTTTTCATAAACAAACATCAGGCGGCCAATTGTCAAGCATTAAAAAGTTTAAATGTTGTAAAATGGAGAAGGGTGAGTCCAGTGATTATTCCAGTCTAAACTTACGTCAAAGTGGTTTAGAGCGTTTTCACATGATGGGAATTAGGCAGTCTGCTCTGAAATGGGTTATAGTCTTCTAGAAGAAGAGTAACTCCCCTATACAATGACGAATCTAGTTCCCTGCTCAAATGTTACGATAGCGGCAGTTAATCTTCTGATTAGCGTACTAACTTTAGAGTGTCTTCTAGCAGGCAAGAAAAGCAGGCGAGCAAATCGCATACAGTCGAACCTCCCGTAAGCGACCACCCAAAATGTCAAGGAAGTAGTCGCTTAGGAGACCTTAGACTATATTGGGTCAAACTTTTGCCTCTTTCGCAGATGGTAGCAATAGAGACTTGCCCCATGTTTTAAATGTTTTATTTATATAAGAAGTCAATTTCGAGAAAAATATGGTACTTCCCATTGAGAAATTTGCGTCTTTTGTACTATTTAGGAATACGATAATGTTACACCACCCTATTGTTCAATTTCCGCTCTATTACCTGTGAAGTGGTCGATTACGGGAGGTTTAAAACAAAAGAAAATTTCCAACTTTTAACTCTAAAAGTGGTCGCAGTCGCTTAAGAGAGGTGGTCGCTTACAAGAGGTTCCAAATGTACTGATTTGCCTTGGAAACTTTTGGTATCGACTGAGATGAGGAAAGGTTTCAAGTAGTAAATATTTCCTCATCAAAGCTGGAAACATAAATCCAAAGTTCTGCTCCAGTTGCAATTCTTAGTTTAATTTGATATAAGACGAGCTACAGCTTAAGTATAGAGATCAGTTAATATTTTGCGATCACGAAATTCCTGCAGACAATGAGAAAGATTTGGATCTTGTGGAGTAACTGTATATATTTAACGGAAGTTAGTGGGCAAACCGTTAGTTCCGTCTGCAGTCGTCATTACATGAATGAAATGACGCAAGAAGAATGACTGATGCCTTTCTTTTTTCTAGAAATCCCCCAACTCGCAACACTAGACCAACTGAAACAGCGTGTTATGGATACCACCATGAATTACATCGGAACGCTGGCTAGCTATATGGGGTATGCATGGTCAAGTGGATGCTGGGCTAAAAGGGTTGGTGAAGATTTTCGCAAGAAAGGCGACACCTGGGAGTCGACATACAGAGAAGATCGCTGCGAGCTTAAAGGTGGACCCAAGAAGGACGTTCGCTTGAAGATCACCTACGAAAACTTTGCCTTCACAATGAAAGATGTAAAATTTGGAAAGTCAATCAAGCCCCCTATTACCTTGGATCAGGAAAAACAGCTGATGAATTCCCCCGACAGAAGCTACAGCAAGGTCGTCACAAACAGAAAGAGTAACCCAGGTTATTCATCTGAAGTGCACGTTGATATTCGAGTTGCAAACACCCTAAAAAACGTCCAGCGAAGCAGTTGGGATTCCTATTTCGGAATGGAAGCTGGCATGGAATACGAGCCACCAACTGCGACAGGCGGGGTGGGGTTTTCCGCGAAAACAAGTTTTAGCTACGGATGGGGTGGGGATGAAGAAGAGACCACTGTCACTAACGACTGGCACATTCTAAAGATTGTTGAAAAGAAAGCACTTCGACCGAAAACTTTTGCTAAATGGCATGCATTCAAAAAGCCCCAGACAGTGACCATTCCCTACACAGCTACCATCGTTCCTACATTCTCTGTTAAACTGGAAGGCTACATGAAATGGGGAGGTGGTTACGATGGAGCTACAACCAATTTCCATCAGGATCATCGTGGCTCTGGTGATCGTAATGAGGTAGAGCACAGCTTTGGAAGTGCCCACAAACCATTCTACGAAGACCTGAAAGACCAGGTGGAGCAGAACATGCACCCTTGGCAATGGCATGCTATGAAGCAAAGATACCCATACGCACAATTGTACATCGATCAGCTGACAAATAAAGATTTATATGCATTCACTATGGAGGGCCAGTTTGAGGACACCACAGAAAATGAAATAAAGTCATATTGGTATCCATCACGACCCATCGAGGAAATGGAAGAGGAAGACGAAATGGCGAATTTGACCGCCCAAGCCGACCAAGCGGAAAAGTTCTCAGGGTTTCCACGCATATTTCCTCCGACACCCAAGGTCAAGATTATCGACAACAGCAAGGAGACGGAAATTCCTCCTGTCAAGAACTTTGACGACCAAGATGAAGCAAAACCTGAGCCTACGGTGTTTCCTCGTATCCATCCCCCGGCACCCAAGGTTAAACCCATCGACAACAGTAAAGAGATGAAACCACTTCCTATTGAAGAAAAGGAAGAGTAAGACTCGGACTGATGGTGTTGAGTTGAAAGCAAGCTGTTTGAGTGTTAGCTAGAATGAGAAATGTACTCGATCTCAATGTAAGTCGATTAAATGAAGACTTGTGCAGTCACTTACGCCAGCTTCATTGATTAACTTACCACGCGCCCCTTTGCTTTATTCAGTGTGAATCAGGGAGGGTGTAGAGGCGAGAGTACTCACCTCTCACAAGTGTAGGCCGGGCTCAATTCTGGCCCGGTGCCATATGTGAGTTGAGTTTGTTGTTGGATCTTGACTTACTCCAAGGGTTTTCTTGGAGTCTCCAGTTTTCCTCCGTCGTGTGAATTCAAGATGTCCAAATTTCAATTCGAAAAGGATCAAGAAAACCAGCTAGGGTTGATTTATTTACTTACAGTGGAGTCAAGCTAGGAATTATCAGTCTTCTCCTTTTTCTTCTCAACCAAACTCTAATTTAAATGTTCTATAATTTTGAAGATCCTTTGAAAGGTAGCATCATTTGAGCAATTTCAATTTAATTTTTTTTCACTGTCAGAATCGTATTGATAAGTTTATCAACTCCATTAAGAGAAAGCCCTACTTTGAGATCTTTTCTGCCACTCTAGACTTAGGCACTCTGTTAAGCTTCCCGCAAATAGCAAACTTCGCTGTTTCTAGGTAAAGACTAAATCCACTACGGAACCCGATGGATGATCGAGCAGGTACCCGTTCCTCGAGGGTCCCGAAACGTTTTCGCACCCGGAAAGCCAAAGCAAAATATCCAAGCTTATGATTACAGAACTGTTTATGAACAGATGTTCCCATTATACAAGAAGTCTTCGGTGTATACACCTCTCTGTTTTTAGATACTGATAAATCAAAAATGGCTTTAAATTGCAGGCCCGAAAAGTTTCCGAGGCTTTCGAGAAACGGGCCATAGGTCCGGTGTTTAACTTTTGGAATGTTGGTTCTCCCCTTAGTTGTGCTCTAATCCAGAAGACCCCTAATATTTGGGAACTTCTTCCATGTTCCTGGTATCTTGTTCAAAGTTCGCTTTATAGTAGTATTTCACGGGAAAACTTCGTTGTTATTTCTTGTTTGCCGTGCTTTCCTCGATCGTGCACACAAACTATTTACCTTTGAAGAGTTATTCATGATCTTCCTAACTAAAATAAACTTTTAATTTGGGGGTCACTATTTCAAATGCTGTAGTAACCAAAACAATTATTCAGCTTAATAGCGGTCAAAGTAGAGATTATAGGTAATGTTAAGTCTTCATACGAGCCAAGTGGCCCATCAGGACGAATCGTATCCCGGTTTTTGTAGTATAAAGTGACTTGGAGTATTTCTACTCCTCCCTGGATGGGATGCTAGTTCATCGCAGGGTTACCCCCAGCATTAAATTCGCCAGTACCCATTCATACACCTGGGTGGAGAGAGGCACTGTGAGAGTAGTGCCTTGCCCAGGAACACAACACATTGTTCCAGGCCAGGGCTCGAACCCGGACCGTCGATCCCGAATCGAGCGCACTGTTATAACCATGAGGCCACCGCGCCACCCACTTTTGTGACTGATTGTTAATTCTTACAAACTTAAAGCTCTCACCTTTGTTAGTCTCCTCCGCAGCCGTTATTAGGGTCGTCACGCAACGCTTCTCCCCCACTAACGGCTGCTTAAACCCGAACCCCATTTGTTTCCCTTTGTTTAGAGTTCACGTGAAAATTACAGAATGCACCAATCACATGTTGCCTATTGTTAGCTCTGAAACCAATCACGTATCAATAGTTTGTTAATGACGTCAGTTTCCCCGCGTAAATTCATCGCCTCCTTAGCGAGATGTTGCGAGGCATCCCAGAGATTTCCTATGGATCTAACTCAGAAGAAAATAGTGGAAAGTAGTTCTAGGTGCTTCATTTGTTCGTCGGCTTCCCTCAAGAATAACAAAATCTTCATTTTCGGCAAGAGTTTACTCGACATTGCTGAAGTCATCCGATCCTCGCTATCGGTAGACGTGAGTCGCCACTCAGAAAACAGCGAACTGTTCGTCTGTAGAGACAAATGCTACCAGCGTTTGATAAAATTTAATCGGGCATCGGATAAGTTGAAGGAGCTAAAGAAAGAAATCGAAGAAGTCTTCAAGGCAAGAGAAAATCTCAGGGCAAAACGCCTACTACATCCAGATGAGAATGCCGACAGAGGTGCCAAAAATACATCAACTTCATCACCTCGAGGAAAAGCATCCAAATCGCTGCGATTTGCCGATACCACTTGTACTTCTTCTGCCATCCACGACGATTCGGATGCGTTGGGAACACCAATTTCTGCTGACAGAACGCCGCTAAGTTCCTGCTTATCACCGATTCAAAGTCATCCCTTTGGTCTGGTCTTACGCGCTTTTCCAAATGCACAACTGAACGGAAGTTCTCCCCTTCGAATGTTGACATCGACACCGATTTCTGGCCATGGCTCTCGTGATACGAGTCAAATCAAAGTGTCCTTTAATTATCCGAGTAAAAATGTGAACAAAACTTTATCACCGGCTTATCAGTCCGTTGGAAAGGCCTTGGCTTATGGCGTTCCATCGCAAATCGCGGGAACAATAATAAATTATCAACCACTACGACAACACAAGTGGAAGAGCTTGATAAATAAGAGATTTCCTAAAGCCGGTAGCCATGTTCACAAAAAACATCTCTCCTATTTGAAACTATTTTTTCAATTGCCAACTTCTGATGATAATTTAACCTGGGGATTTTGAACGTGGAAGACAACAAAATAAAGGCTTCTTCGAGCGACGCCATGTTGGTGTCACTATCAGTAGCCGATAGAACACGAGTTGTGATTGGATAATTAGTCTTGGCGCGACCGCTTGAGGAATATGTGAGGGATGTTGTGATTGGCTAATCCGCGGAAACAAATGGGGTTCGGGTTTTAAGCAGCCGTTAGTGGGGGAAAAGCGTTGCGTGACGACCCTAATGACGGCTGCGGAGGAGACTAAACCTTTGTGAGTTCGAGTGCGGACTGATTTGTCTTTGGCAGCGATGCAAGCGCGCATCAGCTCATTTTTTTTTCAGTCGCGTAACGGTGAATGTCCTTCTTTTAGTCTTCTCGAGAATTGAACCATCCAGTAAAATTTCTAAATCTCATTCGAAACTGTTACGAAACGGAAAAATGTAGCCTTTCGCAGTGATGGAACGGACAAAATCCAACCTATATGAGTCGTACAGAGTTTAAGGCGACCGACCTACATTACCATTAAGCGTACCGTTTCGTTTCCCACGTTATTAAAGCTGATTAGTCAAAGAGGGGACACTGCTTGGCTTGAATCAAACAGAAAGATTTTTTTCACTGGGTAACAAGATCACTTTACCACTGTGTTTAAAACAACACTGCAAGTTGTCATTCAGTACCCTTTCAGGGAACTCCAAACCAACGATTTTTTGAGTTTGAATTTATTGTAAATATTGGATGCGTCCATAACTCTCGTGAACGGAGTAAGCGTTTGCAGTTGGCGACCATTCCTCCGCTGTTCATTACCACATAGTCAGTTTTAATTTCAGAATAATTAGATTTCTAAGCTAGTGACGTACTGAAAACACTTCGCTGACGGGCGCAGATAAATTCAAAGTTAAAGTTTCCTCGGCGAATTAGTTTAACATCATTTAGGCCTTCGTAAAATGATCAGGATGAAGCCAAAGTATGATTATTTTCGTTCCGTCTAGTAATTTCTTCGGAACATCTGAGATCATATACGCTATTTCAAAGAAACTTTCACAAGCCAAAAGTAAAATTTTTATTAGCTTTCTTGTCCCACCCACGCACGCTAACTTCCAGCCGTCAAAATCATTTTCAATACCAAAAAAATATCATCATCGTCCCAAAGTCGTAACATCGACTTATCCTCGGTTAATCAACACGTTAAATCTATCGTCGAAGAAGAACCCTCGTGTGTACGGTTCGAATGTAACCTGTCGGACCAGTAAGTGTAGTCTTATATGGTATTGTATATTAATACATATAGGCCGAGAAAGGAGACTCTTAATTAACCGCGCGGCCATGGGCCGAGCGCGGTTCTAGGTTTACCCGTGGTTTATTTTTTTTTTTTTTTGTCGGTGACCAGACGCAGACTTCCGCTCGGCCAAACTTTGAGTCACGCAACGTGTGATGTTTTTCCGCCAGAAGCTGTTAAAACATAAATACACAGACAATTTTACGGATATTGTTTTCTTTTTTGTGGGTAAAATATATTTTCTTTTCGCTTTATCAAAGCGTTGGATTTAAAGGGAATAATAAATACGCTGAAAAAAGGTATTACGTCAGCCATGGAATGCGCTGACGTTGCAGCTTTCACTTTCGCTACGTGACAAATAAGATCGTGTTTACTTTGCAAGTTTATTTCGGCAGAAGCGACGGTCATTAATTTATTTGTAATTTTGCGACAATTTCTTGTGGTTTTAGGCAAATGAAGTAAATCCTTTGACTGTTTCATCGCAGCGAGTTCATAGATCGGAAAGAAAATTAAATATTTGCAAGCCAAGCAAAGAACGTGTCAGAACGTGCAAAGATTACGTCATTGATAGGGAAATAACCACCGTACTAAAGATAGCCGTAGATAACGCAATTCTTGAATTATGTGACTCGTGTGACTTCTTTGCTAACCCTTAACTCAAGGGAAAAAAACAATTAAATTTAATCGTGACTTTAAAGAAAGAAAGCGGTTTGTAATAGTGTTCGTATTTTCATGCCCATACATATCCCGAAGAAAGTTCCAGATTAAGACTATTACGTCATCGGAGATGTCACAACGGCTACGACTGATGGTGCGATAATAGAGTTTGTGTTGATCAAGTGCTGTGATGTCTACAGTAATCAATGAATCATCAAAGATTGCTTTGGAATATGCACTGCGTTGCGACTGTAGTACTAAGAAAACAGTTAAATTTTAAAAGCGCGGTTATAAGATCTAACAGATCTTCTTGTTGAAAGATAAGACCCTAGTATACGGCATTTTCAATGAAAGTATTTAACTGGACCTTCTGTTAAGGAAGGAGAATAACCAAAGTGATGAGGAATTGAATGAAACATGACAGGGTACATGAGGCGTGCTGTGGCAGCGGGTGGTGTGGTAGCTTTTACTGCCAGACCCGCCCCCAAAACTGAACACGAAGAACAATAGTAAAGAGACGAAGATCAGTGCCCGTATAAACTTGGCAAGGAACAGATTAAGTGATTGATAAGACACGTCTTTCTTCACAAGTGGATAGAAGATTAACAGTGAGTGCATTGATATAGGTCAATAAGTATTGAGCGAACGACGTTTTATGAATAACCTAGAAGTATCTCACTCCAAGCTCCATAATTCAAATATTAACTAGCTATAGATTAAGCAAGAGACTTGGCTTTTGTTTTCTGTTTTTGTTGTTGTCGTTGTTGTACGTACAATCTACTTAAGTGCCAAATGCGTCAAGTGGTGTCCATTTAACATTACGTGAGACATGACAGTCTCAAGATTCAGTAGCTAATTATCTGAAAACGATGAGATTATCTTCCTTCAGTAAGTCCTTAACTTATTCTGAGTAGCCATCAAGTGTCAAGTGAACGAAGGATTACGTTAAAGGCGATCATTGAACTGAGGATATTGTGATGATAAACCTCGCCAAATTCTTAGAACTATAACATCTGATAATTACCACAAAGAATTGATTTTGCGCTTGAGGTCTATAAAAGTGGTCTGGTAGAAGTGTCAGAAAATTTTAACTCTCTAGAACTAAGTGACATATTCCTGTCAAAATGATATGACAAATTAATGTACTGGCAGGTCACGACGTGAAGGGCCTCAAAAAGCCAAACCTTTATCTCCAAATCAAAGAAAGAAAGGCAATATTAGTTTTATGATTGTCCTTTCGATCATGTCAACACCTGTTGGTTTCGATAGGTCGATGGTTTTGCAAAACTTCTTTTACTTACTCGAAGGCCCGTCCCGTCCCGGCATTCTCGGCTAACACCAATACTTGGCCAGCATTCGTGCATAAACCCGGTTAGAGTTAGGATTTGTAAGAGTGAGGCTACTAAAGGATTTAGACAACAACATTGATGTCCGTTTCTCATTGTGCTAGGTAATCTTTCCGACCATGAGATTAATCAACCTACTCGCCTTTGCTCTACTTTTGCTGCCCTGCACGGCATCCCAGGAATGTTTCTTGTCCTCCAATTTTGGAGACAGTATTGGAAAGACAGGATACGCTGAGTGCCCTACAGGAGAACAATTCTTGTACCTTAAAGGCTTCGGATTGACGGGTACCAGCGACAACTTGAAAGACATTTCAAAAGGAAAATGCTGCCAGCCGCCGAGCATGCATCAAAACTGGCCTTACACTTGCCACTCAGCTGACTGGCAGCTTAGCTTCAGCAGGTAACGTTATACAGGTCTTTTCGGTACCGTGATGTTAGATGGGTTGCAGCTTTGCGCGATTATTCACTCGGGTCGGTTCAGATGCTTGATGACATGCAAGCATTTTTGCCACGACAACAAAACGGCAACAGCAACATCCTTTATTTAAAGATGATGCCGGAAAAAGTGAGGACGCGCTGGTGGAGGAGTGTTCTATAAAAAAACAAACTAATAAAAAAAACCTCTTCTACCGTAATTGACGTAATCACATTATCATCAGTCTTAATTGTGCCATCGGTTGATAATGAAAGCATCATCATCTATTCTATCTGTGCGATAAATCAATAAAACTTAAGTCCTTTACGTTCGTTTTTTTACGGTTGACAAAGAACATGAGATAACTGAACTAAGCATAGGAGCGTTCTGTCTTCCAGTGAAAAGATCTTATCGGGCATAGTCGATTTTTTCATTGTAGTGAAGGCTGGGCCACATGCTCGCCTGGATTCTTTCTTCGAGGGTTCCACCGGGGATCTAGTGACGAACTAAAGAGTATCCAATGGGCAGCCTGCTGCAAGCCTTCTCTTCATCCATACTCGTACCCAGACTGTTATGACCAGGATGCTGGACAGGAAAACCTGCGGCAGTGCAGAAGGGATGGCTTCTTATTGGTTGGATTGTACCGAGGAGCTGGAGAGCAATTGACGAGCATCAAAAAGTTCAGGTGTTGCAAGATGCTTGAAAGTAAGTTGATACACCTTCACCAACTTTTATGTGCATAGCCGGGCACGTAAAGAAGTACTGGAATAAGTAGAGTACTTGAAATAAGAAAAATATCGATCAGCACAGTTCACCGTCCTTGTGTTACATAACGACTCTAACCTTTAACACAATAGCCTGGTACATTAGTAAGGGAGTACTGAAAGTAGGTTATTTGAATAAAGAAACAAAATCGACCGGAATGTGGAGCATAGCTAAACGTTCTTGGACTGCATGAGGGCTCCAACCTTAAATACTCGACATTCTGTCGGATTCGGTTGCAATAAAACTTATGAAAAGGTCTGACATTGTCCCCAAACTGCTCGGATTTATTAGCGGTAAGTTTGCATCCCGTCTATTTGCAGGTTCAAAGATTACTTGCCGATTGCTATCAACAATTAGTATCACCCAACTAGTGGACTAATGCAAATCCTGCATTTCAATTGGCTACGCTACTAGAGGACTATTAGTAATAGTCCTCGAGTAGCGAAATTGGCGCGATCGAGCTTGAAGCTTTCTTCCGTTTCATTCCCAAATAAATATTTCTTCAACTTGCATTTGCTAACATTATTGTTGCCTTTTCTGTCCGACTAGTCGGGTGATACTAAAACAATTAGACCCTTCGCCCTCAAGGGCCACGGGTCTATAGCCCATTCGGCTTCGCCTCATGGGCTATTGACCCGTAGCCCGCAAGGGCTCTGGGTCTAATTGTTAATTAGCAATAATATGTATCGGCGTAACTTTTAGAAATAGCTTTGAGATAATTTTCGTAATTTTTATTGTTAGGTGCAAGGGCGCTGACATCACTTGACCAAGCCAAATCGCGCGTTATGGACGTAAGTTTAAATAACGTAGGAACACTAGCGCATGCTATGGGCTACGGCTGGACAGGAGGTTGCAGAACCAAATGGCCTGGGATGGACTTTAGAAGAGAAGGAGATACCTGGACGGCCAATTATCAACAACCATGCGAGGGACACAAGGCAGCAGATCGCTTGAAGATCACCTACGAAAACTTTTCTTTTAAAGTCAAGAACATAGACTACGGCAAGCCTGTTGCAGACACTATGAAGCCCATTGTTCAAGATGTTGGAGAGATACAGAATGAAGATCCTTTACCTGTAGAAACGACAATCACTCGCGAGATAAAAACCGTGCGAACTGTGGTCCATTCCTCAACAAGCAGATGGAAGGCGGGAATTGGTGCATCCATCTCACTTAAATACAAGTCCCCAGGCTCCGTTGCTGGAGCAGTTGCTGGCACCTTCAGTGCTTCAGTGACCTTGTCAGGGGAAGCAGAGAGCGGTCAAGTGAACAAAGACGAGAACGGAGAAATATCTTGGGATATCATGAGAGTACCGGAGACACAAACAGTCGATGGTCTTTCTACGACAAGGTACCAACTAAACGTGGCGAGGAAGAACGTGACGGTGCCTTATAGGGCCACGATACAGGGTCAGTTCAGTGCTAAACTGGAAGGATTCCTCCGCTGGGGTGGAGGCAAAGGAGGCTCTAGTCCAAATTTTCATGAAACTTACCAAGGATCAGAGGACCGACCTAACTTCCCGTACAGCATAGGAAGTCCTGATGAGCCATTCTTCAAGTTCTTAAAGAGAGTGAGTCAGAGAGATGATAAACCTTGGTTGTGGAACGACATGAAACAGAAGTACGAGTGGCTGCCAGAAGTGATCGATGCTCTGACTAACGAGAGCCTGTATGAGTTCGAGTTGAAAGGAAAGTTCCACGACGTGTCTGGATTGAGTTGGGATGTCAAATGGTCCGATGTCCCAATCAGTTAAGAGCATTTACTTCAAGCAGAGTATTTCAAACACAGTGTTAGAATATCAGTGATTACTAACTAGGAAAGAATTAAAAACTTGTAACTAAACCGAGTCGTTTTTTTTCCTTCGGTTTTTCTCAATCGGCATCCAGAGCCCGCGTTTCCTTTGACCTACGGTCAAAAGAGGATGTCAAAAACGAGCTTCGGGTCGATCCATTCGTTGGCGAATGAACGAGGAACGATTCAATATCCATTGTTTGAGGACTTGAACAAAGGAGACCGGATCATTACTTGTTACAAGTGTTAATTATATTGCGCGTGTCCAACAATCGAAGTTTTTAGAGTATCGACACTGTGCTATTAGCCTAGCACTTGTTGAAAGACTTAGCTATTTACTTGAAGTTGATAAAGGTTAGTCAAACACCGTAGCGAGTTTGTGAAATGGTTCATTCACCCCCTACTAGCTTCACATTGATGGATGGCTAAGTATTTAAATTGCTCGCCGACGCGGCTTAAAATACTCTTAAAACATGAAAACTTACTACACCAAATCAAACGCGTGGACTTAAATTTCTTAGATTCTTAAGCCAAACAAGGATTTTCAGGGGGATAGCTAGGGGGGAGGGTCCTGGGGTGCCCGTGACTCCCCCCTTTAGTAAGCTTTTTTTAAGCAAACAACCTACAACAGGTGGCGAAAACGACATGACAATCCTGCGAGTACCCTCACTTTGAAAAATCTTGGCTACGCCCCTGATTTTCGGACACTCTCGCTCGACCTGGGCTTGATTACAGAACTTAAGCAATGACGACGGCGACCCCGAAGACAACGCCAAAAAAAAAAAGGAAGTTATATTTTATCTTCGAATTTCGCAATTGTCTAGATCTGCTCAGTGTGCCTATTGGTCACAGAACTTGGTCAAGCTAAGTATGTAACGCCAGTGCTCAATTTCGAATGAAAATACGAAAAGTTAGCAGCCGTCGTTCGTACGCAGAACTTAGTGATTTCACTTGGTTGTTTTGCAAAGGACGGCAAAGAAATGACCAAAAATTTAGAACGCACATGCTCTGTAATTGTTCTACTTCTTCAGTTAGGTGGCGTTCTCGTTGCTGTCAGGCAGTTTAGCATTTTTTGTCTGACGTGGGCGAAATGTTGTTGGGCGTCATCACGCAACATTAGTCAGCGGATGGAAATACCTGGATGCTAACCGTCTTTGCTACAATTCAGTGGAAAAATATAAAAATAAATTAAACGAATTTACTAAATCTAGAAAAATATACTTTGTTCTAACTAAAGACCATCCTTAACAGTACATTGTTTTCATAGATTTCACCAAGTATTTACAATATTCATAAAACGTTTCGTTTCTTAAATTTCTAACAATAATAGTATTGGTATATGTATGCAATATGCTATTGTAGGTAACGAAACGAGAAAACCAGATAAGATTATAGAATATAATTTGCCAAGGGCAATGACATGGAAAGAAAAAAGTGAGTTCTAAATCCTCAGAAGTCCTTATGATACCGGCGCGAAGGCAAATCATATGCTATCCTTCTTGTCCTTAATATCTTGCAAAGCTCCTTCGGATGTTCAAAATATCATTCCACTTTAACCTGAGTTCGTTCGACGTTTCAGACTTTAGGTCACTTATGGTTGATATGAACATTTTATGCACCAAAAGTGAGAAATGCAGGATAAGCAGTGTACGGTTACACTGTAAATAAAATACTATTAGAGAGAGGGTCTTTGCACTGCCCATTTTCAAACGTAACAATAGAAGAGTGTACAATATCTTAACGTAACATTGTAGTGATTTCATTTCGTAGCATTACACGAAACAACCTGATCCTCGTCTCCTTTAGCATTATCTCAAACGGGACTCTTCGAGACTGCGGGAGTCTCGGGAATCTTACGACGAACTTGAATTTATACTGTCAACGTTTACATAAGCAAGGCATCCTAAATGAGGTATTTTCATGAGCGCACACGAGGGGCAAAGGATGCCGCCAGCAACTTTGACGTTTCCTCCCTACAGAATGAAGAAATGAAGTAAAATGATTAAGACGAGATCTGATAGGTAATCGAGCAATTTCAGTTTTTAAAGGACAAAAACCTGGCACCAGAATAACTTTAAGTACATTACAGTTCTTTTTGTATTTTCTAAAAGCTTAAGATATAAGACCAAAAACAACAAGACCGGAAATAAGACCAAAAACAATTTCCCATGGGAACTCGAGAAAATAAATTTCAAAGTTCAGTGAAATTGTTCAAACACAGGTAAAATTTCATCATCAGTTTCATTTCACCAGTACTTACAAGTGTTTCGCATGAACTTCAACATTTGTTTTCGACATTTGGTGTTGTTAGAAATGATTTCTTTTGAGAAGATATTTAAAACAGTCGCACAGACGTTTGCAATACAATGTAAATAATCTCAGTAAAAAGTTTTTGTCCGCTTGCCACTCGAACTTCTAATGGATTCCTTCTTAATACAGTTGAACTTTTTTGTTTCAATTCTTTGTTTTTGTTCATTTTGTTTTTGATAATTTGCACTCGGTTGTTTATTATTTCAAACCCGAACCCATTTGACCTTTTGATCAAACTTTTATCTTGTAGTATAACGAACTTAGTACAAAAGTAATATTACAGTAACTTCAAATAGAGGCTGCAGATAAGGAATGAGTCGTTCCTCCAAATAACTTGCATATAGATTACTGATTAGCAATGATTATGGTGGGACGAGGGGTGGGGGGGGGGGGGACGGGGTGATTATTAGAAATTTGGCAAGAAACTTCTCAAATAGCGCCTCAGTTGGACGAACAGTTGAGCGCGCATCCGCCCTGACTACTACTCGGCAAATCACATGACCTTCGAATACAATGTTCACTTACCAAAGTTATGTCTTCTTTCTGGATGACCACATGGGGACGCGGGGTAAAGTCGATTTCTCCTTTACAGCTCCGGCAGATAGCCGGCTATAAAACATTAAAAAAAAAAAAAAAAAAATTGAAAAAGGTGTTCTTACTCTGAAAACGCATCGAATGCTTTCGGTCCACACTACGCCGAGGAAATTGAAAAACGCAACAATCACCAGTCATCATTTTCAAAACGCTCCGTTTTAAATGTTCTGTCCACACGGAAACGAAAGGCCGGCGTTTTCAAATTCCTCCGGTTTGAAGAGCCTTTTCGAAAAGTTCCGTTTTCGTGTGGGATTAGTGTGGATGGTAGGCCTAACTGTAGAAATAAAGCTGCGTTTTCAAATTCCTCCAACGTAGTGTGGACTGGGCCTAAAAATGGCTGATTCAGACGATACATCTTTATGACAGAAGCTTACGGCAAGAGTACGACACGAGTCATTTTGTATAATCCAAGCCTACAATTTCACAAGGAAGTCGTAGAGTTGATTTACACGAAACAATTGGTGTTGCATAGTTGTCACAAAAATGTCTTATACGGCCTTCCCTACAACATAACAACAGAACGTGGTGATCAGTTTCTATAATCTCTTGAGCTTTGTGCAAGAGTTTGCTATTATAGTTTGAGAGAAAGCAGGCGTTAAAAGAATAAAATAGGTTTAGTTTAGAATGAGTTTAGTACCTGAGTCACTTCCTTCGGTAAAACTGCCTTCACGAAGTGTTCCTGTTAATGAGAAAGAAAGATAGAGTGAGACCAGCTCAAGTGGAGAGGCTCTATACTGCGTGTCAACTCATGAAACTCGAAATGCTGTGCCAAAGTAGAGTACTGTTGGCTCAAGACGCGTTACAGGTTCGGGGCGTAAGTCAAGCTGCGTTACCATTTAATATGTAATAAGTAGCCATGAATAAAGCCAGCACGATTATGCAAAATTACCTGGAAAACCAGTGATTTATTTTAGTTTACCTTTCTGGAACCAAGAATGCCGAGAATTGTACTGTTAAGCTGCAGGCACCTCTTGGCGCGACTGACGGCAACATACACCAAGTTTTTCTCGTCCTCTCCATGTTCACCTAAAGATATTAACAATCGTTACAATAAATGTGAAGAACAACGTCAGATCTAAGCAGGACGCAAGACTATGGTAGCATCACATTTTGGAAAGCTCTTGACTGAGAATTCAGCGAAGACTTCAGGTGCAAATCAGTAGACGCGGTAGAATTCTTGACATTGCCTCAGTTCTAAGAAACAGCAATACGTGAACGAAAAACATCAACCAAAGTCGCAACAACAACACGAGCACGTAAATAAGGCCTCGATTAGTGTCCGTTCTGCTCCTGATTAGCTGACTGAAAACAGCAAACGTGTTCTAATTGATCAGAACACCTGGTGCATGACAATTGTTAACAAGCTAAACCAAAGCTAATCCTAAGTGCTGTCTACAACCAATAAGAAATCACTCAAAAACGGCCTCTACTGAGCGATGATCACACTAACTCCATGCCACTCCAATGTCTGTTCCTGGTAAAAAGTCATCTGTGACTCGGACGGTATCAAACTCAAGTCCTTTAGCTTTGTGTGCCGTAGAGAAAATGATGTCTGCAAAAAGGAGAAAACAGCTTGTGCTCAAGATAAACAGTAACAAGACATTAATGTATCGTAGTACTGAAAGAGGCGAAACGTATCAAAAGTCCGTCAACAGCGACAAAGAAAAGTGCGGTGGTACAGACAGAGATTTGAGATTCTATCGCAAGAGGTTTCTGACGATTTTAATACAATATAGACACGTTTGGAAACTTATAAGGGAATGAAACTCCAAAGGGGAAAAGCTGAAGAAGCCTATCGATACACCTCAATCTTATATTAATTAAAAAACAAACAGCAAAACTGAGTAGCAGACAGCGTTCTGTGCACGACACATTACACTGTTCACAGCTTCTCTGTTTTTCAGCGCACGCGAAACAAAAAGAGAGTGAAGCCAGCGTGAAGAACGCGGGGGTGAGTTGGGGGGGGGGGGGGAGGCAGGGGGCGAGGGGTGCAGAGGCGAGCGAATCTCGGTCCCCATTCTGTGCTGGCGTCCAGTTCTCTCGCGATTTTATCCACGCGTTCAACGATCGAATAAAATTACGAGGAAATAGAGGACTGTAGACAGTCTAATGACACACTGACACCAAAAAATGAGGACAAGAAATGAAACCGGTATAAAGAGGTCCAAGGTCTTGTCATTGGCCCAAGGATCATGGCCTCTGGATTTTCAGCTTCCTACAATAAAATTATGTCGGATAACAAAAATCACATTTTACAAGAATTGCGCACTAAGAGTTTAATCACGTGACAAGCGATAGCCTGCAGTGTACATGTTATTCCCAAACGAGCGCTGGATATGTTAGCCATTCTGGCAGCCTTCAAGATAAGCGAATGTTGTGATATTCTTGGTCTAATACTTACGCGTAGGTTAAATCACTAACCTGCTTGCTGTAAGTTGGCTATAGCCTTGGACTTGATCTTCTCAATTCTGTTCTGCAGTAGCACGTGGTGTGTCTCAACGATCTACAGCACGGAAAAGAAATTTGCCATTTCATTTTTCCCCAAGAGTGACGAGTACTTTTAAAAATTACTCTTTCACTCTTTCAATGAAAGACTGAGTATTTCATGTCACTTAATTTTTCTTTTTTGGAAGGAGAGTGGGGTGAGAAACGTTTTTGTACATAAGGGGTGCCTGGGATTTACATGAAAGTCAAAAAAAAAAAAAAAGAAAAAGAAAAAACGAACAAGTTAACTAAAATAAAAGAAAAAGAAAGAAAAAGAGAGTCAAGATTATGATACACTTGGCCACGAAAAAGAATAGCTCACATTGTTTTTCCTTTTTTGTTTTGTTTCTTTGTGTTTTGTTTTGTTTTGTTTTGTTTGTGTGGTTCAATCAAAAACAGCAAAAGCAATCAAACGTAAAGTTATTCACCGTCACTCTTCCTGACAAAAAAACCGCTGCTTAGAACTGTGAGTTTTTCATGGGGTCTTGACGGAGCTAGCGTCAGAAAATTCGGTGCACGTGCTAGTTTATCCTTGTAGAATGACAAACAAAAGCTCCTCGGGGTTTTAGAAGACTTGTAGTCTTGGGGTACAAACCTTAATCTTGCCAAGCAATTCTGGGTCAGGAGCCACCTTAGCGTATTTCTTTAATTCAGAAAACGACTTGAATTTCTTGATCAAAGCATCATTGATTCCCAGATAAGCTGAAAAATAAAATAAATGTCAATACTTACATGTACTCAAAACAAACAAACAAACAAACAATCAAACAAACAACCACACTGGCCAAAATTTGAGCTGTGATAGGCCGAGGTGTCTATACGAAATTACTGATATCATAGTCCGTGTCAAAAGTCATGTTATGTCTATCACTAGATACTGGTCTTTGATAACAAAATGTAAATAACAAGAAATTCAAATTGTTTACAAGTCACTCACGTTTATTTGTACCAGCCGTAAACAACTTGTGAATATCAAGTACTCGGTCAAGAGCAAGGCCTTGTAAACCCTGACATAAAAATAGTAGTTAACAAAAACAGTTTTTTTTTTATGTTCATAATTCTAATATTCAAACACAAACTTGCCGCTCAAAAGAAATGCGCAATTCACTCGAGGCGCTTTCACACGAAAAAATCTTTAAATTTTTAGAGTGTCGTCTATTCATTTACCTAAACAAATTCGCTCACAAGAAACCGCACCTTCTCAAATTTAAGATAAACATAATGATAAAGCACTGTATAAACAAACAATTGACAATATGACTTACCCCAACAAATCCAACTTTGGAGTTATTGTTTGCACAACAGACATTAACTGCTTCATTAAACAGCGTGTAATTACACCGAGTGATAACGCATACTTGACCAGATTTTTCACCCATCACAGAACCTTTAAAACAACAATACACCGATTCAGTGTAATACTCACAACCTTTCACCAGAGTTCACCACCAAACTACTGTGTTTGTGAGGTACAGTCAATGTTAAGTAAAATTCTGTCACTGTCGGTACCATACCCAGCTACAGCCCTTCGGATTGTTTTGGCCCACCCCACACGTGGAGGCACCCCATAGGCCTGGATCTCTAGACATCAAGGGAAATGAAAGTAAGCTCAGTACAACTATATTCACCTCTCTTAGCTCCTCCTACCAGAGTCTTGTTTCGTACACCCTTCAATACATCCAGTACACAAGATGCCACATACGCTATCTCCGGGCCAAATCTAAATGACTTCAAAATCAACAGAAAATATAATTATAATTTTTTTTTTTTTAAATCGAAAACATAAACCCAAGGTGAATGTTTTGAAAGTGACCAACAGGTATTGATTTTCTATTTGACCATAATTTCACCTCTCACTTTTCTACTCATAGACCCTGGATACGCATAATATACACTCAGCACTGGTAACAACCATATGATAATAATTTTGCCACAAAAACAGTCATGTACTTCCCCAAATGCCTGCAAACTCTACAGTAGGTGTTCAATTGCTCCATATCATTGGGTTAACATAACCGAACAACACATTTCCACACAACAGTCTAAATGATTGCATACAGTACATGGCAAGAGCAGTTGTGCCTCGCATACAAGTGAATGAGGATTGATTTTCTGTTGAAGGCATGCAGAAAGGGCATGTGTCTTATGCTTGGAAAACTCCAGTTTTAACCTGTCTAGCCCGTTTCATTAGACACCAATCGTGGCGTGTTCTAATGCCAACCGGGGGTTGCCACATTGTTCTCCAGTATTAGCTCTTAGAAAAATGGCTGCAAGATGAACTCTTAACAAGGAAAATTTATCTTGAGTTCTGACCTAAAATATATTTCTGTACCTTTTAGATAGCTATTACTTAGAGTGTCCACTAGAACAACTAGACCACTAACCCTCGTTTTGCATCAGTAATATTCACTCACAGAATTTCAGGATCGTAATTTAACTGTCATCATTCAAACTAAAGCTATCTGTACTGGGCAGAAGTTTGATCTGGTGTTGTACAAGTCTGTGAATGAACCTTGGTGTGTGACCACTGAAACGAAAGAAACTGTGCAGTACGTAATATGGCGTCGTTTATTCACCAACGCTTTCAAACGTGGTCTTCAACTTGAGGTACTCTTGGAAAAGAAAACTTGAGTTAAGCTTGTATTCAGTCATTAACAACTGACCTGTGTGAGGTAGAAGGTGTGAGTACTGGTCACCTCCTGAAGGGCATTTCTTGCTCCACGAAAGGCGTAAATCTGTTGATGAGGATCACCAACCAAAATCTTGGCACAGGATTGTCTGAGAAGAATGTCTGACGCAGCTACAATACCACAGAATGATACAAAATACGTCAACATGACAGTACATTTGGTGTAACTGTATAAGCACAGTAACCTAATATACTGTACATGCAAGAAGGTTCAAATCTGCAACGATCACTCAGTAGCGTTGACAAATTATCCTGTTGTTGTTGGTCGTGGTGGTGTAACCTGCGTACCAGTCGTTTCCTTTCCTTTTCCACGCGGAGAGATCGAACAAGCAAGCGAGAAAGCGCCTGGGGTGAGCAAAACTATGGGTGAAGCAGGGAGGGGGTGAGCTAGAAGGGGAAGAGGGCCCCTCCCCCTGATCCCTATTTTTAGCACTCGCTCGCAGTTTTGTTCCCTTTGTGCGCTTTTTTGGAAACGCCTGCTACGCAAGCTATTGGTGGTGGATTATTGTCATCTAAAGATTGTGAACAGTGATGATTGGTAAAGGGAATCTTGGCTAAAAAAAAAGGTTTTGCTCCAAATCACAAGTTGGTGTTTGTGTTAATTAATCTGATTCAGAGATTTGAAGTCCATAATTGTTTGCTCGCAATGAATGCAGGACGCTTCGCTTCTGCTATTTTAGGATTTCAAATTTCTCGCGCGTCGCCACGTTTATTTCTGCAAAGCTTAATGGGAATTTATGATGTTAATGCACAGTAAGACGTTTTTAAAATAACGTATTGCGCGAATCACAAAAGTGCTCCTAATTGTTTATACTTCATATTCCGAATGAATATCTACAGTTCCAACTAGAAATCGTTTTCTCAAAGCTCCACAGTGAGATCTCTGACCATACAAAAAGTCAACATGGCGATGCCCTTGTGATTTAATCTGAAAACCAAACACTTTGTATTCGAACTACAGCTTACAGAGATATCAACTTAAAATCTAAAGATCAATTTCAGAGAACCATTAGGTATCCTTTGGAAAAGGAACTACCACTGCTTTTCACCCAACATTCCCTTTAAAGTAAGTAAGTCAAGCCTTTTTGGAGCCTCTAGATGCCACTGGTGCCTTATACAGCAGCTGCCTTCCCCAAAAGAAAAAAAAATCGGAGAGAACGTCTGTGTGTTAAGTTAGTTATTATGTGTCACTGCTATCATAATCGCCTAATCAATAACAAGTAAACAATGATAGTTTTACCAGGAGTGCAATCCTGAGCCTCATCAACAAGGAGACAATCATATCCATCCAAAAGCGGTCTGTTAAGCTGATAGATCTTGAGGTAACCTAAACAAAATAACAAATTAAAGCTTCGTCAGAGAACGTATTTTGGGGGGATCAAGGCTGGCTCACTGAAGCACATGATGTAAACACAACGAGGTCACACTGTATATACATGTACAGGTAGAGGTACATGAAGTGTACTTTGGACTTTTCATATATGTAGTCGAAAGTTGTTAGTTCAAAGAAAATCTCTTCACATAGCTCTAAAAATGTGGGTATCAGACGCTCAAGAGTTTCATACATGTACTACAGAGTTACATGTATCATTCTGTATTTACTACATGGCTAGCTCCATTAACGGGCAAGATGAACCGAATCCTGTGCTGTGGCTGGCTACCCGGCCAGACAAGATGACAGCATCTTGCGTGCTCGGGATTACCTGCTGTGCCCCACAAGAAAACTTGACCAAGCTTGTTCAATCAAACTGAATATCGACCTTGTTCATTTTTTACATGTTTATGGTAGGCTCAATTTCCTCTCTGGGGAGGGGCGTAGGCTCCTTTCCCGAACAGCGGCTGGTAATCAAGCCTAGTTCATGGATTTCAATGGTCATCTTGGTCCATTAACATGCCAAAAAAACAACAACAACAACAACTTGGCCAATATCCAGGCATCTTGACCTTGCACTTGGTCAATAACACTTATTATGCAGAGTTTTGAAGCAGGTATGTATAATATGTACATGTACTGTGCATGAACTGTGGCAGAAGAGTGAACACAGAATATTACTGACAAGAAAAACTTACCATCATGGGTGATTGGGAAATCTTTATCTCTAGGATCCCTCATTCTTTGCCACAGCCCTTCAGCATGTGATACAACTTTCTACATGCAGTTACATGGGATAGATGACAAAGTTAACTTTTATTTAAAGTGTTATTATGCAGTCATGTAGTGTACAGGGTATGAATGCTATGTAATGTTTTTCCCATGAAATACGGAAATTTTAGAACTACTGTTCAGTAGTCTCTAAAATTCAATCTCCTTGATTTCCACTCACTTGAAAAATTAAGTAGCCCCATGTTCCATAAGCTTACAGAGGAAATTGATCAAATTTTTAGTTTTAAGTGATTTTGTAAGGTGTTTCTGGACAATGAGATTCAAGGGATGTGGGATTAAGAGAGATGGAACACATGTAGACAGTTCGATAAAGAGCTCATAACAGTTAATTTGAGTCACAATCTTAGTTGATGACTAAATTTTCCTCCTCTGAAATATCCATGACTGATATTTAAAAGATCTCTACTGCACTCTAAGAGCTTGTTAAGCCACAGGTGATGGGACCGAAGACCTCATCAACTACAAATTAGTGACTAAAATGATGACAGGCAACCCATTACACTGTATTGAACTAACCTGAATGTGCTTGTCACTGTTCAAATAAGTGACGTCTGCACCATGATTACCAAAGATTGACTGCACTATGTCACTACCCTCTGATAAAGACACCTCCACAACGACTCTATTGGTACGAGGAACATGTTTGGCTTGTACAGTAGTGTCAGAAGAGGCTATGAAGTTTTTCAGAGTATCTTCAACTCGTCTCGCATGCAGATAGCCACATTCATTCGGGAGGGCATTCATGATGGTGCTGATCCGCAAACCAAAGGCGAGCTTGTGTTTGTATCTGTATGCAATTAATTAGTATTTTTAATTAACAGATTGACAGTTTTGGAAAGGTGAAATAAACTATATGTACAGTACCGCTACCACCATTTCGAAAGGCGTGTTTCACTTCACTCGAGTCATGCCTCGTTTCTCTTGACATGCTACTGTACAAGGGGAGTTACATATCTTAGAGAGTGGTTGTATAGAATGATGTACATGTACATGTATACACTATTAAATTTAAAGCTTCAGGTTTTGCAGTCAATTAAAATCCATATGCAATTAGACATGCATTTGTAAGGTCCTAAATTTGCATCTTGCTGTTGGGAAACTGGAATTGATTATGATAATAATGAGGATGACATGTATGTGTTGATCCAAATTAAGTGTCACTTGAATGTCAAAATTACAAAATTAAAACAAAGCAAACAGCCAAGGATAATAAATTGGAGACAATAATGTGACTGTATAAAAGGATCTCTAAAGAAAGACCTTTCTTCTCAAGGTATGGGATTTTTTCTTGTTTAACATCTGATGTGTCCCAGTGGGTAAAAACTGAGTGCCTAAATTAAGGTTAGCTAAATGTAGGGGGGTGTGCATTCATACAAAAAAAATAAATTTAAATACATATACCACCGAATACTATTAAGTGCAATGTTACTAACAGTACATTTTACTAACCGAAAGCCTACACCTCTAAAAGCCAGGGAGTGGATTGTGCGAGACTCCACATTGCTAGGAAAAGTCTTCAGTGCATGTTGTTGAATTGACCTGTTTTCAAACAAAAAATGGTGTAGTTGCGTAGAAAGTTAACGGCTGGGTATTTTAAAAATAATTGTGCTTTGTACATGATATGATTCAGTTTGTAAGATCAAATAGAAATGTATACATTTATATTAAATAACTAATTTTAGGGTAAAGATGTCCAGCCTTGTCACACAACATGTGACTGAGGTCTCACAAGAGCTACATAAAAAACACAGAAGCCACCTCACAAGTTCATGGGCCCCAGCCACATTTGATAATAGATACAAGAGGGTTTTTAAATTCTAACCCAGTGACTCATGGTGATGCATGTACAGTGTACAGTGTGCAAGTCATGTACATGAACACACATGAAACAAAAGTCACTTCCAACAGATAACCTCCACTCACTTATTGTAAGCCACATTAAGGAACCGCTCCATTGGCCTCATTTTGGTGTATTCAACAAGAGTTGTCGTCTTCCCAGTTCCTGACAAAAAAAAAAAAAAAAAAAACATTTGAGGGTAATGTCAATAGTATTTGTCTGTTATGAGCACTAAGTATATATTCACTTCGCTTCTCAATCTAAGCTGTACCAACATGCCAACATGCTTCTTGTCTATATAACAATGTACAATGTAGTTGCTCTAAAGAATGAATTCATAAACAGTCTGCAGTGTAGCCTGAGACCTACATGTGTACTTCTTCTTTAAAGTACACTAGGAGATATTTTGGTACAATCACAATGTAATGTGTCAATATATTGATCGTATCTGCAAGTCTAAGATAAATAGATGTACACATACGTGTAATTGTACCTGCAAATGCTACAATTTTTACAATCTCCCCTGACTTGACATCATGTTTGATGATGCGCACTTGCTCGTGTGTGAGTTGTAGCTTGTCAGTGACAGATCTGAATGGTAAAAATATAGTCATACAACAGCATGAGGTGGTGTTTGGTGTGGATCAGGGGTATGGAATGTGGGTAGAGATAAAAGTTTGATGATTCTGGTATTGTGCAGTTCCAGAAAATATCCTGGGATACTCCCCCCAGAGAAGAGAATGAAATTTCCTGGTGGGTGGGGGTTCTGTGGCATATCTAAAGGGTATGCACAGACACGTTCATCAATTAATTTTTAATTATTTAATTCCACTCATGAATACAGCAAACAGCGGTGCTTTGTAACTTGAGGGGTAGGGAGAATCAGATGAAAGATGTGATGCTCTTGTTGAAGTTTTGCTGTAGAAAAAGCTATTCTTTAGTCTGTTTGTTTTGTAAATAGGAATGTGATAAACAACTTGTACCCTGCAACAAACATCACAAATCCATGCCATAGCCTCTGTTTTCTTACATAAGACTTGTAACAAAGTTATGTGCAAATGTTTCTTAAAGCTACTTCAAATCAGCATGAAGCTTTCTGGTTCAATTCTAACTTGTGTTACTCAGCTTCGTACCTGTATCTCATCATCGATTGTTGTCCAGAAGAATTCTGACCAAAGACGGAGCCAATAGAGGCACAGGTGGCTTCAAAGGCATTCTCATACAAATACAGAGTATAGAACACTCTGTAGTGAAGCCTAATTGTCAGGAAAATGATGTATTGTATATAAGAGAAGAAATTACTTAGACGTAGGTACAAATAAGTCATCATTGAGCAAATTTGTATCATGTAATATAAGGGCCATTTGTACGAGAAAAATAAGCCGCGGATTACACAATCCGTGGCTTGCATAAGACGCAAACTGAACCATTCATATGAGCGCAGCTTATATAAGACATGAAGTGCTCGTATGAATGGTTCACGGCTTATTCATGACTATTGCCTTGCTTTTGTGTTGGTTGTCATAGCAATCACGGAATTACGCGAGCGAGGGAAAACCTTGCGCTTGTGCAGTGCAAGTTCGTATCTTACGTAAGCTGCAAACAAGTCGCAATACCATTTATACGAGTGGTTTTGTGTCTTACATAAGCCACGGCTCATTTAGGCCTAGCTCAAAACCATCGTCTTACACAAGCCTAGGCTTATGTTATCCGCAGCTTGTGTAAGACGCGAACTGGTTAAAATGTACCATTTACACAGTAAGTTCATGTCTTATTTAAGTCGCGGCTTGAGTAATTCATGGCTTATTTTCCTCATATAAATGACGCTATAGTGTCTGTGGGATCTACATGTATTATTAATAGTAAACAGTTATATTTTTTCTACCTACTTCAAACAGTTGTATATTTTGACCATACACAATCATGTAAGTCTCAAACACTTTGTCCCATATTCTGTAAAATGAACCTGTATTAATTTATTACTTGACAAGACACTTCCAACAGGGCTTTCATTGACGTTTTATGCAGGAGGACAAAATTAATTGTTTTCTTATGCGGGCAAAACTTTTTGAACTGAACTTCTTTATAAGAAAAACTTTCCTCCAGATGGTCAAACCAGGCAGGCAAAATCGTCCTCAAAGCCAGTCAAGTTGGCTGGTTCCACTACCAATGTTCATGTACATGTATAATCCACTCAATACAGGTTTCAAGGTATACATATACATGTAGTCACATGATTTTATGTATCACACATACCCACTTCCAATCCTGTGCTGAGACTCAAGGTAATAAAATACTGATGCCAGACAGTAGAAGCATTCTAAAATGTCGTGAATCAGGCAGGAAGTGGACTGTGACAAGCAATGAATTATGGCTTGTATTTCCTGCACTGTCTTGCAAACTAAAGACAGAAGAGCCACGACTGACCAGGGGTTGGGTTCCTGATAATTAAATATAAACATCGTAAGTTGGTAACGATTACCAAGAGCATTTTGAAAGCGAAAGGCATACCTTTGTTTAAATCTAGTGTCTCTTTGTACAATACTTAAACATGATTATATATACTCATGAATAACTTGTGAATCTTCAGACAGCCATTTAAAAGCTTCAAACAGGCATTTACATGTAACATAATCATTTTAAACTAAATAATTATTAAAGGAATTTTCAGTGGATGCAAGACAGAACAAAATAAGGGTGTGTTCCTTTGCAGTGATTTGGATCTAAATCAGTGATCAGCGATCACTTAGATCATGGTGCATCAAAGGAATCCACGAATTCACTCTAATCACCGATTCATTGGATTTCCTTTGATGTACCATGATCTGAGTGATTGCAGATCACCCCAAGGGAAGGTACACTAAATGTACATGTACATCTAATGATGCACTGTACCACGTACATTACCTGCTTTGAACTGTCCATAAGAGTTTCTAAGAATGTTTCTATCAAGGGAAACTTGCTGTGTGTTCTCAAATGTGTTAACTGTGATGGGTGTCCTTTTCTTTTAAAACCCTTCATAAAACTGACAACAAATAAGACAACATTTAACAGCACTGATAAGTAAAACTTAAAAAATGCAAAATTGACTGATATCATTGTCTGTGAACGTTGTTGCATGATTGGTCAAATTACT
>NC_138155.1:9489400-9694400 GCF_964199315.1 Orbicella franksi | reverse complement strand
TGGCGCAAAGGCCCCGCCACGAGGCAGATTTAATAATTAACTAATCCAAGCGGTATGAAAAAAAAAAAAAAAAGAAAAAAGAAAAAAAAATAGAAGTGTTTGGTTTGAAACTTACTGTTTCCTGTAAGAAATATTCACTATTCCCGTTATAAGTTGGAACGCAAACATGGCTATCTCTATGTACTCTTTTTTTCTTTTTTTTTTCTTCTAAATTTTGTTAATTTCTGTGGGTTACGTGCCAACAGTCACGTAACGCACATAAAGTCAAAAAGCAGATTGCGATCAAACGAGTATGTTTCAGAGAACAACACATTTTTTTGCTGCATACGATTGCATAAAAAAGGTCTGTTTTGAAAAGCAGTGTCGGCTGCTGTTCTAAACCTTGTTAGTTCTTCACTGTTTGACCGACGCGACAGCGATAAACCTGAGAAGTTAAATATTTGCGTTTCACCGTTCGATCGACGCGACAACATAAACCGGAGAAGATAAACATCTCGCCCCATTGTGGCCATAGAGCAATTCAGGTGATAACAATTGAGTTTTTAATTTCGAGGGGTCTGAGTTTTCGTGACACCCGTTTTTCCCGGCTTTCCCTAGACTAGCTCCAAATTGTACGGCCCCTTGCGAAGACTGGTGACGATCATATCGAAGAAAGCACCGAATATAATGAAGTAAGCACCGAACAAGGAAGTACCGAATATAATGGCCTTTGCACCGAATATAAGGAAGAGAGCACCGAATATAATAGTGTTAGTACCCGTAATAATGAAGAAAACACCAAACAAAGTTAGAACCAAATATAACGAAGAAAGCACCGAATATAATAAAGACAGCACCGAATATAATGAAAAAAGCACCGAATATAACGAAGAAAGCACCGAATATAACGAGGGAAGCACCGAATATAATGGAATAAGCACCGAATATAATGAAGACAGCACCGCATATAAAGACATAAGCACCGAGTATAATGGAATAAGCACCGAGTATAATGAGTTAATCACCAAATATAATAACATAACTACTCAATATAATGACATAACCACCCAATATAATAAAAAAAAGTATCATAAGACAGTTCTGGCGTTCCATACTGTAGCCCCTTGCACAAGTATACAAGCTCAAGATGCATTGTACATACATGTACATGTACCAGGTTACAATATTTCACTCGAAAAATACAATTAGACACTTTATACCAAGTTAACTTAACTCAAAATGTTTTCAGTGATCTATTCCAAGTTGAAGTTTCTGAGCTTTTCACAGTTCATTCAAAAGAAAACAAAAATACTTTACCGTGCAAGATTTCGAGGAAATAAATCGACATCTAAAAGACCATTTTCGTCTAGAAGTTTAATCATATCATCTTCTGATGAACTATCTCCGTTCTTAAGAAGGAAGTATTTCTTCTTCCATGGGATAAACTGAAAATAAAAAAAGTCAATAACAAGGATCAGTGATTTTGAATCATCTTTTGTGCTTTTGCGAAGCAGAATATTCAATAAGACAGTTAAAGATAACCTGCAGTCAATTGATACTAGTGGAGTTACATGCAGATAATGAAAATGGTACACTGTACCCCTTACAAGTAATATTTGCAACACGTTAATTTTGCAAATTCTATGATTGAAAAAAAAAACATTGCAAAATTAAAGTGACACAAACAATAAGGGTCACTAACACAACATGACGCAAAAAATAAGTTAGTCACAATATGTCAATAATGTTTACAAAACCATATTTTTAACTACAATGTACCTTACCTTACATTTTTCACTGATGAATAATTCAGGTACAACTAGCAACTGTTTTGTTGTTACTGTTGACATATAATTATACTGTAGTCCCACCCTTGCATTGTTGCCTATTTTGAACATGAACAAAGACCAACTTTTTACAAAATAGCGCCAGCATGCTCACTCGGGTAGCCAATCACAGCGAAGGATTCAGTTCATCTTGCCTGTTCATGGAGCTAGCCATACAGTATAATAAACGTACATACATTTCCAGTTTCTGTAGCAGTAAGTGACCAGGAGTATCTCTACTCCCCCTTGCATGGGGAGAGAGGGAGAGGGAGTTAACAGGGTTATTCCCCCTCTTTCCCTGACCAACATCAACTTTGCTAGTACCCATTTACTGTATACACCTAGGTAGAACGAGGCACTGTAAGAGTAGAGTATTGTCCTGGAACAAAACACAATACAATTTTGGCCAGGTTCTCCACTTAACTAGGAAAGCAACATACTCACCGTGCCTCCCACTGACATCAAACAGACACCCCCATATGCACTTTACATAAATGTACAACCACATGTAATAGCATTTCATGTATAAATTATAGAGTTGTATCGGAGCACAAGTCAAGTTCCAGCCTGAGTCAAGTACAAGTCATGAGTCAAGCTCAAGTCAAGTTAAATTTGACTCGTGCAAAGATACAACTAAAAAACAATGCCATTACCGACTCTCTTGAGATTATGTCATACCACTGGTGGCACACCAAGGCACAGTTCAACATCAAATCCACAATCGGTAACTGACAGAAGATATTCTCCAAAATCTCTACAGGCAGCTGAGCAAAGTCACTGTCACACTGGCTCAAATCCTGTGAGTCGCCACCATCTTCATCTGAGTCACTGACATCGCCGCCAACAAGACCAAATGTGGACTTTGCTGATGCCTGTTTTTTAGTTTGTTTCACAGATTTAGACGAAAGTGATGATTTTTTGCAAAAAGATGCGGTATTCTTCTGATCAGATTCACTAGAACTAGTGCCCTTGTAACTCCTTTCTCCCTTGCTGTCTTGACTAGATTCAATACTTGTAGAAGATTGAGAACAAGTAGAACTTTCTTCCACTTCTGAATCACTCTTAAGTTTTGTGCCACGAACCACATTCATAATTACACAACAGTCATCGTCGCTTACACAATTCTCGTCTTCGCTATCAACAGTAATTGTTTCTGGGACACGTTTCTGCTTTTTGGCAGACCTGCCTTTCAAGTGATTCTGTGCTCTTGAATTTGACCTGCGTGTTCTTCTACTATTTCGCGGTGATGGACACGAGGAGGATGAATTTGATGACGGCGAACTTGAACTAGAAGATGTTGACGACGCCATGAGGCCAAGCACACGTGTATGGTCAAAGTGCGTTTGTGTTTTCTCTGCAGAACTATTTTTCAGTGGTGAACATGCACAAGTAACATGCCCGGAAACTGCACATTTGCAAGTTGTACTTCCTAAATTACGCTGACCTGACAAAATTTGCTGGTTTTCCGTCCCTGAATAACATCCTCCAGATTGCTGATGAATTTTTGCCGCAGTCGTGAAACCAAACACCGGGGTAAATGTAATTTGATCCGTGCGTCCCTTGACGCCAGTTGTCCGATGGTGATTTTCGCCGCGCGAACCAGGATTTGCCTTCACGAGAAAATTCACCTCTTCCTTATTGATACCGCTCCTTGGAGTGAAATATTGTGAGATTATCCGTTGATGCGGAGATGAAATAGTCTTATCTCGCTTTTTCTGAGAGGAGAAATGTCGAGCCATGACAAATCTGTAGACCTGTTTTACAATTTTGTACTCTTGTAACGGATCCAGTTGGCCGCCATGATATGTTCCATTTTCTTTACCAGTGCCGCTCGACGCTATTGGCCACTTGGAAACTCAGTACTATAGTAGTAAATTCTTGAGGGGAGGGGAAGGTAAGAAGAGACAGAATGTCTACAACATAGTCAAACACAGTCGAATTTTTAGGAAATACTGATAGGAGCCAATAAATAAAATATATTTTCACGTCACAACTGACCAGATTTATTTTCTAAACTCTGTCTGCAAAATCCAAGTAGCCTTTATATCTACTACACACACCGACCCACCCTAAAGTTGCTTTTTGCAAATAGAACCAAGATGGCGGATGTCAGGGACGATGGAACTCCCAGACAAAGTTATGAAGATTTTACCGACTATCCTCTCCCTCTACGCCTAGTGCAGGCCAACAAGAAAAAAGAATTTATCAGCATGGTTGATTCTCACAAAGATAAACGGTCAATATTAAACTGTGTTCATTCGAAATCGGGAGACACTCCAATCATCGTGGCCTCCCGCCATGGACATGTAGAACTGTTAAAATTCTTAATTCAGCAGGGAGTGGACATCGAACAGCGTAATAAGGACTTAAAGAGACCTTTACATGAAGCAGCTGCTGGCTGTCACTTAGAGTGCGTCAAGCTTTTAATTTCACAAAACGCGGAGATTGATTGTTTGAAAAGAGCGGACTGGTAAGGGCCACCGAAGAAATCTGGACTCTTCATTGGGTGCCAGGTTGGGTATCCTGGGGTTTACAGCAAGAAGTGCTTTGCTTCGGTACAGTAGACTATTTCTGAGATGCCTTTGCCTCTGTGCTGCTCTGTTTCAAAATGAGTCTCCATTCATATGAAAGTGAGCTCCGCCTACAGGTTCATTTTCATACAAATCAAACTAATTTTTATAAGAAAGGTTTTGCACAAAGACTCATTTTGAAACAGAGGCAGAAGGTAACTTGGAAATGGCCTATTACAACATTTGGCACCAGATCTCAGGCTGACCTGTCTCAAGTCGTCAGGGATGTACAGCTGCAAGGGGTGATGGGAATGAGGAAAGAAGGGAGACATTTGTGACTGACATGCATCTACACTGTAAAAAGTAAACAAAAACAAAAAAACAGGCAGATGTCAACTTTTTTTTATTTTTCGGCTCTTGATGTGCCATATATCTCCTGTCCTTCTTTTCCTTCCCATGAACCCCTCTGTTTCCCTGAGATTTGTTTTCAAAATTTCATCCAGACTCTCCAGACTGTCACTCATTTAGTGGACCTCTTGAGTGGCAACTGGGGATGAGTCAGAGATCTTAGGATGCACAGGGCAATGAACTGAATGCAACCCTTTAAGGCTGCTATAAGCTTACATGTAACTCACACATGTGTCTCACAGAGTATGAAAAGATGCTGCAACACTGATCATTGAACAGAGAATTATTCTTCAATTATACCTTGCAATAGTCCTCATGGCTCGTCACACGTTTCCGCCCCCGCCCCCCCCCCCCCCCCCCCCATTTGCATGGTGAACCATAAGGGCATCTGCATAGGAGATTGATTGTTGATAGTTCTGAATTTACTGAGGTGCTGCAATTAAAGTATGTGTGCAGTGGCACTGAGATTGAGGGATACTCAAAGCGGGTTGAACCAGAACTGAAACTGGGCCCTTTCTTGCCCTCATAAAAGTTGGGAGGGGTGAAGGGTCAGCTCTTTCCAGTTCTAATGAGATAGGAGGACAAAATGTTGTTTTACTCCTTTTCTTCCTTTGAGCTTTGTGTTGTTGTTGTTGTTGTTGTTTTCTTTTTTTCTTTTTTTCTTTTTGCAAAACCTTGCCTAGACTAGATGTGCATAAATTATGGCAGCGAACTTTCTAATGTGGCATATTTTCTTTGAGGTTTTTCCTTCACATCACACGGACAGGGACTACTCATAGTCTAACTCTCTATAGTGCTCAACAGCATATTTAAAAGGTGCCTAACATGGAATTTGATCAGTATTTTAATGATACATTGTTGATTGATCTGCCAGTGTAGGACACCTCTGATGCTATCATGTACCAAGTTGAACTTCGATATCATCAAGGTGTTGGCACAAAGTGGAGCCAACTTGACACTGACTAATAAAGATGGCTGGAATTGCTTCCATATCGCTGCAAGGTAAATAATAGACATGTATGTAAAGACAGAATAAATGGCTTAAACAAGTGGTAGTGCTGTAGTTGCTCTGAATAATGCTGGAACATCATTTTATGTGGACATCTAATCTTTCATGTAGAGGTTTTCTTCTTCATAGAAGCATTGGGTGGCAGTGATCTAATGGTTACTGCACCAGTGGGACTCTAGATTAGTGTTCTGGGTTGGGTAGTCCTGGCCAGGGTCATTTTGCTCTGAGCAAGATACTGCTGCATCTGCCCATCCAAGAGGATAAGTGTTCAGCAGCCAGTTTCTATCTACATGTAAGTAAATGTTAGAGGAGGGGGGAAGGATTAAACCAGCAATGATACACTTTGATCATAGTCTGGCTTCCCTTACACTGGGGGAGTAGCATACTCCAATTAGCTTCATGGCAATCTAGGGTAAGCTCTGCATTACAGTGTCCCAGAAAGTATGGACTGATTTTTCCCATAAGTGTGACTTTACCGAGGCATATATCATCACAGTCACATATAATATAATCATATCCACCTGGTTGTGGGTGAGAACACTTTTTATTCCAGTATTTTTGTTTTCTTTTTTGACTTACGATTGAAACTCTCTATGACTATAATGTGCAATGTTTTACTTTTGATTTTCAAAGGGAAGGACAAGCAGAAATTTTAAATTATCTTCTTGATTGCTGTGGCAACATCTGGGACAGTCACAGTAAGAATGGACGGACACCACTTCACACTGCAGGTGTTTTAAAACTTTGATAGTGCTTAATTTGTAGGTCTACATGACTGATGAGGAACATGAAACAGTAACGGATAAAGCAATAAATTTATAAATTTAGCAATGCATGTGCAACTTTGAGTTTGTGGGCCGGTGGTAGTATGTATGTATGCAACATTAATTGTTACAACTGTGCCATGCATGTAAACCTGTACAGAATAATGTTGCTTAGTTGTGACATTAAAGAAGGTGAATGGGAGGTTGTGAGTTGAAAATAATGTGATAAGTCAAATTTTCTACAGATTTTTTTCCTTCTTTTTTTCTGTCCTATTAATAGTGTAATTTTTCACAATTTTTTTTTGTTTTACTTGAGCCAGTGAACTAATAAAGTGCATTTTACATGGGATTGTCCTCCTTGTAAATCTGTAATATTTATTAAATTTCAGCTCTACATGGACGGTTGGATGCTGTAAGACTCATGATTACTAGGTATTTATATATTTTCACCTCCTGGGCTTTGCTTTCGCAATCAGTGTTTCATTGATTTCTGATCACGACACAGATCTCTTTATATGTATCTCTGCCTTATTAAACTAGCACGGACATAATTAGCATATAGAAAATAATTATTTGCTGTGGATAATAATTATTTAAATCTATACAGCAACAAATTCTTTCAACATTACCGGTATTGTAAGACCTGAAAAAAGAAGAATTAGCAATGAAATAATTCCCGGCCATTAGCAGAGCCTGGTTCATACATGTACATGCAACTGATGTACAAAATGCAAATTCAAGCATACACATATGAACATGAATTTTCTATCATCATGGTTCAAAAATTTTATTTTAACTGCTAGTTAGTTCAGATGAAAGCCTAGGGAATGGATTTTGTTTCTTTATTTTTCATTTTGTAACATGCTTGGTATTTGTTTACAATATTGTACCTGCTTCACATACGAAAATTGCAAATAATTATGCAAATGCAATACTTGCAAGCACACCCAAGGAAGTGAAGCACGAACTGTCTACCAACAATGAAAGAAACATCAGAATATTTACCCGTATAGCCCAGTTTGTTGGGGTTTTTTGCAAGCTTCCATTGGCACAATTATTTCTGTTGGTGTTGAAACAAATTTGAACCAGGGTTAATTAGAAAGATTTTTTCTGTCTGCAGATGTGGTTATGCACCAGACTGTCCTGACAGCTGTGGTTCAACACCTCTCATGGACGCTCTGCGCACAGGACATGTGCTGGTTGCAGAGACTCTTATCAAGGAACACAAGGTACAACAGTCTGAGAGCAATATGAAGTATTGTTTAACTAAGGTGGCCAATGTTTGCTGTTGATATTACAAATGGTATGCTTAAGTACACAGCTCTGTCAATACTAATCTCAACCAGACAACCATTTTGACTGAACATCTGAACATCTTCAATAATTGAAGATGTTCAATGCCCAGACAAGTGACTAGAGCAACAATTATTGTCGCTCTAGTCACTTGTCTGGGCATTGTTTTAAGTGAACCTGACTTAGGATCTGACTGTTATTAATTTAAACTCAAGCTAACTGCACTGGTGTACAGCATCTTCCAAACTTTAGCAGGGCAGTTTAGTACATGACACTGTACACTGTACTCTACAGTGCTTCTGTCTGCTGAGATCTACACATACATGTAATTGATGAAACTGTTACTGATTTAATAACAAGATGGATAAAGATGGATAAATAAAGCTTATTGTTAATTATTAATTAAAATAATTTATCACTGTGTATGCATTGCGGACCTATAGTGTTAGTTCGATTTTCTCTGCATCCACTCTGGGCCTATCTTACCAGGTTATTAATTTACCCAGTTATTCACAATCTTATGCTTTTTCTCTTTAACGTTTGTTGTCATCTTATAGGCCTCCTTAACTGCTATGGATCAGCTGGGCAGACAAGCCATTCATTTAGCTGCTCATGCTGGTTGTAACAAGTCATTGGAGTACATTATTACACAACATGGTATGGATGTCAATGTCTGCACTGGAAAATCCAAAATGGCTCCTCTACATCTAGCAGCTAAGGTACAGGGACTGACTTGATTTTGTTAACCCACACATGTATATACTGTAATAGCTATAAAGAGTACATTCTAAATAGTACATAATTATTAATGTGTATACTATGTATCTCCATATAGAACTGCTTATAATTGAGACTCGAGACATTTACTCATGGTTCACTTCTTGCTTCAGATCCTGTTCTGCTTAAGGGCCCATTAACCGATTCATGCACGCGCTTGCGCACATTGCTAAGGAGGTGAAATTTCACTTCTGGTCACTTACGTCAGCCTAAGCACGGAAAATAAAAACAACTCAAAAACTTGCAAATTCGCATACATTTTATATGTTTTTTCTTTGTGTTTCGCAAAATGCAAAGTAAAAAAAAGTACAAGCAAAGACAAAATAAGAGAAAGACAGAAAAACAAGAGCAATAGAAAGAGAAAAACTAACTCCGTGTGGCTTTGTTTGATCTTACCGAAGTATGCTGGTATTGTAAATTGCGCACGTGTTGATAGGGTAACTTCCAATAGATATCGGACGCACTTCCGGTTTCTTAAAATGCTAAAGGAAACGCGGTTTTTCATTAAATCCAGCCTTTTTTGACGAATTTCAATTAAAGCCAAGTTGGCAACATAGCTATGCATTCCTTTTTCGAAATCATGCTTTTTTCAGAAAATGACAAATTTTTCAATATTTTGAAATGCTCTCAAAATCTGAACTTTTAGAAATGAAACAAAATCGATGCATAGCGTAATGAGGATTTAAATTAAAATATTAAATCAATGAAAAAAATCCCGAGAAAGTAATTTGCCAGGGAGCCTTTGCATTTTTCTCTGTATTAGTCACATGACCATGGGCGTGGCCTGATGACGTCATCACTAGTGTTACTGGTCATGAAAAAGTCGAAACACGTGAAATAACTCTGAACTAACTAAAAATGAGGAGGTTAGATGAGACTAAATTTTCCTTAGCAACGGCTCGAAAAGATCAGTTAATGGGCCCTTAAGACTAAATAAACTTGATTCAGTTCTTAATTAAATTCTTACATTGTATGTTAAATCTGAAGTAGATTGTGCACTATACCTAGACAAAGTGTGATGTGACATTCAGTCAAAGATTTGTGTACATTGTTGTAGGAAATTGCTGCTCTTTCTAGGTCCCTGAGGCCCCTTGCTCATTGCTACTAGTGTCTCATAGTTTTGATCAACTTAACTGATAATCATGAAAAGTGTTTTTTTTTTTTTCTTTTCTTTTTTTTTTTTTTTTTTTCAATTTTATGTTTACAGGAAGGTTATGCAGAAACTGTCCGGTTTTTGATATCCAAAGGGGCATCCATAAATACCCAAGACAAAAACGGAAGAACAGGTATTTTATAACCTTATTAATTGTTGTTGTCTGCTTATTTGTTTTGTCTGTTTCTTTGGTGGTACCCTGGTCCCAAAGGTTTTATTTTTTCGCAATAGGAAAGGGAAAACCTCTTGAACCAAATTTGATTTTGTGGACCATAGGCAGTCATGGTTGCACACTGAACCATGTGGGGGACTTCCATATGAAAAGGTCAGGCATGCTCGTCTCGCTTAGGAATAGAAATTACAGATTCTGGTCTCACTCAGGGTGTTCATGACGAAATGCCAGTGTTTTTAGCACTCAAAGTAGCTTTTAGGGTGCGCTCAAAGAAATAAAAATAAAAAACACCCTTATTTCCGTTTTTAGGCCTGATTTCCACGGTTTCCTCGAGTCTGGTCTACTAGCAGGAGCTGCTTTCTTAAACAGTGGCTGGTGATTAATCAAGCCTATTCTGTTTTAAGTGGTATATTTAAAGGGTCAAATAAAGCTTAAGCCACACCCAGATGGGTCTCCTTTAGGGGTTTAATTCAAATTTTCCGACAAGCGTCCCCGACCTTTTCATATGGGAGCCCCCCCCCCCCCCCCCCTCCACCCACCCGCGGGTATATGACTAATACGTCATGAAAAGGCTTTATCAGGCCTCTTCCTGAGACAGAGGCAAAAAGCAACTCGATATTGTCAATAGCAAACCCCTTGAATAAGTTTTTTGGTCTTTCCCTAGCTCTACACCTGAGCTCAGCTGCCGGACATGACAATTGTGTACGTATTATATTACGCTTACATAACGCCGATCGCAGCCTCAGGGACTGTTCAGGACAGACAGCGCAGGACCTCGCTCTCAAGCCTGCAGTCCAACGAATATTCGAATCCGTAGCACCGTGACTGCATCTGTTTATCACCATGTGGCTGCGTGACCGGCGTCACGCACTCTCCTCACGGCTCCCGTCAGTGCACAAATTCCTCTTTGTGTGATATACAAGCGAGAAGACGTCAAAAGTGAGCTGCACTTTGTCGAGGAAATAAGCCTGAGATCAAAAACAAGGAGTATGTTCGATATTACCTCGTGTATCACGTGTTGTTGAAAAAGGCGTCATCTATCACGTGCAGAGAACGCTTTGAAATGGTTTCGTGATTAAACCTTTGTTGGTTAACTTAAGGTGGCTCCATAGGGTAATCATTTATGGCGTTGCGCGCGCAAGTGTTATGTTTTGAATGCTGTTTTTGCATTCGCTTTCACACCCAGTCCTTTCAAACTTATTACATGTAATAACGAATGATTAAATAGTGTTTTGCTGTCATCTCTGTTAAAATGTTGGGCTTTAGTCTTTAACTATAAGTGCCCAAACAAATGTGTTTTTTACTGTTTGTGGGTCTTTATTTGTGATTTTCTTGAATTTTCTTCGGTGAAATCTTCCAAAATTTTTACAACACATCGCTTCCATCGGGATACGAATTTTAAACACGAAAAAGTAGGGTTTGTAAAGGCAGGTTTTTCGATTTTTTCAAATTTATGTGTTTTACCGCTGTAAAAACTCTGGTCTTATAGATTTCCCTGAAAAACGAGCTCCGACTAAAGTGAAATATTTACTACCAATCTGTTACCAAATTTCACCGAAGGAAACCCGAGAAAATTCACTGTCAGTTTTTCTTTTTGTGCTCATGTTGACGTCAGAAAATATCGAAAAACACTGACGTTTTCCTTCGAGCGCGCGCAGATTCCCTGAGCTTTCGTCCTCAGCGCGCGTGCGATCATAAAACTATAGGGAGCCACCTTAAGTTGTACAATGATTACAAAGTAATCACAGAGAGTTGCAACATTTTATTTTTAATTTATCGTTGCATTAATATCTTCAGTCGAGTTCTCTCGGAATTGAGCACTTTTCAAACTGATACTAAAATAGTTTCTATTTCTGTAAGCCACCGTTTTTTTTTTGTTGTTTTTTTTTTTTTCGCCTTCACGTTAATAGCCTGCGAACGCAGACGTATTTCCGGCTGTCGCTTGTCTCCGCCGAAAATAACGTCTGCGAACCCGAGCCAGGAAACGATTTCTGTGACGTAATGACTTTTGTTTCTCTTTGGCGAATCAGATTCCATTATAGAATGAAACTCGAGTGCTCCTCGCAGCGAATACCTCGCACAGTAGTTCTGGGGCTACTTGAGCTGAACTGTGATTGGCTTAAAATTCCCACGTCACAGAGATTAATCGTTTCCTGGCTCGGATTCGCAGACGTTATTTTCGGCGGAGACAAGCGACAGCCGGAAATACGCCGGCGTTCGCAAGTTCTTACGTTAAAGGCTAATTGTTTAAAATTTTCTAGTGTTTGCAACCTTCGGTAAGGTCACGGTCAGGCGTGATTCGATAAATATTCTTAAATTGGAAGAGTTTTTCTTATTGCTCCTAATAATAGGCTTCTAATATATTGCTTAAGTATACGCCCTCTTGCCAGTAAACGTGAGTCAGTCGTTTGGTTCAAAAAGATAACGATCATAAATAATTTAATAAAAGCTCACCAAAGAATAATTAGCAACTAAACAATTTTGCACAAAGGTTGATTAGATTTATTCCGCGTTTGCTAGCCGTTATCACTCAAAAATATATTTCAAGACGTTTATGGCGACTTGTGTCAGAGTCACTCGAACAACACCCGAAAAATGGCGGGAGCAGGCAATGTGAATCAAACATTTTTGTTGTTGTTTTGTTGTGTTACCATTTTTTGTTCTTTTTCTAACTTTTCCGAAAGAAGGACGATAAGAAGGACGATAAGGAACGAAACAATTTATGGGGATGGCTTGGATACTAGCCATTGCATGTCACGTGTACACTTCACGTTAAATAACTTCGGTCAATTCCTTAATTGTCATGTATAAATATTGGATGCTCTGAAAATAAACTCATTTGAATAAGAAAATTGCCTTTTTGTCTTTTATCGCAGAGATCCATTCTATTTCTTGACTAATTTAATCACTTGTCTAAAAACAAGATTTATGCGTTGTCTGAGGTTGGATTAAGGCTCTAAAACAATTTACAGACAATGCAGACCCTGTGTGGGCAGACCTTATGTAGCCTACCACCTATCGCAAAACGATTAACAAGACTTACGAGCTCGCCTGAGGAAATAAAAGTTCCATTGTGGTAGATAAGACGTATTAAAATGCGCTTTACACTAGATACTTTTTACATGTTTCGCATTGGTTTCGACTTGATGTTTGCTTTACGAAGTGATTCGCGAAGTAGAATCAAATTCTTCTTTTCTCGAGTTCTTCGGCAGCGCTGTAACAGATCTTATATAAGTTGCCCGGGCTGTGACACTGAAAGAATGTCACGCACGTACGTTGTCAGGAAACTGGGAGGGAAATTTCAGAGACTAACTGCATGAAAAACATTAAAATTGGGACTCAAAGGAGTCAAACGATGGCACGCGCTGCTATAAAACAACGTTAATTTTGTGCGCTCACCAGAACAGTGTAACCTGCAGACTACACACAAATGCGCGCGATTTTTGAAAACGAAAGTCGATTCATCTGTTTGTGCGGCGTAGGATGAATGTCTTTAAGTTCCCGCTGTTTTTTTTGTTTTTGTTTTTTTTTTTTTTCAAGCAGGATTAAGGTTATAACCTTTCTTCGGGTCTTAAACCACGCATTTGAAATTTTCTTTCTTCCATGTGTTAGACCAGCTTCCAGTAAAGAGGTGGACACTTACTTAACGAAGTGTGACCTTGCAAGGCAGATGAAAGCCTGAAAGCCCAGCTATGCGATCATTTGCAACGAAACACTAATTTTTTTTTTTTTTTTTTATTTTTTTTTTATGAAAACAGTGTGGATTTAATTCTATACGTTAAGTTCGTTCCCATCCTTCTTGTTTTAATTTTTGCAAATCAGCACAAATTTTGCGGCTTTTAGTAAGTTAGCAAGGTATTATTGTCCTTGCAGATCCATGTATTCAAGTGGTTTTGTTTCCAATTCTTTCCGTGACCGCTTCTGTCTTTTAAAACCATTTATATGCTAATACATCATCTCAATCACAATATCCTATCCACTCTTATTTGACAATCTTGTGAATGTTATTTTTGAAACCCTGTGATGATTAGTAAACATTTCCATACGGCCGTTGTTATAACGATGTTTTAAAATTCTTTGCGTGAGTCAGATTAATTGAAAATTACACAATGCCCTGAATACATTCAGCAGGGGATGGCTTCCAAAAAACCGCAGCGCCGAAGTTCAAGTTTGCTTTCTACTGAATATATATGTACATCTAGCTTGGAGGAAAGCATGCGATAGGTTATTTTGGACGGCAGAACTTTCTTTTTCGGAAACAGATTTGCAGAGGTCGACGTTAAGATGTATCTCCGGTGGATTGCAGATTTTTTTTTGACGAAATATTTGCTGCTGTTGTTGCTGGATCTTCGTACAAGTAAGTCTAACTAAAATTACCATAATGATTACTTGTTTGCTGTTTACATTTGAAGGGGTTCTTTGCGACCGCATGTTCGCCATTTCTTCGCATTTCATTTCATTTCACCTTGTCCTTGCGACCGCTTTACGAACGCAGATTTTTGAAAAATGAGTCAAACGAGATGAAAGTTCGCTTGTCTTTATACTTAAGAAATGGCGATTTCAGATTTTAGAAAGAAGACAACAGGATTTTAATGACAGAGCGTACAACTCGCCGCGAACAGAACAAGCTTAGAGTAACAACAGGTTCAGCCTTCGTTCATCTTTCAGTTGCCCACACCATGTTTTCATTTTCCAAATTTCTTGACAAGACTTCAGTGGCATGCAAATTTCTGTTCTATTTCCACTGAATGAAAATTTCATGATCATCGTTTTAATATTCAACGCTTTTTAGCGTCTCATCAAAGAAGATTAAAAGTCGGCAGTGAGTTCGCTGTTGTCTGGCGGGCAGGCACGTGTGAGTCGATTGTTTCACCGTTCGGGACTGTCTTATTTTTTTCCCCTTTTCAGTTGACTGAAGGCTTTATAAGTGGCCAGTCCTAAATTGCCTGTAACACTAAAAGATTGTTAGTCCATCGTAAGAGAATTTATTTTTAGTCCAGTGGCGACGACCGCTCCAGCTAAAGAGCGTTTCATTGTTCGCGAAGAATTTGAACTGTCGTAGAATTTTCGCTAAATAGTGTTTACAACGAGTCGAGTCGCCAGGTCATATTTTAAGCGTGCCACTTGTCCTTTCAACGTGATCGCTGTACCAGCGAAAGAATGGCCCATATTTGCCGGCTTTTTCTGTAGGCCTGTAGCCGTTTTTTCCGGTTAGAAATAAGAGATTGTATCTCTAAAAAGTATTCAAGTGTTTCGCCGAATTTTCATTTTACTTAAATGACAGCTGCAGTTCTGCGGTTTTTATTCATCTACCATAACCAGTCTGGTTGATTGCTGTAGTAATTACAGGCTTAGTAGGATTATTTTTTCCCAATGCCTCCAGGCTACAAAGTGAACACTCTAGCCCGAAACAATTAAAATGTCAAATTTCTTATCTCGATCGTTTCGTCGACTTTTCAAGTCTTCAAGAACTAAAAAATGACTTTTAACAAGGCGGTTATCTTAAACCTATAGTTCGTACGTGCCTTTGCTTACAACATTTGTCTCACTTTCAGTAGAAACGTGCCCATTTGATTCAACACAAGCAAATATTTACCCGGCAACATAGCCCAAGATTTGCACATCAGCCTTATTATACACTTCCATAACTTTCTTCTGTCCAATGGCGCTACCAGTGGTCTCCTAGCAACACTGACAGCTCAGTTGTCGGCCCGAATTGTTATGACTGTTAAAGACAGTTGGAAAATTACACCCGCTGCTTCAGTGATCGACCAACTGTGAATTAGAAGATAATTTCCCTATCAAACCTTATCACTTTTATTTGCCATTGTTAAGCCGTGAAATGAAGTATTAAAACGTCCTGAAAAAAAAAAAAAAAATGGTCGTAGTTATTGGCCAAATAGCAGCTTGAATCAGTACTTGATTGTTAAACCCGTTTAACTTCTGCCAATAAACATGCTGAACTATAACATAACTTTAAATGTATACAAGAAGCGTGTTTTCGAAAAATTCATGATCACTCGGTGTTACAAGAAGAGCAAGAAGATGTCAGAAAACTAATTAAACATTTGTGCTAAACTTGAAAACGTGAGGCTCGATGCATTTAAGATGTAATTGCTTCCGTGTCTTTACTTAAACATGATGTGGTGTCATTTTTGGACAATGATAAATTCCGTTGATGTCCGAGATCACGTAGAGATCACGGCCATATTTTCCGATGTCACGTCAACTATAAAATAATCTATTGAAAATACTCATCTTGTGTACTCAAATTGTGTGCTCTATATTGATCTTTTTCAAACATGGACGAGTATACGGCGGCTTACAATGCAACGATTGGTCTGAACGCGGGTTTTGTTGGAGAAGTTGCTAGGCAACGTTAGACAACCCTTAATTTTGGCCCATGGTGATGTGACAACTTTCAGAGAGACGTGGAGTGCCCTTGCTGTCTTTTGATTGAACCAAAAGAATCGGAGACCATTTAAATTCTTTAAGTACTTAGACAAGGATTTCCGCTTGTTTCGCCAAGTATGAGATAACAACATGTTTTCATCCTTCTGCCTTGATGTCGATCATAGTATATGTCATAACCTTGTCAGAGTACTAGACCACGAGTAGTCCCTCTTTCGCTTATTGATTAGTTCGTCGTTTGTGAATGTAAATAAACCGCGAAAAAGCATGGGCGCGCGAAATTCTGGGGGCAAGAAGCTTGCGAAAGATATCCCTGGGATTTCGGGCGGCGATTTTCAGTTTTTCCTGGCGGTTTTCTTTCGCGTCACGTACAGGAGTGGACTACGACGTGAAGTCGTGACAGCTTGGAGATTCTTGATCAATGACAAGAAACACGCCCCCAAAAAACCTGATGCCAACTTGATATTTGAAATAATAATCACCGACTAACTATGCTTGAGACGAGAGAAAATGACAATAAAGTACGAGAGTTTATGGAAAGCCATAACTTTCTCATGTGGTTGTTTATCATTATTTGGTGTGGTTTCTTCATTATGTGTTGTAGTTACTTCATTATGTTGTGTGGTTTCCTCATTATGATGTTCAGGGTCCATTTCTTCAGAAGATAGCTTACATATTTGATCCACAGTTAGCTTTTCTCGCTGAAAGTTCTCAATATTAAAGATGCCTAAGGTGCATCTTGTCAAGTATAGTTGACAAATTGTCTTTGCTTGTTCTCGCCATTTTGTTGTCTTTAACACCGGGGAAGAGAAGGAACTGGGACCCATCTTAAAACCGGTTTAACCAGTTCATGATAGCAAGAAGCCTGGGTACTAGAGCTTGGTATAGGAAGTGAGGTCAAGAAGACATAAAGATGAAACCACATTACGTCAAACCACATATTGAAGATACCAGAAAACATAACAGCGTAACGACATTACATCATGACAAGAGCACAAGACATAACTTAACAACCTCGATACATCACGATAAAACCACACCACGTAATGAAGTTATTACACCACATCATGATAAAAACATACCACGCCAGGACTACATTACAAGACATAATGAAGAAACCACAAAACATAATGGAGTAACTACAACACATAATGAAGAAACCACACAACGTAATGAAGTAACTACAACACGTTATGAAGAAACCGCACCAAATAGTGATAAACAACCACATAAGAAAGTTATGGCTTTCCATGATAGAGTTGCTTAACCTCTATTTTAGCTAAAAACGATTCTGAAAATAATCAACTTGACAAGCCGAAATTTTTAACCTTAACTTTGTTCCATTCAGAAATTGTTAAAAACCGCCTAAATTACTCCAGTGATAAGTCCGCTCTCGACAATTTCTTGGATATGGCAAAATAAACAGATTTCCATTACTGGGTTTTCAATAATAAAGCACGAAAACTTTGGCAGTCAAAGTAAAAAAATAAAAAACCATCTCCATACACAGTCTCAACTGGTTTGTGAAGCTTTGTCAAATCTGGTGTATTGGGTATACAGCTCGAAAGCACCTGCACTGATGACATACAAGACTTATCAGTTGTTTTTTTTTTTTTTTTTTTTTTTTGGGAGGGGGGGGGGGGTGGCTCCTGTTTAATACTTGGCTTGCTATATTTTGCATAAAATATAAGGTTAGCATACAATAACTATGAAATGAGCAGGTACCTGCCAGTTATTTTAGTCTTATTTTGAGAATATGCCACAGGTTGTCTGTTAAGTGAACGCGATGTTAAGCATTTTCCACTCGCGAACTCAATACTAAGGAATTCGATGATGTTTCCTTTTATATAAAAGGTTTTTTTAAGGACGCTCAATACGCATGCAGTTGTAACGTGATCTACGGATCGGTTATAAAGTGTTCCGTAATGTCGCTTGCTTTTCAATTTCGTCTTCGCGGCTGATAATTTTATTCTGTTTCAAGTGGTCACAATGACAACAAAGCCGATATTGTATTGTCTTTATCCATCTGAAAAAAGCTTACATCCGCAGATTGTCTGACGTCCAGTACTCCTCAAGATGCCAGGCATTGTTATTTAGGTCTAAATCCTAATGCACGGACGGATTTCCGCCAGTTACACCTTTAACCTGGATTGCGTGCGCTGACTCAAACGTTTTTGCATCTTTATACGCGAAACGTGCTGAACCTTGTAGTTCCCAGACGCAGGCGACGAGGCATTGAATTATGATCAAAGAGGTTAACGTTACACTCGCATGAAACTTGAAAACGCGTCTTCCTTTGCCATGGAATATAGAGCAGCTTTGGTGATTATTCAACTGACACTAGCGTCTGTGCATTCACGTAAGTCTTCTTCGTAATATTTTACGTCTGGTAAAATCATGAATTTGAAGCTTAAAGTTTCGTGTTTTTTTTTTTCTTTCTTTCTTTCTTTGGAGTAGCCTGTTGAGTTAACTAATATTCAACACTCACAAGAAATTGAAAGGATGAGGTGAAAGTTAGCGATTATATTTAAAACGGCTGCGCAGGGAACTTAATATTGATATTTTGTCGAAACCATGTGTTTAATTAATATGTTTGTAACGCGGAATAAGCCCATATGCTTAAAATAGTAATCTGAAAATCTATATATAATCCCGGCTTCTTGTCGTTCTGTGTTTGGAAATTGGCTTTGACTATTAACGTTGCTTGTTTCAGGGTTTTGCTTCATTGCAACTCAGTCCTTAATAAGTTTACAATAATTACAAGTCATTTTTTACTGTCATATAAGACACGCCGATCGCGGTTAACTTGCGGTATTTGCATATCAATACAGTTAGACATAGAGCGAAATTTCGGAGACAATTTCACCACGATTTGGAAAGATTGGGTTTTTCTTAAGCTGCCTAAAGCTCTTATTTTATTTTAAGTTTTAAACTACATTTCTTTCAATCACTGATTAACTTTGTTTGTAAGAAAAGAAAGTAAAAGGAGTCTCAGGGGTGGCGAATGGTATTAAAATGAGAGACTTTGCGAGCCCGAGACATTTTGACTTCTTCAATTGCGAGACCGAGACTTTAAAGTGTTTTGAATGCGAACTCAGGACGTCAGTTCAGGTTCTAAGATGTTGTCATGTCATTTAACTTTACTAAAAAGAAATAAATAAATAAACAAATCGGTACTTCGCGACTTTCTTAGCCTTGAAAAAAATCGAGACTGCGAGACAGCTTTGTGAGAAAAATCGAGACTGCGAGACTCACATAACCGCTAAAAGACGAGACTGCGAGACCCGTGAAATTCGGCGAAAATTTTGCGAGACCCATGGTTTTTGCAGGACCATTCGCCACCCCTAGTCTCCGCTGACGAAAACGTCACCAAACAAAAGGTTTAATGAGCAGAACAAGAGCTGTGCACGTGCGTTTTAAACGTTCGTGCATTTCGCAGCCGTCCTCAACAAAAGAACAACGTGAATCAAGTTCTGCGTATTTTGGTGAACGTGAGCCTACGACGGCAATTTTATTTTTGTATTTCTATTTAGAATTGATCGCAGGCATTATGTGTTTAGTTTGAGCTGGTTTTCAGACCGATTGGCGACAGAGCAAATTCAGATAGTCACAAAATTCAAAAGTATACATAAGAGCAGATCCGCCGTAAAGCGACTTCATAGCAACAGAAAGGTTACGGCAAACCTAAAACTGTGAGTCTTATTCCTAGTTTTACTCGTAATTCGTCATGTTTTACAGCTTGCTTCAATTCCGTGTCAAACTTTATTGCTGTACAAACATATGGGTTGTTGGCCAAGCTTGTCTGGATATTAGCCCTTATTGTGTGTTCAAGGACGTCGACTCCGTCTCGGTCCATGAACAAGCAAAAACACGAACTTGGCCAATGTCCAGCCATCTTGACCGGACAAGCTTGGTCGATAACTCATATGTAACGCGCTTGGACAAGGTAATCTCAAACTCAGTCTTCCCAAGGCCTTCCGTCGAATAGAGTAAGATCTGAATACGAGAATATGAGCAGGAATGCTGGAACCCAGAAGTAAAGGGGAAGGGGAGTTTACTCAGGGTGGGAAAAGACAAAAGAAAGGGGGTTCTTGAGGCGTCCAGAACTGGGAGGGATCAAATAGGACATCGCAACATTTCAGAGTATTTTGTCATAGATTTATATTAGAAAACTAAGCCCTTTGCTAATCATTTTGCTTTTTTTTCCTTCCCTGCCAATTGTGGGAGCCGCTAAGGCCTCATGGTTAGTACGCTTGTCCTTGGATCGAGTGGTCCGGGTTTGATCCCTGGCCGGGGACATTGCGTTGTTTTTGGGGAGCAAGACACTTTAAAGCCCTGGTCAAACGGAGCAGCAAGTAGACGCAAGTTCTCAACTTGCGTCTACTTGCGACTCCGTTTGGCCAGGCCTTGCGTGCACTTGCATTGACTTGCGATGACTTGCGCTCACTGTGGTCGAGATCAAATTTGCACGCAAGTTGACGCAAGTTTTTCACCGTTTGGCCACCCAACCAAGTCAACGCAAGTTGAGTGACGTCCATTAGCCTATTATTAGCCGATGAAATACAGGATATGCCGTTTGCCTTGAAATGGGTTTTTTTGCGCCCTGCGTGTACTTGCGAGGAAACTTGGGAGTCCGTTAGGTCACCCAACGTAAGTCTCTATGCAAGTTCAACATGTGGCTACTTGCGATTACTTGCGAGTCTGTTTGACCAGGGCTTAACCGGCAAACTTAATTCCGGATAGAAATACTCTTAGTCGCTTCTTGCTACAGAAACCGGGATAAGCTCCGCCCTGGCGGGCCACTTGACTCGTATGCAGACTTTACTTTTTTTGTCAATCAATCCCTCAACTGATAAACTGTAGTTTTTGACTACAGAGCAGTTTAAATTGAGTGTCATAAAACCAAAACCAAAATAATTCCCCAATTCCTTAATTACAACGCTGAAGACAATGCTACTCTAACAAAAACATTACTTCCCTTATCTTATAGGCAAACCCTTACCAACCCTAAGTGACCATCGCATTAGTCTACAATGCTTACAAGACTATATGCTGCTTGACATGGACTTACAAGATATACCGAAACTAGAACCAAATTCCTTACATCTGCGACACTTCTCGTGTAAACCACAGGTCACGAACACACGCGCCATATTTCAGGTACCCTTTCAAGGTTGCGGGACAACCCTCGTGACAGAACCGAACCATATCGTTTATAAAAATGTCGTGGATAACTCGCAGCAAGTAAACGGGTCACGCGTGGCTGTCAGACACACGCCAGAACTTTACTATCCCTTCGCGTGTCGTTATCGCCAAAAGTACATCGTCACCTTGAAAGAAGGACAACAGGGCAATCAAGGAAATGACGATGGTCAGGAAAAAGGAAATCGGACAAGAGAAGGTGAAAACGTTATTGCTTAATCCTTGTCTTTTAAGTATTTAGTATTATTTAGTATTATTTAGCATTTAGTATAATTGTAAAACAGTATTAAGAGTAGACCTATCACATTTAATAGATAACTGTAAGAACTGTGATATATGCTGCTGGGCCGCTTTAAATTTTACATTCTATATATATTTGATATCTTTTAAGCTTTTTAATTCTTACTGAGTTCATATATTTCATTTACTTATTTATTTACTTATTTATTTATTTATTTATTTATTTTATACTTTATTCATTAAATTGTAAAACATTTTAACTTTAGCTAAGGTATATTTTATTGTGTAAATAATGTCCCCAATTAGTTTTTTTTTTTTTTTAAGCGACATACTATTGACACTTTAATAAAGTTTTTCATTCATTCATTCATTCATTTATTCCTTCATTCATTCATTTAGCCCCGGGGTATTTTTCGTTCGGGATCCTGGGGAGCTCGGGCGGGGGGGGGGAGGGGGGTACATGTGTCTTTAAATGGGGTAAAGTCAATGGTGCTCAAACTTATATAGTGTGTGAACCATCCGAGCATGTTCACTGAAGTGATATTTACTTGTCTATCATGACATCAAAGAGCACCACAACGACGTCACACACTTCAAAATGTCCGCCATCTTGGAACCGCCATCTTGGATTAAATTTGTAAGTGGTAATATCTCCAGCATAAATTGAGCAAAACAATAAAATGCAAGAGTAAAAAAATGAAAAGAATTTTGAAAACATCGTCATAAAATCAAAATTCGAACTAAAACAAAAATTTATGCTTGAAAAAAAAATCCAAATTTGGGTGAAGCATCCTTTGTAAACATGGTTGCCGTAGAATCGTCAAGTTTAGGTTGACACAACAAAACGTTCCTTGATGTAACAGCTCTGTATAATATGAATTCAGCTAAGGACATCATCACTGGTTGTTTTTTCCTCTGTGTTTCTTTCAGATACCCCTTCGGAAGTATCCAAAAACAGCGTCTCAAGTTCTCACTGTCATCACTTAAGTGTGCTTTTATTTGGACTTCAACTTCTTAAAATGTTGAAACAAGTCTTGATTTGATTGGAACCGTCGCGTCGGTCAATATCCCGGGTGCCATGAGGAAGTAGACGCCTTAGACAAGAAACAAAGTTGCCTCCTAGCTATCACAGCTGCTTAGAGAAGTTCCCTTGAGATAGGCTTCCACAGGCTACTTAATGAAATAATCATTGAGTAATGCCCTACAGATGGCTTATTTTACGGTTCCTTGTTACACTGAACTATACTGAACCCTCCAGCAATTCACAGCGTGAACGAGTGTTTGTGCTCGAGTTTATATTCAAGTGTCAAGTTTGTACTTCGTCTAAATCATTCCCAATCTCACCATCCTTGTTCCTTCAAGATTCGTCATTAACTCTTTGATGTTCTCCACCTAATTAAACGATTATTTGAAGAATCTCTTATTGGGATGATAAGTCTAAAGCTCGACAAAAAAAAAAAGACATTTGACTTTGCTCAACAAGAGGGCTGTAAGCGAAGTGTCTTTTTGGGAAAATAGCAAGTATTAGGTTTTAAATAGAGGAAATAAACGCAAAAAAATTAAAGCTACGATTATATTAAAAGGGGGGCAATTGACTTTTCATACCATAATAGTTTATATCAACTGGAATATTAATTATTTATATATTTTAATTGATTAAACCATTATTAGCAGTTGCCACATTTTTCGTGTGTTTTTTGTCAGATTTACATCAACGCGAAAGTGTTTTAGCTCTGTTATTGCTAATAAATCATTATTTTATGATTCTTTTTTCCCGGACGTAAGACGTTTGCTCAAGGAGTCAAAACTCATTTCTTAGGTTATTAGATTCTAAAGGAGAAGACTGACAAAGTAGTTTCTTACCCGCCTTAGCTTCTTTTGTTCCACTGTAGCTACAAGGGAAAAAAGACGGGGAAGGCCACTCCCTCCTCCAGTCCATAATTTCGACGGAGCTTGCTAAATTGAGGTCAGCGACATGCTAAGCTAAAGCGCAAACTACAAAAAGGCCGCGCTGTCTTAAAATGCAAACGTGTCCCTTCGCTCGATAAGTAGTTGTGATTACAGTCAACAGAGGCTTAACACATCAACGAAGCAAAAGGGTCAGTTCTGTTTTGTATTGACACTTTCGCCCCGTTGAGATTCCTTTTTACACAAAAGACTCAGGGTGATTTGTGCACAGGTTCAACTGCAGTGAGCGTTTTGCATGAACTGTTTACCTTTTTCCAAAATCCGCCATACTGCATAGCAAAACGAACCGATTTCAACATCATCAGGCTTGTGGGAATGGCATTTGTTTGGTTCTGTGTTTGATGTCCAAATGGCCGTCCAAATGCCATACCGTGCCATCCAGCATCGTAGACTTTTTGGCATGTCTTTTAAGCAGGTTAATCACGGAGCTCGGATAAATCATTCTGTGACTCGTTTTACCAGTTTACAGTGTTCTTTGACTACGAAGATGGTAGATGCAGTTTTCCATGGGAAATATTACTTCTTCAACTTGATCCACCACATAACTTGACCGTTAGGCAACCAAACGAGTGACCATGCAATACAAAATAATTCCGAATTAAAGATACTTTATTTTCCAGGTTTCTTTTCATTTATGCCAAATAACAAGAAATTAGCAAGCAACTGAAAGATTATTATTTATGTTTCTTTGCATTTTCTAATTTTCATGACCAGATTAAGGCGTTATATTACACAAAATTGCTTTGCCCCCGACTCGGTGCAACTACTTCTCAAACAGCAGTGGCCGTTGGACATGTTTGAGCGGAATTTTGAAATATCAGATGTTTTTCAATGAATCAATCAGTCAGTCAGTCAGTCAGTCAGTCAGCCAATCAATACCACTGATGTTGCTTTTAACTGTTTATCAAGTATTTCTCTTGGAACTCTACTAATGTTCTTAACTAACTGGGGAATCAGACCATTTTACATCCCAACTCAATCCAGACACGTCGTGGAACTTTCCTTCCAACTCGAATTCATACAGGCTCTCGTTAGTCAGAGCATTAATCACTGCTGGCAGCCACTCGTACTTCTGTTTCATGTCGTTCCATAACCAAGGTTTATCATCTCTCTGACTCACTCTCTTCAAGAACTTGAAGAGTGGCTCGTCAGGGCTTCCTATGCTGTACGGAAAGTCAGGTCGGCTCTCAGATCCTTGATGTGTTTCATGAAAATTTGGACTAGAACCTCCTTTGCCTCCACCCCATCGGAGAAATCCTTCCAGTTTAGCACTGAACTGAACCTGTATCGTAGCCTTATAAGGCACAATCACGTTCTTCCTCGCCACGTTAAGTTGATACCTTGTCACCGAAAGACCATCGACCTTTTGCGTCTCGGGCACTCTCATGATATCCCAATTTATTTCTCCGTTCTCATCTTTATTCACTTGACCGCTCTCTGCTTCCCCTGACAATGTCACTGAAGCGCTGAAGGACCCAGCAATTTCAGAACCTGGGGACTTGTATGAAAGTGAGATGGATGCACCAATTCCCGCCTTCCATCTGCTTGTTGAGGAATGGACCACAGTTCGCACGGTTTTTATCTCGCGAGTGATTGTCGTCTCTACGGGTAAAGGATCTTCATTCTGTATCTCTCCAACATCTTGAACAATAGGCTTCATAGTGTCTACAACTGGCTTGCCGTAGTCTATGTTCTTGACTTTGAAAGAGAAATTTTCGTAGGTGATCTTCAAGCGATCTTCTGCCTTAAATCCCTCGCACGGTTGTTGATAATTGGCCGTCCAGGTATCTCCTTCTCTTCTAAAGTCCATCCCAGGCCATTTGGTTCTGCAACCTCCTGTCCAGCCGTAGCCCATAGCATGTGCTAGTGTTCCCAAGTTTTCTAAAGTCACGTCCATAACACGGGATTTGGCTTGGTCAAGTGATGTTAGAGCTCTTTGTCCTGCGAACAGAAATACTAATATGAAAAGGTGTGCTTTAGAAAAAGCGGCATGATGTTTAGTTAAATGACAAAAAATATACTTTGTTAAGTCATAGATATAGCAATGCAAAACATCGTTGCTTAACCTTTCATTGCCAGGGAGGGGAAAATCACTTTATGACATCGATAGAAAAGAAAACAATTACAATCGTGACATAACTGGACAAAAAAAGAGTTTGAAACTTGTTCATAATACCTTCAAGCATCTTGCAGCACCTTAACTTTTTAACACTCGACAATTGCTCTCCAGCTCCTCGATATAATCCAACCAATAGGAATCCATCCCTACTGCACTGCCGCAAGGGTTCCTGGCCAGCATCCTGGTCATAGCAGTCTGGGTACGAGTATGGATGAAGAGAAGGCTTACAGCAGGTTGCCCATTGGATGCTCTTCAGCTCGTCACTAGACCCCCGGTGAAACCCTCGAAGAAAGAATCCAGGCGAACATGTCGCCCAGCCTTCGCTGGAACAAAACCAGACGTTTTGGTTTCCTCAATTGTTATACTTTGTGGTCTTTCCTTGTTTAACAATAGGATAGTTTTTAATTGAGTGTCGTAAAGCCAAAACTAATATAATCGCTCTAGCCAATCGCAAAGGGCACAGACAATCCAATTAACCAATCAAAACTCAAGGAACGTACATGTAGATGACGCGTAGCGCGGGAACGTGTGAGAACAAGTTGATTTCAGTTTTACTTCCGATTAGATGAAAAAATGGCGCGACTTTGATGAGCCAATCATGTAGCGTAGTAATGAAAACCAATTACGTTTCGACACTCAAATGGAAACCGCTCTAGGCGGATTACGTTCCTCTATGTGACCTATAATCATGGAATCCCAGAAATAACTGACTGAGCTCTATATAAATGAAACGAAAGCAGGAAATCTTTTCCCAAAAGCCACGTTCTTAAGACAGTGTTTCAATTTGATAAAATTAAAACATTGCTTCATTAATACGGAATTAAATTTAACTGAATACACATAATGGTTCTGAACGGGAAGGGGCCCGAAAGGAACCTTAAGGATACTGTAAACCCTAAGTCAAACAGATAATCAACGACCCAAACTTAAACGGTAAGGGGCGAAGATTTAACTGATTTTATGTACCAGTGATATGAGCAGCGTGTTACTGTTGATGAAGGCATCTGAACGTTACCTGCTGAAGCTTAGTTGCCAGTCTGCTGAGTGGCAAGTGAAAGGCCAGTCTTGATGCAGGCTTGGCGGCCGGCAACATTTTCCCGCTGAAATGTCTTTAAGGTTGTCGTTGGCTCCTCTGACTTCTAGTCCTTTTAGGTACAAGTACTGTTCTTCTGATGGGCACTCGGCGTATCCCTCCTTCTTTATACCGTCACCGAATTGGGAAGAAGGTCTGCACTCGCTCTTTTCTGAGATCACACTTGGCATCACCAGCAACAAAATGGTGAACAAGAACATTAAATCCATCCCCAACATTTGATTTCTGGGAAAATGATGGACACAAGGACAAAGAGAATAAATAATCTATAGTTAATGTTAAACTTGGAACTGAATCTATTTGTTTTGTTCTCAGTGGACAAACGCTCTGCAGCGCCCTTCCTCTTGAAACTATAAACTGGCGAATTGTTGGTTTAACCAGTACAAATTGTGGGCGTGTAACCTGCAATAAACTAACATCCCACCGGAATGGAATAACAATATTCTTAGTCGCTTTGTGCTTTCAAGACCCGAGTTCGACCCTCGATTTGCTCCACTGGGTGGGATAAAAGTAAAGGTGTTCATAATCGAAATTAGTAACTGGGTAAATTAACTCTGGATACAACAGAATTAGTTTTACTTTAAGATTTCAACCCACTGTAATCCATTTATCTCAAAATCAAAATAATGATTTTCCTAGCTGGTGTCCATAGATTTTTTTCTTGTGTTCCCTTCGCGAATTAGCTGATTCATCATAGCAGTAACCCCAAGTTGTCGAGTTGTCGAACAAAACGCAGGCATACTTTGTGCAGATAAGTAATAGTTGATATTTATCAGAGAAAATGTAACAATAAGAAAGAAAACCAAGTAAGTACCGGTGTTAGTTTGTAATTTTTCCAGTTTTTCAGGAATAATCGAAAGACGTTTTAAGACGATCATGAAGAGCTTACTTAGTTGAGAAGAGCGTTACCTATTTTCATTCGGCTCTCACTGTTCTGTTTTCAAATACGATTTTGTTGTTATCTTGCTAATAACATTGACTCACCACTATTTACTAGAATTGCTTTAAAGTGACACGTTTGTCAAAAGGTCATTTTATTATAGAGTTCTTATTCGTTCAACTTGACGGAACCTGCTTTCGGGATGGGCGACTATTAAGTGGTCTTGCACTTAATATTGACTTTAGAACACGCGGCTATAAATTCGCAAACCAGTTTCTAGTTGCTTGTTTATGATTCTCCTAACAATTTGGTACACTTGAGCCCAGTTTTATATGGCCTGGTCTTCTACAAGTGTCATGTACCGCATGCAATAGCATATCAAAGACTGAAACTGAAGTCTTAACGGCCATTTGATTCCGGTTTGGAGACCTTGCATTTTTTTTTCTTTCCTTTCCTCTGAGTGATTGATATTTTCTCATAACTTGACGCTTGCTGTCAAACGCTTGTCTTAGCATTTTTTTCTCACTGGCTTACCTCGACCAAACCTGCTTTTGGGGCGGGGAACTAAATTGAGTGAATGTAATTAATAAATTGATCACTTAAGAAAACATGCACTAAGCTAAGGGAGCTGTCACAACTTGTAAATCACGGTTTGGCACTCCATGTCTGTTGTTTAGTTCTGCTTAGGTATACCTGAGAAATTTATACACTTCCTTTTTGCCGCCCAGATATCGCAGGTACTCCGGTGGTAACTATTCAAAAATCTGTCATTTGTCAAAAGGGAGGTCAACTCAGCTTATCGATAGACAACAAATAATTTCAGTTCTACAGCAAACGGAAAGCCTCTTAATTATCCTTTGGTCTCTGGATTTCAGGTGGGAAAGAGTATTTTTGATGTTTTGAATTAAAATCTACCTTACTGTTGAAATACTTGAAAAAACATTATTCCATCTATGACATGTATATGACATATTTGTGATGTAATGAGTGGTCAGTAATCTTCAAGCGTACAGTACGCGCTTTTGGTAGCTATAGACATTGGGAAAAGGAAGCTTATATACTAGAAATCTAGTTATCGATCCCTTATAGCATACTTCGGATAGAAAATTACTACTTAAGGGTAAATATTTATTGGAAGATATACGACCCATTCAGCGCTAGCGAAGTTGAGTTTTGTTGTTGAAGGTACGCTGGGTTTAACATTTACATTTTGTTTGGTTTAAGGTACAGACAAAATACACCTGAAATGAGGAGTGTCGCAACAGCGGTTTTAATAGCATGGTGTCTGTCCATATGCCATTACGGTAACGTATGTTATATACAGTGTGGTACAGCATTTCCCCGCGTTATTTGTGCTTTCGATTCTTATCAGTCCAAAGAGCTTAAGGCACCCATTTGGATCAATCCCATTTGAAGGAGCTACATCACAGTTTGCGCATTTTGAATCGTTTAGCCTAAATTTTTCCAGTTTGTCGTTTGCAATCGGTGTTTATCTTCTCCATCCTTAACCATTCTTGTTCGTTTATGGTTTTTTATTATCTCTTTGGTGTTTTTCTATCTTAGTAAATTGTTATTTTCATATATTATATATTTTATATAGTTAAAGGTAATCTTGTAAGTGGCCAAAATAGCTAAAAATGCCATGACTGATGAGCTCCTTTATAAGCTAAGTGTGGCTCAATTTATTTCTTTACTTGTTTTGATACCTTTATCTATAGTCTTACGTGAAGCTGAACCTCATTTATCCGTTCAGCGCTGGTAAGAAAATAGGGTTATAAGGAGTGCTCCAATTGAAGAGGCTCGCAGATGAAAATGATTATAAATAATTCAGTCATTAACTGAGCTTTCCCTGAGCCAAATGAAAGGAGGAAAAACAAGATGGTTGTATTAACTGGATGGCCGTCATTAGGCAGGGTTCAATTCATAAACATGTTGAATTCACTTGAGGTTCGTATTGGCTGGGGAAATTAATCGAATTCTTCTATAGACTTGAAAAAGAGAAACATCAATGTTTCTCCAATATAGATCAAACACTGAGCCCGTTAACAATAACGCTTTCATGATATTGGCCCTTCAAGACCTTTAAAGATGAAATTTTAATGTATCCTTTCTCAATGTTAAGCAGATAGTTCCGTGGTTTTTGAGATCGCTTCAAGACTTTCAAGACACCAAGTTAAAGTCCCACTTGTTTTTCCTTTTTCGTTTTAATTTCTAACTGATTTTTTTTGAAGGCTCGACAGAAAACTGTAACATGGAGGATTGGAGTAGGTCATTTAGCCAGAAAGGTTTCACAAGTTGTTCATCCAGAGATGGTTATTACTACATCACCGGTTTTGAAAGGACTGATGATGACTCGCTCCTAGGACTCAAGAAAGCAAAGTGCTGTAGACGAAGCCAAACCTTTTGGAACGTTCCAACGCAGTGCCAAATGCCAAACTGGATAAACACGATGGGAAAGTAAGAAAACTGTTTTTTTTCTTTTTTTTTTTAACAGTATTTAGCTCTGCTTTGCAAATTGGGGGCGCCAGCTATGAATATGAGTAGAGACAAATATTGTAAATAGGATTGAAAACTTGTGAAAAATCCAGGTGGAGGCTGACCAGTTGCAATAGGCTATTTTCAAAAATGGGGGGGTTGAATTTGGGACCACCGAATGCAAATCCTTCCATAGTTCGTCTTGTGTGATCGTCAGGGTGAGAGTCGTTTAACATTTCAACAAAAATTCTTTTCAGAACTACATGTACCCTCATCCGGACGATCACGCAAGACGAACTACTGATACTCCTGGGTCCAAACCATTTACAATGTTACAAATCCATCTAGTCGCAGGGAAGAGGATTTGAGCGCGGGACCTCCATAGTACAAATCCTGCACCCTAACTGGTTTAGAGATGTAAACTCATCAATTTCTTTTTTTGTCGCTGTTTTGCCTAGTCAAGGTGCGAGTCTTTGCCTTCCTGGATTTTTCCTTCGAGGACTGTATCGCGGTGCCAACCATAATATTGGAAACATCGAATGGAGCAAGTGTTGTAAACCATCTCATCATCCGTATGAATATAATGGATGCTACAACGAGGACGTCAGTAACACTTTCAACAAGGCTGGCCTGAGTGAGTGCAAGCAACCGGGCCACTTCATTGTTGGATTTAGGACAACGTCAGGAGATCACAAACTCTCTAATATTGTACAATTTAAATGTTGCAAAATGGCTGAGGGTACGTTTTTTTTTTTCTTTGACTATGTCGTCCTGCACTACTCATGTGATGATTATGCCATGTTCTTGTCCTTGATAAAATGCAACTACGGTCGAACCTCCCGTAAGCGGACGCCCTCAAAACCAAAAGAGAGTGTCCGCTAAAAGGAGGTGTCTACTTATGGGAGGTTGAAAATGCAGTGTTTGTATGTGGCTGGCACCATGACAAAGTATCCGCTCGTGGCAGGTGGCATGTCCGCCTACTCTTAAAAAACGTAACTTAAAAGTGAGCTTGTTGAAATAGCGCTCGCCCCACTGACTAATAAACGTCAGGCTAAGATTTACATTACAGGAGGAAGAAAATAAAGAAATAGCTTGCAAAGTAAAAAGAATTGTCTTCTTCCCACAGAAATTCCAGCACTAACAAATATGAGAGATCTAAAACAGCGCGTTATGGACACCACCATGGACTATCTCGGTCAACTGGCTGGCAATCTGGGATATGCCTGGGCTGGCGGATGCTGGGCACAGTACACAGGTGAAGATTTCCAGAGAAGTGGAGAGACGTGGGAAGCAAGCAACAGGGATCCATGTCCCGGAGAAGGACCAAAGAAAGATGTTCGTTTAAAGATCCATTATGGCAACTTCTCGTTTGGCATGAAGGACGTCATATTTGGCAAGTCTGAGATGCAGTCGTTTAGTCTGGAAGATGAGAAGTTTCTGCAAAGTTACACCAAAAAAGCCATCAATGACAGAGACAGTCCTTATTCGCCCAAGGTTGAGCTGGAATTTCGAAGTGCTCGTACGCTGAAGAATGTCAAGACCACCACATGGGATTCGAAGTTTGGCATTGAGGTGGGTCTGGAGTATGAGCCACCAAGTACGACGGGTGGAGTGGGATTCTCAGCGAAAACAAATTTTAAATACGAATGGGGTGGAGATGAAGAAGAATCAACGGCCGATGAAGACTGGCACATTATCAACATTAAAGAAGCCAAGGAGCTACCCAAGCGGTCTTTCTCAGAATGGCGCGCTATCAGGAAACCCCAAAAAATTACAATCCCGTACACAGCAAAGATTCTGCCCAAATTTTCGGTTATTCTGGAGGGTTACATGAGATGGGGTGGGGGCTACGATGGACAGTCTACCAACTTCCATTCGAAGCATCGAGGGTCAGGCAACCGTGTGGTCGTGAAGCACAACTTTGGCGATGCACAGAAACCATTTTACGAAGCCTTGAAAGAACAAAGTGAAGAAAACATGCATCCTTGGCAATGGCACGCAATGAGGCAGCGTTACCCAACAGCCAGGGAACTCATTGATATCCTAACAAATGAGGATCTGTATACGTTCACCATGACAGGCCAGTTTGAAGAAACCACGGAGTACGAAGTGAAGTCCACATGGAGTGCCTCTAAGCCCATTGAACAGCTCCAGGAAGATGTGGGACTTAATGCAACGTTGACATTGGTAGCAGACGAGAACAAGCCTCCAGAGTTTCCACGGATCAAGCCTCCACCGCCTAAAGTAGAGACGATCGACAACAGTAAGGAGATGAAACCTCCACCTCCTCAGCCAGTTGGATAAGGAGATAAAGAACTCAGAATATGATTTCAGAGTATAGGACCACCCAATGACAAAAATACACAACACGATTCGAAAACTACGATAGACTGATCAACTCCCTCAACATCGCTCAGCACTAATGTATATGCAATAATCGACTTGTCATTAAGGGACTGAAATTCTTCTGTTTACTTATGAGTAAAGGTTACGAATCCTGAATTGGTGTATCTGTGCATCTGTGCATGTTGCATTCAAGTTATTGGCAGCGTTGAACGTTCTTTCTTGCACGGTACGCAGTTCTTCGAGCAGATGTTAATTGAGCTGGTGCCGCAGACGTAAGACCAAAGATAACAAAACAAAATTGTTGTTTTTTCTTTGTTTATTATCACAGCTAAAGAGCTGAGAGCACGTTCAGCTGCGATTTGTGAATTGTTTTAAGTGAAGGAAAAGGGTCATTAGGATAACATTTTGAGATCATTTACAGCGAAGCTAAGAGTAATTGACCTTGTAAAACTATCTTCAAACTAAGGAAATAAAAGCAATTTTCATGATTAACGAAAGAACGGTTGCCATTGTTATACTCACCTGGTAACAGCCGCTTGTGCGTAAATTTGACGGTTATCATCATCTTCAATGCCAGCATTGTTAAAGGAAGATAGGTTAAGAGAATTGATCACCTGACTGGGAGGAATGAAAAAAAAAAAAGAAAGAAAGAAAGAAAAGAAAAAAAGAAAAGAATCTCAGACGGAGTTCACAAGGCAACATGCCAGAAAACAGAAATCGAATGATCACGAAGAACCTAAATGACGCAATATTCTACATTTTATTAGCATTGTGTCCGCTTTTGACATGCTGGATTGGCGGGCCACATAGTTTACTTTTTTAATATTTAAGGTCCCTTCCACATAACGAGATCTTCGAAAGAGAAGTGAACGCTTACAAGAACAAGCATACCAGTGCTGTTGTGCAGTCTCAACCACAAAGTATAATGAGCACGTGCCTGCCTCTTGAACGGCTGAACCTCGAGTCACGAGCCAACTCGACCTCAATTTTGTTGTTGTTATGAAACACGCCAAGCCTTGTCAAGTATGTATTCTAGACCTGAACCTGGCAGATTTGATTAGTTCGATTATTGTCGACATTCGTCTGATTTCGTTTCCTGTTCGTTTTCCAAACAGTTGTCATAAAGTTGTTTTTCTAAGCCAAGAGCGGTGGGTAGTTATTTTAAGCAGCGTGAAAGTGAGACACCCTATTCATAGCAATTGTAAGATCAGTTTTCACTTTGCCGTATGTTGTAAACAACGGAATACGAATTCAGCCAAGCAAGCGAGATACGCAGGCATAATATAATCTGCAATATGCCGTCGTAATTCTTGTTTTTATCAGTAATCCGTGTTTCTCTACGCTGAGTTGATAAAATTCAGTTGTCACAAATACAAAGCGCCGGTTCCGTTTTATTTCTGTTCTAGAATTAAATTGTCAATTAACATTGAGAAATTCTGTCTAGAATTTTCTCATTACTTCTTTTTATATCTTTTTTCTACGGTCAGAGATAAAACGCAAAATTGATCATGACGAACGTTTTATTACAGTTTAGGTTTTGTTTTTGGATTTTAAGCAATGATCTCAAATGAAAATGTCTGTTCCTCAAGAAAGGAAAGGTGCAAGTCTTCTGCTACTGTATTTTATTTTGTGAATTCGCAGTTTTAATAATTATGTTCAGCGGTTTTTCGATTATGAGCGATTCTTATGACGGTGTTTTGGTTTTCAAAGACATTTCGAGTCTAGAAGGGTTCATTGTCCCCTTGGTTTAGGGAAAAAAAAACAAACATCGTGGAAAAAGGAAAAAAAGACCAACAGACAGCCGTAAACTAGAGCCCGACACGAAGTTACATGTAATAACTCGTGAATTCTTCATGTCTGGGGCGCGAGTTTGACACGTGCTACGATTAACCTTAAGTATGATACGACATCGATATTGAAGAAGACTTTACAACAATTCATTTTCTTTTCTGAACACGCAAACTTCTCTTGCCGAGTTGCTGTGGGGAAATGAGGACGTTGACGATAATTTTTGTGTTAACCACATTGGTGACCTTTAACATCGGTACAGGTATGAGCTTTGTATAGTTAAGACGATGTCTTAAAAGTCTTGTTGGAGATAATGAATCTGATACAAGTATTGTCAGAGTTATATTTGAGGCTATTCGTGCCCAGTCAAGAAAGTGCTGTTGAAATATTTGTTACATATATTATCACCTCCAAATTTATCTCGTTATCTACAGAGCTAAAATTTCCTTAAATGTTGTTTTATACGAAAAGATAAAGTTCCTGCTCTAAAAACTACAGACTAACTTCTCGAAAACCTTGCTAATGATACCAGTGTCAAGTTTTTGTGCCTTTGCAGAGTTTTTACGGGATTTAAAACAAAAATGCGTGGAGTTCGTGACTGTAAGAGAATCGTTCTTTGGATCTCAATATCATATCACACTTTAGTTGAGCATAGAAAATTGATTAAGAGCAAATTATTGCTACACCGCTCTGTCATTCGTACTTGCCATGAGCTCACTTTTAAATATAAGAATTTTCTTCACATTCCATGAAATTTTCTCTGCAATCGAGTAAGACGTAAAACATAATCGATTGAAGAAAGGTGGTTGATAATAAAGTTTCCTTTTAAATACTATTTTTTATAGCTCGTAAGTTCCTAAACCATTCTTTTCATCCTTTTACTGTTGCCTGTTTCCAGTAAAATTATACATCTTAATTTTAGCAGTTAAATGTCAAACACTGTTTTATGATAAATGAACACTATCGCTTGGATGAAGAAATTAAACCAACATCAATTCATAAAAACCCTGCAAGGTCACGCCGCAATATTGGGCATACCTCACGCTAGAAGCACAGAGTGTCAGTTTTTACTTAATGACAATATGCGTTGCCCTGGAAAAATATGCTTTGAAGAAAAAAATGCATTGATCGCTGAAGTGCCGAGCATAACTGAATTGACTTCACTTCGACGAAATAACAACTTCTATGTTTGCATTCCTGTTTCAGTTGAAAACTTGACTGATCCTATTTGAATTCCAGATAACATAGTCGTTGTAGGTTTCCGTCTTTGAAAGCAAGAACAATATCTATTACTTCGCTTTGAGTGACTGTGTTCAAAATTAAATCAAAACCAACACAAGGGAAAAAGACAGTGAGTTGTGTGGAGCTTAATATCATCCAAAAGATAGCGCAACATTTGGCAGAAAATAGATTTATTGACATGAGTGCCGAGTGTGGGGCTAGCGATAGATCAGTACCAAATCGTTTCCCTGTTTTTTCCTAAGGGAAGGTACGTTTTTTTATTGGGGGGGCGAGGTGGGGGGGGTGGGGGGGGGAGAGTTGGGTCGGGGTATTTTAGAAATATTTCACGAAAAAAGTCGTGGCCCTCCCACTTCCCAGAATGGATTAATGCATGACCCTTCACAAATACCTACACAAAAACATCTGACCCTCCCCCCCACCTCCTCCAAGACAAAAATAACCGTGGCAGAGTAGCAGAGCGGCAGAGTATGTTGAGCACCTTGCCCAGATAAAAATGCGCAAGGCGAGGAAGAAAGAGGAGACTGAAAGAGAGTGAATGGAACGGCTGAACCGGGAGTACAATGACACTGACTGGGTTGGACTGTACAACTCCGATAAGCTGTCGTCCTTGAGGGTGGACAAGTTATCCTTGTACTTTTCCCATCACAAGATCACCTTCAAAGGGAAGAAAGCTGAAAAGGTCGCAATGATCAAAGCGCACATTGGCAGCTTGCTGTACGATTCAATGGAGTGTCAACAACCTCGGCAGGCCCCGCTAAGAAATGCGCAGCAACAAGTGACCTCATCACTTTCCGAGATTGAAACTGACTCGCAAAGTGATGTAGTAGATCGAGTTGTCGGTTCAAGCCCGAGTGGCTTAAGTAACGAATCGTCACCGGAGATCGATTTTATACCAGAACCCCGCGCGGAAACATTACCGCCGTCAAAATATGGACGAAAGCGGGCACGGGTCGAGAGAGACAATTATTTTAGTTGGGACAAGATAGTTTTTTGATATAATATTTCGACACCTGTAAATAATTTAGATTAATCTTGACTGGTAGCTTTGCTTGTATATACAAGTTTTAGGTTTCTATAAACTTTGGGTGTTTGTTAACAAATAAGAGTCAACTAAGCGACATGGAGTAACTTTTTCCTTGCCAAAAAAAACTGTGACCCTCCCCGGCTGCGAATAAAACAAGTTTGACCCTCCCCAATTTGTAAAAGAATTTACTAATGACCCTCCCCTCCGAAGCCCCGGCCCACCCCCCTCCCCCAAATAAAAAAAACGTACCTTCCCTAAATTAATTTAAGAGAGTATGAAGGGTATTTTGAAAGAAAGTTTATTCCCCATATACGCCTTATTCCCAATGGAAACTCTATTAAGTTATTTTTAGATCACTCCCAGGTTTGGCAATATTAGGCTGCGTTATCACTTGGTGCCCGAGTACTGGTGTCTGGGCGGGCACCGGCAAAAAATAGTGTCTGGTTCACATGCAAACGGTGTACTTCGTCAAAAGACATTACTGCCCCGAATTGTGCTCGGGCACCCTAACTCGGGCACGAAGTGCAAACATACTAGAAATAGGCAGTCAGTATCAGAAGGTTAAGAGTCAAGTGGTTCAAGTGGTACACCTCACACGCCTCGTAAAATAAGGCCTAGCACCCCGCACCTTGTTAAGCCGTACGAAACGAACACCTCCCCTCTAATGGCTCTAAATATTTACTAATGAATAATACCGAGTGAACTAAAACCAACCGTTAAATTTTAATTATTTTGCTCTTACTTTTTTATCGCTCTTTTTTATGAGACGCCATCAAAGTTAAAATGAAGAAAATGTCGTGTGAGGTTAAGAAATTGAATGCGTGATATGTATGTAATTTCTCTAGCTCCCTAACATAGCAACAAATCAGACAAATGGATTGTGAGAATTAGGTAAGTGATGGACAAAGAGTAAAGTCTTTTCGTCTGTTTCAGAGGTAATAGTTTCAAATCTATAATACTCTTTTTCTTTGGCCATCAGAACTTAACAAGAAATAACGCGCATGCAAATTGCGGACATAAACATGACAATAAAACGTATTGTTGGAAAACAAAAATACCGTATATCTGCTTACTTGACGTTTCCTATGTTTCAAGTCTTTGTTTCAGCTCGTTCGTCCCAACTGTTACACAAGAAGAGGGTTACCTTGCGATGTCTTAATGATTTCATGCTCTTGCAAATTGACCTTCAAGAAATCCCCAAGATCAAACCATCTTCACTTCATCTACGACACCTCTCCTGCAAGCCACATCACGTGACAAACACAACTGCTCTCTTCAAAGTACCTCTTGAAGGGTGCGGGACAACCCGAGGGACTAATGACCGATATATCAAGTTTACAAACGCGGTAGAAAATTCGTTGTCGCTGAATGAATCGCGTTGGGTGATCGTCAGACATGTGCCCGAGTTCCACTTTCCATTTATGTGCTATTACCGTCCGAAATACATCATAACTGTTCAGGAGGGAGAGGGGCATGGGACGGGAAATGACAGTGGAGAGCAAGAAAAGCTTAAAGGTGAGAAATAGGGAGCTTAAGAAAACTGACACAGCGGGAACGTTACTAAACAAAAGATGCTTTTAAAATAAGCAGCCATAAGCGTTGATTTGCACTGCATCACAAATCGAAAATTAACGATAAATTAGCCTGCTCTCAATCAATCACGATGGAATATTTTTTCCACAGTACCATGGAACAATGCTGATGCAGTACACAGTGCACAGTACACAGTACACAGTACACAGTAGAAAGTAAACAGTAAACAGTAAACAGTACACAGTAAACAGTACAATGCAACAATAGTAACAATGGTTATTAGTCCAATAGTTACTAGTACACGTTCTACTGGGATCTAACGCTTTCCGGGTTGATAATTTAATTGAGTCTTTTGTTGGTTGCTTGGATTGAATGGATTGATCAATATATACCTACAGTTGGAGAGGTGTTCCATTCTAGCTAAACATGCTAAATGATCTTTTCCAGTGTGTTTGATATCAGAAGAAAAGATTAGAAAACGAAAACATCCTATGCAATAAACAACACCAACCCCACCTAATGTAGAATATGCAATGCCAGCAGAACACGGCAGGGCTTTTGTCTTACTTTGAGCGCATGCGTGCAAGTCCAGACAAAAACCAACTCGTACGTTTCCACAGGTCATGCAAACCACTCAAGTTCAGTGCCAAACGAGACCTCTTCTGCTGGAAAACTGATGTTATGTTTCCATAGTACAGTGCCAGTTGTACTCTTGTTATTCATTGCGGCATCCAGCTGACGAGCCATGACTAAGGGCCATGCATAGACAGGGCTCCAGCTGATACCACTGAAAAGGACTACCCTGGTTAAATAAATTAGTTGGGTCATTTCGGCAAGGTCGCTAAAATTCTAGAAGTTTTGCCAGCTTTAGATCACTGGCACCGGTTTACACACCAAAGAATTCGCATTATTTCGGTCATGTACAAAATTACACTCAAATTGAAAGAAAACTTGAAAATAGTAGTTTACTAAGAATGAAATAATAGTAATAATAATAAACCATAAGCGAACAAGGATAGCTAAGGATGGAGAAGATTGACATGGATTACAAATGACGGACTAAACGTTTCAAAATGCGCAAACTGTGACGTAATTCCTATAAAAGAGTAGATATCATTATTCACAGGATAAATCGCTAGCTAAAAGCTAGCTAAGAAAACAAAACAAAAAAGACGAAAAACTGCGTAGTTTAGGGTAAAAGTGAAAGGATAAATTTTTGACTATCGCACTAAGAAACGATTTTTTTTTTCAGTTAAACACAATCTGTATTTATTTACCTTACCTTTTTTCGCTAAAGGAAGTTATGTAATTTCCTTTGTAAATTATATGTATGAGCTAAATGGCAGGTTCTGCTTGTTTATTGCGGAATTTTTGTGGTAGTTTGTATTTGTCCCTGATGATAACTCATGTAGATAAGGGAATAATATGACTCTTTGAGGGAATATTGTTTATTTGCACTCGTGTCGAGTGTCATGATCATTTGCGGCCCGCGCGCGAAACACAAGGGCTGCAGCCCTTGCGCTTCGCGCGCGGGCCGCAAATAAAGGTACAAGACGGAAGAGTAGCAATCATATGTCCTAAATTGTTGATTTGTTGTTGAAAGGAAACTTGAAAATAGTAGTTTAGTAAAAAAGGAAAACAACAATGAGATAACAGTGAGCTCAAATAAACAGTATTCCCGAAGAAAGTCAGGTCATTATCATTATTATCAATATACAAGGCCAAATAATATCAAGAATGCGAGTTTTAATAATCATACAAGTCAATAATGAATTCATAATCACATTAAATCATCATGTAATCACAAAGTTATCCTGAAAAATTTGTATGCTGGTTACCTGTGAGATTACTTGGTGATGGTGGTTGGCCTTTTTCCGATTTAACTTCAGTGTAGAATTTTCTTAGCAATTTAGTTAGCTCAACCGGTGTTGCACAGTTAAAGTCAACTCTTAGCTTTCGTTCGTCTCGCCATTTCTCGAATTTTTTCTCACCCAGGTGTATAAATTAATGGGAACCGGCGAATTAATTTTAATGCTGGGGCTAACCCGCGGGTGGGCTAGCAACCCATCCAGAGGAGAGTAGAAATACGCCTAGCCACGTCATGCCACTGAATAAGTTCCGGCTGTAGGGGCCACTGGCCTGATACAGACTTAATTATCGGGGCAATCTTACAGAATGCTGGGGGTACCCCTGCAGTGGGTTAGTATCCCATCCAGTCGGGGGGGGGGAGGGGGTAATAGCCAAACTCCTAGATCATCATCATCATCATCATCAACATCTTTATTTAAAAAAACGGTAAATACATCGGGCATTAACAATTTCATATAAAAGCTACAACTTATTACGAAAGACTATGTATACAGATTAATCTTCTATAATTTAAAATATTGCTAACTATTAAAGAAAAGTAAACTAAATTAAAGCCTGTTTTTCATGAATGCCGTGTCGGAATTAATTGACAATCGTCGGAAATTAGTCAGAGATGTTGCTTGCCTAACAGCTGAGGGTAGACTGTTCCAGAGGACTGCACCACACTTGTGCTTGAAAGGCTTTATTTTATTTGTCTTCGCCTTCAGTTGTCACAAGTTTGATTTTTAATTGCTAAGCCGAGGAGCCTTACCTTGTGCCTTTAAACGAACTATATAATTACTGAAACGAATATCCCGGGCCATGCGCAGTCTCTGCGATGGAGTTGTTGTTGTTGTTTTTTTTCTCGTCAAAGTCCGCATATATATTTTTTTTTTTTATCGTGTATAGATATATACGTCGTGTAAAAATCTCCTACATGTACCATCATGGATGCTCGTCTAACATCAAATTCCTTTCGCCGATAGTCGAGTGATTTGATTTCGGGGCTTGAAGGGATCTTCGTTCGCTGGACCACGTGAGTAGAGCATTTGTGGCAACCCCACGGCTCCATCTCCCGTATTCCCGCGTACAAGATAAGTTCTAGAAAGTCAACATAATGTGATGCTGCCAAAAACGAGATGAAAAATGCACCTGTATTTTAGAAACGAACGCCAAGGGAATTTAGAGGCAATCAGTGGTCTCTGGAGTAATACTTTGCCTGTTATTCAAATGATGCAATGAAAACTTAAACGCGCTAATTTGATACTTTACAAAACTTGTTATTAATTCCTTCAGTGTGCGCGAGAAATCCACACATTTGATAATGAAATTCAAACTTAACGACGCAGTTTCCTTTGTCCATGCGCACCTAAGCCAAATTTCATTTTCAAACTCCCTAATTGCTACCGACGTTTAGTTCAGTTTGAGCTGTTTCCACTTCGCGTCAGATTTTCTGACTTTTAGCAATGCGAGCGAAGCTTTAAAAGGATACAGCGAGTTTTGTTTAAACATTGAGCATTTCATTTCACGTGAACAAATTTAATTTCTTGAAGCCATGAGACTGAAAGCTCGCTTGACAAGATGGCAACGATCCTTCAAACGGTTTGATTCAAGCATTGCTGGGCTCTGTGGTTCTCACCAGTTAGGACATTTCAGAACTGCACTGTACTAATCTTTAGTGGCAACCGACAAACAGGATTAACGATGTTGAACGATGCAATCCGCCTTAATTTCTTCTTCACCGGAGAGACATTTAGATACAGTCACCCTGTTGAAGTATGCGGAGACAGATAAGAGAGGCAGGGCAATGGAAAAAGCCTTCTTAGAAGTAGGAGCGAGTTTCTCATTCTATATAATCAGCAAATAGGTTGAACGTTATTCTAGAACCATTTCTGGACATTTTACTGGTCATGTGATCTTTTAAAAGACTAAACAATCTCTTAAGAAAGTCGGCTCTCAGTAAATTTCGGGCTTAACAACAATTTAAAGTGCCAGCAAAAACTTGACGTTTAATTTTCCTAGAAAAGCTTCAACACCAGTACCGTGGAACAATGATCTGAAAATTATATCAAAATGCTTGAGTTAGGAATCGAATGTATGGAAAGCAGTAACTTTATCCGAGGAGATGACTCTCGCACATTTACCCTTACACTCTTCGTAAATAAGTTTCATTTTTCATAAAAAAAAAAACTCTTTGTGATAAGACACGGAGAGACCGAAGACAACATGTAATTATAACAGGTTTAAACTTAGTTTTTCTTTGTGAATTATTAATCTAAACACCTGTTTTTCTCTAGATTAGTCCTTGAAGGGCTGATTACTGTTTAGTACGTACATCACATGCATATCGGTGTCGCATCAGTCTACTGATCATAAGCCTGGTTCAGTTGTGGCTTATAAGGATCCATTTTATGGAAAAACTGGAGTGATTCCTGGCCGGAGATATGTCTCGAAGAGGTGAATGCAAGGAAACAGGAAATTTGAGAAAACTTTCTAATGGGATGGCAAGCAGGGTAGTCTTTCCTGAGAACAACCCGGCTGTGAACAATTCTGGTAACGATAGGATAAGTAAATAGGGACATAGGTGTCGACTTGCCTCTTAGAAATATCCGAGATCAGCGCTTAATTAAACGAGCCAATTCACCGTCTATTTTGAAATCGGAGTGATCGCCGAGGACAATCATGCATTCCTAAACTGGGTGGAGAGTTTCGCGCGTTCCTCTCAGTGCTTGTTTTACTTTCACGTCCAGGGGCCTATTGAAATGATATTACATTTTTTGCCTCTAGAAGCACTGACAAGGTCAGGAGTAGTTTGTATGTCGAATTAATGCTTCACCTAATGCATGCCGTGGATAAAGAGTGTTTTGGAGTCTTTCTTACGTCAAAGTTGACAAGTGTGCTTAAGCAGCGTTTGCTTGTTGTCTTTCTATTTTCTGCATGAACAAGAAATATTTAGTTATTGGGTTAATCGAGAATGAGAAGAACTTCTTCATGGAAAGAAAATTTATGGATAGTGCCGAAGTTACGTTAAAATTTGTGGGGTTGTAGTTAAGTTACTAATTATTTTCTTTTGTTGTTTCTAAACAGTTTATTGACTTGTTGTAAATTACATAAGACAAAAAAAAGTTGCTAGCTGCCTCCTTGCGATGTTCTCTACGACGAAGCTTGTGCAATTTACTGACCTCAACAAACTTGGCTTATTATATCCAGCCCTCTTTACCTTACGCTTATTAATAACCTATATGTAATGCTATGTTGGACTATGTAAAACAATGGGGAATATCTAATTATGTATGGTTCTGTAGCACTTTGAAAGGTTTTAAATGACATTGTACTTTTAAGTTATTTTCTGGAATGTAACCAAGCTTAAAGTTTGGTTATATATGGTTATACGAGTTTACTAAGGACTTTGTGTTACTATCAGGAAGATGTAGGGCCCTCGGCAGGGCTATATCCGGCTCAACTGTATGAAAATGTATTGTTATGTAAAGGTATATAGGCCCATGTGTGGCTATGTCAAGCAATCTAGGGATGTAGATAGAGTCTTAGAATGCGTGAAAAATAGCTCTCTATGACTATTTCTAAATTTTGATTGGGCTTATACCAAGTTTATTCTAGACTCAATCGAAGCCTTGTCATGGGTGTTTGAATCCTCCGAACTATACCTAAACGCATTGTAGAACTGGAAATCAAGACAGGAACTCACTCACGGTATCATTCATTATTGACTCGTCCGATCTTTTGTAACGTTCGGAAAACCTCGGACATCTTGTGTAACCTCCGAGAAAAATGGAACGTTGTCGAACATCTTCGGTCATCCGACTAATTCGGCAAATCGAGCACTGTAAAAGAAGTTAATCTTTCCAAATCCGCCTAGTTCGGTGAAAAGAGCGTCTTCGGTAGTCTTTGGTAACCTCCGGGAAAAACAAACATTGTTGAACATCTTAGGAAATCCGACTAACTCGGCAAATCGAGCACTGTCAAAGTATGCGCAGAATATCTTCGGCCGGAAATACGACCTATCTGGCAAATCTAACATCGTCTAAGAAGTCAATATTTGGAAATCTGACTTATTCGACAACAGAACCTCTTCGGTAACCTTCGGTAATTTCCGCGAAAATCCGAGTAATTGGGAAAAGTCGAGTATACTCCCAAAGAAGAAAATTCCACGGGTGTCTGGAAAACCCGAATAGCGAATAGTCGCGAATAGCGAACAGCGAATAGTCCCGAATAGCGAATAGCGAATAGTACGAATAGTGCGAATAGTGGCGAACAGTCTCGAATAGTGGCAAATAGTGGCAAATGGTGGCAAATAGTAACAAATATGTACGGTATCCAGTATCGCGCAGTCAACCTCGTAGCAACTTAGGATGGGATTTTTCCGCTAAAAAGCACATACGCTCATCAGGACAAAAAGTGTTTCTAAACGTAATTTCTTCTGTTTTAACCGCTGCAATAGCGTAAATACGTCTTTATTAGGTTATCCTTGTGTTTTCTGTTTTCTTAATGTCGGCGATGGACAGCCTACTAGCCTGAGTCCGGAAAAGAAAAGGTAATAAATTCACTGAAATTCTGTTGCTTATTTGGATAATTAATTAACTCAGGATATTAGATCTAAAGCGGTGACCATTGAAGACTATTCGTCACTATTCGCCACTTTTCGCGACTGTTCGCCACTGTTCGCACTATTCTAGACTATTCGCTATTCGCTATTCGCGACTATTCGCTATTCGCTATTCGGGTTTTCCAGACACCCAAATGCCACTGACCGCAAATGAAACAATTTCGGTAACCTCTGGGAAAATCGAACAGTGTCGAACATCTTCGGAAATCCCACTATTTCGGCAGGTCGAGCTCCAATCTGTGGAAGCATGTGCAGAATATTATTCGGAAACCCGACTAGTTCGAAAAATCGATTTACTGCCAAAGAAGACCATCTTCGGAAATCCGACTAATTCGGCAGATAGAACATCTTCGGTAACCTTCGGTAACCTCTGGAAAAATGGGACTTAATTTTTCGAAAATATTCGGTAATCCGACTATTTCGGCAAGTCGAGCTCTGTCAGTCTCGCGTTCGAGTGGTATACCATGAAATATCCCACAAGACACTTGTATTTTCATAGTATATACACTCGCCTAAAGGCTTGTGTTTATACCAAAAACTGATTCAAATGACTCGTGCGGTATAATTATTCCATAAGTCACTTTCCAGCAGCAAAATTCGTACATTATCCATGTCATCTGGAGCCTACCCTGGTCTCAGAGATTTTTCTTGATTTTTTCCCAAATGAGACAGCCGCGAGCCGCGAACACGAGTCGCTCTCTCGCCGCTTCCCGGCTCCCTCGCGGCTGTCTCATACGGGGAAAAATCAAGAAAAACCTCTGGGACCAGGGTATCTGGAGCCCTAAAAATACTCAACCCAAGCAATAACGTGGTAGGGCTATAGCCCTTCCTCCTTCTCCGCGGTCTCTGATTTCATTTGTGGTGTTGTACATATCTTTCAGTAGCCTGAAATGCCAGTCATCTCCCACCCTCAGCTTAAGGTGGGACTTAACCTAAAAACACTTAAAAACACACCATGTTTCAAACATTTTTTCCTGGCTAAGAGTTAACTCCAAACCATGGCAAAGTATACATTCTTAAAAAGCTCAAAGAGCAAAGATTATGAAAAAAATATTTGTGTACCCTATAACTGTGTTGTAACCTGACACCGGCTGATTAAATCTGCCACCTGCTGGGGAATGCCAGGGCTTACTTGAGAAAAGATAACTCCTACTAGAACTGATCAAAAGGAATAATTTTTACATTTTACAAAAGAAGACAAAAAGCTTGCTGGGATAAGCAGAGAGATTTTTGAAAAGTTAAAAGCACGTGAAATGATGACCACTTGAATCTGATACAGAAAATCTAGCATACGTTTCAATACATAACTTTGACAGAATCCACTGGATGGAAAAGTTCTATGCTTATCCCACAGAACGTACTAAAAACAACAAATCCTGAAAATTTTAGCTCAATTGAATAAATCCTTCTCAAGATATCTTTTCTAGACGGCGAAAATAACTCGTTTTGAGAAAACGAGCTTTAAACTTACAGTAACAGTACTTGTCAAAATAAAACTTCAATACCTTAAGATTCGAGTTCCGTAAAAAACAAAACTTCGAATTTCTTTCAGAATTTTAGGTTAAGTCCCGCCTTAATCCCCGGGCGATTAGGCTGAAGGCGGAAGATGATTGACATTTCAGGCCAACCTTTCAGCATCCTCGAAGACCCAGGGGCAGTTAGTCGGGACGACGCGATATTTTGGGGCGAAAGCATACTTCTTGATGTAAACTTCCGCCAGAAAATATCGCGTCGTCCCAACTAAGTGCCTCTGGGTCTCCGAGGATTACCTCTTCAGCTGCTGAACTTTTACAGAGCAGCGGGAAAACCTCGCGAGCCGACTGTACAAGAGGATGATCAGCAGTTTCCTTCCCAAATTCAAGATGGCGGACGGTGAGTAACGATCGTGCAAAGAATGTGTTAAAAATTATGGTGTATTTTTTCTGTTTTCTTTAAAGTAAAACTAAGCCAAAGTATAAGTCCTATTATTTTATTTTTTGCGAATACAATTTCAGCTTCCTCTGCGAAAAAGGGCCGGAAAATGTGCCCAGTCAAGGTACTTCCTTCTCATCTGAAGGCTAAAGCAGCCAAAACCAAACACTTAGAATATGTTCTTTACATGCCTAGCGACATTGTTGGAACTGCGCTCTCTCTCTAGAGTCTGATGAGTAGGCAAATACAGCAAAGGCGCTGACGGTAATTCTCACTGAGTTACAATGTGGTTTTTGTTCGTAAACTTCAAGCAAACTCTTGAAGTTCGTGTTAAAATCTATATATCAAGCACGTGATTCTAGTTTTGTCCGGGTAAGGAGGAGTTGGTAAAAGTACTGTTAGGAAGCAGATAGCATGGACTGTTTACAACAAAGGAAAGAAGGTAAGCTGAAATCTTTGCGTTCTGTTGATCGAATTAAGTTTACATTAACATTTACCCGTATTAAGTCAAATTGATTTATACTTAGGGAGGGGCTGGAGGGGGTGGGGGTGGGGAAGCTTTATCGGACGATTTTATATGTTTTGGATTGGTCTTTTTTCAGTTTTTTTTTTTTTTGAAGTTTGGGAGAGAGATTTGTTATCAGAATATTTACAGTATTGGCCTCATGATGTGTGAACAAGTCAGTAAATCCTGACTTGGATTTACTGCGTCTTTCAATAACATGCGGACTCTAAAATTCAAAGCTCAACTGACAAATGCGTTTTTCGCTACTGTCAATCAAATGTTTGGTGGCTCCTCCCAGCTTCTGACTACTACGGAGTGCACGGTAATCAAATCAAATCGTTTAGCACAGTTCAGACAACATAGTCGGAAGCTGGGAGGAACCGACGAACATTTGTTTGACGGTAGCGAAAAACACATTTGTCGGTTGAGCTTTGAATTTTAGAGTCCGCATGTTATTGAAAGGTACAGTAAAATGTTCACTCTGCCTTCCCCCCAGCACCTTCTGTCTTTCTCCACTCCCCTACCCCCTTCCACTGAGTCATCCTGGTAAAAATCTGTGGATCTGTTACTGGTAACAGAGAAGTGTCTTCTACCTTGATCACAATAAATGGCTAATCTTTGTGTTATCTCTTTTTCTTCCAGGTTGGCATACTGGATGTTGACTTTTTTTGACCAAGTATTCTAGGGATGATGAATGTAGAGGGAAAAGATATACACCAGTGTTCTGCTGGGTCAGTCATAACATAAAGGATCATCTTCTGAAGCCATTCCATCGGAGCCATTCACTAAATCATGCATATACTTTAATTTACATCATGTAACAACACTTATACTTGTGTTTGATATCACAGTAAGAGTGAAAGAGTGTCTATGAACTTAAGTGGCTCTTTACAGTAAAATTCCTTATCTCCAGTGTGATAGCAAGAACCTGAATTGAAGTATTGGAGCAGCTTCTCCGGCATGGAATGCTGGTCTATCAGGGGTCACTATCCTACCTCCTTGGAACTTTTGTGGGTGAACTTGTTTGATCTTGGGAAGTTCTTTAATTCACAAAATTTGTATTATTTGCAGTTTAAATGCTCCTGTGTATTAATTAAATCATGCTTTTCATATACTTACATCACTTTCTAAATTTATTTTATGAGATCAGCTGTTATGTTATTGACATCAAAGCTTGGCTATGTTCTTTGCCAAAAGTGTTTAATACAAGTATCTTGTAAAGATCACCTGAACCTTTCTCTTTAGTTGGGTTTCAGTTTACACAGACAAAGACCAAAGACTGGCTGTTATGTCAATTGGTTTCTTGTTAAATAACAGAGATGATGCCATTGTGTGGAGTCAGGACTGAAGAAAAATGGTGTTTATTCCTTTATGCTCTTTACTTATATATATATATTTTTTTAACTTGTGTAAACTGAATGACCTGTTCATTAGCTAATTGTTAATCAAAGCAAGATCTGAGTGTCTCAACACCAGTGAAACTCTACTGATTAATAGAAATCACTTCAAGGAGCTATGCCACCACATGTTGAGTCATTTTTTTGTAATGCATAGAATTACCTTTTAGTTAGTTAAAAATGTAGGAAACCTCAAAAAAATGTTTTCTAACTAATGGTAGCTATAATTTACGCTTTGCTGATAGTGAGCAAACAATAATTAATTTTCTTTTTCTGAGGGCAGTATTATTCTAATAGTTGATATATATTGGCAATTTTTTTTATGGAACAGTACCACAGCTGGTCACCACTGGATCTACAGTGTAACAGTTTGTACACAAGTTATGCAAATTCATTTCGAAACACTATGGCTTTTTTAGGCTTTTGAATGAAAAGGAAAATGCTTTCAGCAAAATGTATAATAACTATTAATTATTTTAAAACAACTTTGTTCCTGACCAGTGCACTAATACTGTCTGCAATTAATGATTTTTAAAATGAAGCAAATTCTGTAGAGTGTTACAAACATTTTGATGTTCCTGCAGACTTCCTTGAGTTCTCTCAACAGTTACTGGTATGTTCTTTTTTAGCAATGATGAAGCAGTTTCTATTGGATGTGTGTTGGGGTGACCTGGATTACCTGATTATTGATACACCTCCAGGTATGATGACAGTATAAAACATACTTTTCAGAGGCTTGTGATGTACTGATGTGTAAGATACAGTGGCCCAGTGGTTAATGTTATTATACTCCAGATCAATAGAACTGTTCTGGATTCAAGGCCTGTTCATGGATCTTTGTACTGTGTTCTCAGGTGAGAGACTTGACTTGCAATCCCTCTCATCTCATAGGAGGAGAAATGAGTACCAGCAAGTTGTTGGGAAACCTGAACTGCAAAAATACAGGGATACTAGGGGATATCCAGCAATAGGCTAGCTCCCCATTAAGGAGATTAAGGGAGAGGTAACAACACTCCATACTAGGAAATTGGAGTTGACCTCCCTTAATCAGAGCAGATATACTCTTTATTGTTAGCTTTGCTGAAAGTACAATAGTGCACACTCATTTTGCAGTATGCAGTGTAATCCAATCATTATTGATCTGTTCTAAGATTGGTTTCATTCAATCCAGGGACATGGGATGAGCACATTACAGTTCTGTAGTAGAAAATCTGGACATTACAATCCATGGAGCAAATAAAATTCCTGTCACTACTCCTCCGGTATGCATAAAGTATTTATTAAGTATATAACCTTTCTATATTGCTGTCAATTATTAATAAGACTTATTTGGATTTTGGAAAGTTTATGTTTGCTTAATTTGAGCCGTAACAGCATTGAAGAAAGGCCAACCTTTCACTTATAGGCATTTAGCCTTTTAATAGTCAATCAGTTCAGACCCATAGAATCAGCTCTGATCGTTTTTTGGCCAAAACCTTAAGATTAGTTTAGTGTCAGTCAATTGTGATTAGCAAGATTGGTCTTTAACCCTCATTTTTCGTCCTTTATACTTAAAGAAAAATATCCAGTGGTTGTTCCTGCAGCATGGGATAATTCTCCATCTTTCATTGCTTAATAACAGAAACAGTTTAACCAATAATTTACCAGAATGAACTATCATCTAAGTAATGCTTAGTGTTTTGATGACTTTTTGAATAACATTCCTGTTGTTCCTCAGGGTGTGTGGCAGTGTCTGACGTCAGATGATAACTAATGTTCTGCAAGAAAACTAAACTCTCAATCCTGGGCGAGGTGGAGAACATGAGTGGATTTGCCAGTCCTCATTGTAGTGTAAGTGTTAGCCTCCTATACAGATGCAAGTCCATGCAAAATGCATGTGTGGAGGAGGCTATTTCTTTATATGTCCAGGGCTCCAGGTGAGTTTTAAAACTCACCTGGAGCCCTGGACATTTAAAGGTTGGGTGCCAATAAGGAATTCTAACAGGTCAATTTCCAATGCTCCCACCAAATCACTATAATTTTTCTACTAATTTATCGGATCATGCAGCTGATCTTGTCGGGTTTTTGACCTGAGACCCCTCACTAATCTGGAACACTGTATGTCATTGAAAAAATATATTTAATCCACTATGATTTGTTTTATTTTTGACTGTTATGGTGTACCTTAATCTTCAGTGTGAAATAATATTCCACTTTCTTTATTTTAGGAATGCGCAAATTTGTTTTCAAAAGGAGGAGGTGAAGCCTTGGCAAAGAGCTGCAATGTTCCATTTTTAGGTAAAAATACTTATTAACACTCGTTACTACACAGGAAGGGGATAGAGGGGTGAGGGGCAATCTAGATCATGTCTTGTGGAAAATGGTCTTGTCACCATTTATTGCACTTGTAAGTATCTTAATATAAAAAAAAATCAGCAGAGTATATTGTGTAGTTCCAGAAAATATCCATACCTCCCACACGGAAGGGATTTTTTCCAAGACCCCCTTCCCCCACCCCTCTGGAAATTCCAATTCAACTTGATACATTTCTTTAAATTTTTTGGTCTTAGAGAACCCCCCACCCCCAGGAAATTCCAATCCCGTCTGTGGGGGGAGTATCCATGATATTTTCTGGTACTGCACATTGTCTGGAAATGCAAAGGTCTCGTTTGCTGGAAGCTTAAGGAATGTCAGCCAAATTCGTTGTTGTGTCAAGCTTTTCACATAGCAGAACAGATTGTTTGTGATCTAGTCTGGTCCAGGGGTCATTGCAAATTATTGCAGAAAATTCTCACTGCTTTGATGTGTTCAATTTGAGGAGAGTCTTCTAGCTACATCTCACTTTCAAATCTTGAATGAATAATTTTTTCCTCCTTGTAGGTTCTATTCCACTGGATCCCAGTCTAACGCAATCCTTAGAAGATTTCCAAGCCTTTATTGATTTGTTTCCTAACTCACCAACACTAAATGCAGTTAACTTAATCATTCCAAACTGTTATAAATGGAAAGCAATGGAGATCAGTGATTGAAGGAACAAGTACTTTTTTTTTTCAAAAAGTGGTTGTTGAGTATGTGGCATATTTTGTACAAGTGGACAAATTTGACTTAGATGGCCAAGTGATCAACCACTGGTTTCCCCTTACAGTGCCGGTCTCTTATCAATCAAGCCAGTGATGAGAATTACAGCAATCATCAACTGAAAGATATTGTCCTGATGTAGCAACAAATTCTCAGAACTCTGATGTCAAGAGAAATGAAGGACAGTAAAGGAGAATTAACAGTTTGAAGAGCAAGTCTTGGGCACTTGCCCATTGGGCAAGTGAGAATGAAAAGTTACTTGCCCAGTAGCAATTAATCTACTTGTCCTGGACAACTGGACAGCACTTTTTTCAAGCCCTGCCCTAGTCATTAATGAAGAAAACATAGAAAAATATGGCTTCACTCCTGTACGAACGCTTTTGCCACTCACTTAAACCAAGCATTGCATTGTTGTGGGAGCATATAAACCATGCACAATAACCTCCTTCACAAAGTTCTACTTGTTAAAGCAAGGAAGTGTGATTACTGAACAGCATCTTGATTTAGGAAAAGCTTTGTTTGAATTTTCCTTCAATACATAGTTATACAGTATGTGTGACTTCAAGACTTGTTTGTCTGTGACTTCTTCAGTTGGTTGCCTGTAAAGATATGAATTTGGGATGACATCATGTAACCATGCACGAAAAATATAACTTGATACAGAATAATAACAACTAACAACAATATAACCAGATAAAAAACAATAATGATAAGATAGAAATAAACATTAGCAAATAAATAAATAAGTACAAATAAAAATGAAAATTATTAGTGTAGCATGTGGTATCAAGGTTTGTATTTCATGCATGGTTACATAAGGTCATCTTGGATTAAAATCTGTCATGGGGACCAAATCAAGAGGTCATAAACAAAACTAGTTTAGTAGTTGTATATATTAGTGTCGCTGTGTGTTGAAATAAGATTTGAATGCAGTTTTTCCCTATCAAGATGATGTTAAATAATTATACTTCAGTGATTTTGACAAGCAGAGTGTTGAAGAAATGATTTAAAATCAGAAAAGTAATTTGGTCTTTCGTAATCGAGATAGTCGTAAATCATAATTTTACATGACCAATAATATACCTAAGAGTCTTTGTTCAGAAATTCATAAAATGTTGCAGCTGAAAGGTCAATGAAAAAAAAAATGGAAATATAAGTGGTACTGCCTCAGTTATCTGCATGGTATTTTGTGATTGTTAGAATTGCATAAACTACGTTTCTCCAATGCGTCCTGGAAAGATGGGATGGAAGGAGGGGCTGGCAATGGGTTCACATGAATAATCAACGCTTTTCTTCGCCCAAATTTGTTTTCTCGCCCGTTTAGACTTTTCCCTGCCCCCACTAACTGCCCCTGGGTCTCCGAGGATGAAGTTTGTGTTACTTTTACGCATAAGAGAAATTAACACGGGGACGCCAGATTTCCAATTTTGTTTTTAATTTAGTGGGTTAGTACGCAAGCGTGCCAATACAAGAGTTATTTTTTTGTGAATTAAAAGTCCCTGGATGTAGCAGCACTTGGTGGACTCTTCAAAACAGTTAAATTAAGTAATGTTGCCAGGGCAACGGCACACGTGTCAGCTTAACTATCAAAAATCCGAAGTTTGTGTTGTAAATTTGCGTGTTGCCATTTTTGGCGACCAAAGGATCAAGGGTTTTAGAGAAAAAGGAGAATGAAACACAGGTATCAAAACGATTTCACCCACAAATAGCGTGACAAACTGGATGTGGGGTTTTGACGTCACCGGTAACTTCACACAACAACCTCAATCCCCTGGAACTCTCTCCACCTCGAGAAAGAGATCTATAGGACCCTGGGAACAAGATTGCTCACACAACTTCATACTTAGCGGGGAAGGCGTGATTTTAGCTCGGTACTTATCAGAAAATTTTTAAAACATGCAATTATATGCTTCATTTGTTGGTGATCTGCGTGCGCGCAGGTTCTTCAAACAATTTTCCCACAAAAGACACATAAACAACAACAAAATTATTTTAACCCCACCCCTCTCCGTAACTTCGTCAGTGTTCCAAGCAGAGTCCAAATAAAAGTCAACAGAGGTGTGTCGATCGAAGTATAAAGCCTCTGTAGTATATTTTATACCTGTGAAAGCCAAAACGTCAGCATGAACGTCGGTTTACATTTGGGAGTTACATTTTTCTGTTCAATCTGGACCATTGGTAAGTTGTTTTTTTTTTTTTTGTCAGGGAATTGCGTAGAAATCAGTTTATTAGAATTTACGTGCCGTTGAGCGCACCGTCGGAGATCACGTTTCGCTAATGCCCCAAAGCGCTGAGCTCGCTTTCAGTTTTTCGACTTTTTTTATCTGATCGAGATAAGCTTATGTAAGCTTCAGCAACTGCAATGTAGTTGATAATTGTGAATGGATGTGAGGGTCGATCAACTGTTCACGTTGTAAACAAGCTGGCTCTCTACGGTTAACCGGGTTGATTGCAATATTTGCTTTCGTTAAAGTAAACCTTTTGGTGGTCGTCGACATCCCTGGCCAAAAGTTATAATTAGCAATAAAGCGGAACAGATACCTCTAATCGGCAATTCAAATATATGGTTCAAATATAAGTTATAGAAAGAATGATTATCTGTCCGGACATGTCACTTTACCTCGACTGTGCGGTGAAACCCAATAGCAATTTCCTCACTAAAGAGGCCTCACTAGGGGACTCTGAGTATCCCGTGTCCCGTTAATTTTTGATCTAAATATCCAGTATCCCGTAAATTTTAATTCAAAAACTAACAACTTTTCCACTCATTATCCTGGAAAATCTGTTCAAAATACCGTAAATCCTCGAATTAGCAACCCCCCCCCCCTCAAATAAGTGCCCCTCCCCTTCCCCCATTTTGTGGACAAGTACTGAGACAACAAAGGATGCACAGTTTTCGTCAGGCAGTATTAGATTTGTACATTTTGTTTCAGTTTGTGAACACGTTAAGTGAACACGTTGAACATGTTAAGCTCTGACGGTGCAGCGATTCAAACTTCACGATCAGCTTTGTATGTTGATAAACAGCTTATGTTGCTGTTTAGGCACAGATGACCCCAGGCACTAATTCAAGGATTTACAGTATGCGTTACTCCATTAAGATGATTCCCTAGTAAAAGAACCTGCCATAGATTTCCGATGAAACTTGGTATGCTGTTGTTACAGGGCAAGGAGATATTAAAAACGTAGTAAAAAGAGGGGCTCACCATGCTTGTTTTCATGCCACAATGCTGACAAATACGGTTATTTACTTAATAGGTGACTTTTGGTAATCTCCATGCGCAACAAATAAGCTCGATTATTTTTCAATGCAGCGTGTTATATCACACACAGTTTGACATTCTTTGATTGTTTATTCATCTATGTCCCAGAAAAATGTCTTCAAATACCCTGCATTTTTAAACACAATTTAGACATATGCTGTTGGGCCTGTTATGTCTCCCTCTGTAGTATTTATTTCATTTGCCAAACAAGTAGCCATAGATTTCTGCTAATTTTTTTTTTCAGTTATTGAGGATATTGTTCTCATTGAAATTATGAAATAAAAGGTGGGGGTCACCATGCTCATTTAAGAGGAAATGAGCATTTATATTTCGCTATCAAGCTTTAAGTTTGAGGGAAATCTCTCAATACGTTTTGTACACGCACGTACTCAAGTGTGCACACTAATGACGCAAAAATCATGCCCAGTAGGGATGTGCAATGCCATACTAAGGAATCACCTTAATTCCTCCCACAAATATCCTAAATCTAGTTAAGTTTTTTACCCAAGTATCCTGCCAGTATGATCAGAGAGTAGCCCTGTGACCAAAACCTGCTACTATTAAGCCATTAAGCATAACCTGTGAAACACAAATAGCTGTTTCCAAATTGGGAAGGGAAATGTAGTTCCTCCTTAAAGCTCCAGAAATGTCTGAATGAACTCACATTTTTGATTGGGTTACTGACAACCTGATATGATTGTTCACCAAACATTTTTTTTTTTTTTTTTTGATACACTGACAAATCATCAGGGCCGGGTTGTTCGAAAGCCGGTTAACGCTAACCCTGTATTAAAGTTAAAGCATTGATTTTCTAAAGTCAAAACTGACAGCCAAACAATATCATAAAGTTCCAAAAAATTTTGTGTACTTGTAAACCTCAGAAAATTAAAGGATCGCTGAAAATTAAGGGACTCTAAGACTTTGTGTCAATAATTTGTAATACCACGAAGGAGAAAAAAGCCCGGATCCAGAGGCCCCTACAGTGTAGCCAAGAAATAAGCAAACCAAGTAATAGAGGTTTTGCACAGCAACCATGTTGCATGGGAGGAACAATAGATTCATTTTCCTATGGGAAAAAATGTTCTTTCTAATGCATTTTCATTTTCATTGTTCCTGCATGCCTGCATGCAACATGGCTGCCATGCAAAACCTCTATATGCAGTTGATTTTATTATGTAAAAGTTAGTGGTAAAATGATTGGTAGCAAATTGATTAAAATGATATCACACTAAAGATATCATTTTTATCCATGCATGTGTGATATCATTTTAAATATCATTTTGTCCTTTTAACTATACTTAAATTTGTTGGTGTATGATCAAAACATCTTTGGATCTTCTTTGGAAGTCTTTAATTTGGCAATCATTGGTTATATCTTCGGAAATCTTCAGAAACATTCGTCTGGCCTTCGGAAAAATTTTGGACAACCTTCGGAAATCTTCAGAAGGTCAGAAATTTTTGGAAAAATGCCAAAAATACCATTATGTATTGTGATAATTTTATATACTAAAACAAAAATTACATGGTCGCTTGGAGAGGATTTATCCACGCAGACATCTAGCTGTGTTAATTGCACATAGATTTTTGAGAATTAATTGTATCACTATTCATTAGTTAGAGGTGTGTATCACCAGTTAGAGGTGTGATGGTTGTGTTCAGCAGTTAACATAATAGCACTGATCAAATCATGGTAACTTAAGAAATATAAGTGGGTGCTTTTCTAATGGAATAAAAACAACTTGTCAACCCTGAGATGAACTACTTAATGATCTAGATGCTGTCTTGGCAGGTCATTTTCGTCAGTGCTATGACTGCCCTGAATCCAAATCTTTTGAAGATTGCCAAAGTCAGCAAACATTGGTCAACTGTTCTGATGCCTCTAATGCATGTTTTGAAACATCTGTCAAGTATGATAATGGCTCTTACAAGGGAGAGGACTTTGATAGCGGATGTCTGGATAAATCTTTTTGTGAAAGATACAAGAATGGAGACATTGGATATTGTAATGATCTAAAGGCCTTGGGATTCACCGTGGAGTGTATATCAGAGTGCTGTCATGAAGATGGATGTAACAAGGAAAATCTCATCATTGAGAGCAAAGGGTTCACCTTTTTAGCAAGTGTTGTTATACTGCTGCCCAGTCTATTTTTGGCGCTTGTCAATATTTACTAACCATGAAGTGCGAGTTCAATACATAAACAAGGCAAACAAAGTAATCAGTGGTTAAATATTAACAGAAAATATCCATATCCCTGCCCTTTGGGCTTTTGTTTTGAAACTACCCCACTGTGCCCCGCCCCCCTTGCCCCGTCCTCCACCTTTAACCCTCTGGAGATTTTAGTTTAAATACTTCCCTTCTTAAAGTTTGAAACCATCAGAATTTGAATGAATATAGATATTTTCCTGGAATCTGCATATTTTCCCCTTTTTCTTTAAACATGCATGGGTGCCTGGGCCCAGGTGCCCCCCATCCCCCCCCCTTATTTTGGGTAAAAAAAAAATTCAGAAGGAAGAAAAGCCAGGAGGGCAAGCAATGCCCCCACCACTGTAGCTCAAGGTCTAGATCTGCCACTGGTATGTACATGTACATGTTTTGATTTGGTCCTTATGTAGTACTATATTATTATCCTTATATGTAGCACTTGATAATAGCATATAGCATGTTTTTGAGCGAAGTTTGTAAAATAGTCTTCAGGATAATTTTACACTCCTGAGTAATTGTACATCATCCCACAATCTTAAACTGATTTTTTTTTAGTGTGTGTAAAATCATTAAGTGTCCTTTATCAAAATTATAGACCAGATCCTCAAGGTATTGGCCACGAAGTACAATGATAAGACTCTGAGTGGCCTATCAGCAATTTGATGTCAAATGTTGAACAATAGGAAAGTCTTTTGGCACTCATTTAAATGGGTAGATGTATAAACAATAATGAAAAAAAAAAAGATACTGCTTCAAATTTTGTGTTTTATGCTAATTAAGGGATACTTTTAGTGGCTGTGGCAAACATTGTGACCATATTCATAGAAATTGAAAAGTAAATCAACATTTAAGGTTTTTGCATGCATGGCAAATTTCATTCCATGTCACACTGTTCAGACTCAAGGCTGTACTCTAGCCAAGCCCTCCAGGTTACTCATCCAAATCAATTTATTAAATAATTGTTTAATTATTTACTAATTATTTTTCAAGTTTGATTTTGCCAGTAAACATAACACTATATGAATGTTATCACAAATATTGTGGCTCCTTGACAAAATCTCGACAACCTTTTTTGCTTGAAAGTAAAGCTTTGGAGAAGTATCTGTTGGGGTTGTGGCGATTTGCAGAATCAACAACCAGCACTTCCAAGAAATCAGACAAGAATACATACATGATGTGATGTCTTGCGGGACTTTATCAACTAAATAAATGTAGATGTAGATACCCAACTCTTAGACCATTTCCAGTCCCAGGGACCCAAATCAGATATTCCCAGTGGAAAAAAGGTAATTCCCAGTTCCCAGTTTAGCCCTTCCGTGCCCCCCCTCCTTTTGTCAAGACTCAAGGATACTGTGGACTAGTAAATTATTTTCTTTATAGGGACTGGTCAAAAAGTATAGGAGGGGGTGGGCTGTGTGAGCATTTGAACATGTGGTGGATAGAAAACACATGACCAACCCCTTCCATTTGGCACAAAACTAAGTGAACCACCCTGAAATAAAGGTTGAAAATTACATGACCCACCCCTTATAAAACATGACATTTTCGGATGCATAATCCAACAAGATCACATTTAGTATATGAAATCGTGGTATTATTTGTTTTGGATTTATTTCTTAGAAACAATTCATCTAAAAATAATATTATTTTCTTTTACTCTTGCAACTTTAAGTCATGTCGATTATAAAACCCCTGGAATAAAAACTTGACCATAAACCTTTCAACTTGACCTCCAGCATCACTATGTATGGAACAGTGATCCATCTAAAACAAAGGCCGTAGTGTGTTCCAGATCCATTAACATGTGTCCTTTACCCTTGAAGACAAATAGCATGTAGACACAAGTTGGCCATTTGGTGTTGTTGAAGTCCAGCACATCAAAAGATTGCAGAATTTTGAAAATTTCTGCCTTGGGACTCCTTGCTCATTCCATTAGACTTCTCAGCTTTCATTGCCATCTCTGTTGTACACCAGCCACATGTACTTTTTCAGCCACAGCTCAAAAAAGTTTAGTCCTTTGGAACTGGAAGATGTTACCTCTGTTGTCAGTTGCGTCAAATGTGTGCCAATTCCTTTTATAAAACTGGATAACCCACCCCCCCCCCCATGGGTAGCTGAAAATTGAATGACCCACCCCCCCCCCTTACCAAGTGTTCTAAAACGGAAAATCCAGCCCCTCTCTGCTCTGTGTGCAAAAAGCAACAGCATTTTCTTATGTTGTTCAATCATCACGTTTTTGGTCCCCAGAAGGGCTACGGGCTCCTCGATTAGATAAATTGCAGGCCCCGCCTAGGCAATCATTTGAGCCGTCACGCAATATTTCCCCACAACGAATTGCGTGACCCTCCGGGGTTCTTAGACAGTCTTTATAATTTACAAGGAAAAATAAATCACTCAGAAAATTTTCGCCATATATTAGTTAGTACTAGCAGAAGGCCTCTCATTTCATGCATCGCGTGGTCCAACGAAACAGGAAAAAATATTTCAAGTAACCATGGAGAACTGCTGAAGAAGCACGTTTCACCGTAGATGACGTCAGTTTGTGTTTTCCCTTTCAGGGTGGGGGTAGAGGGAGGAGTGGGAATCACAGACTTAAAGCATGCGAGCGAAACCACATCTGTCGTTATTTGGATAGGTTCTATCGATACAGGAACGCTATCTGACTGAAAGAGAAAAAACAAACAAACAGATAAAACAAACGGGAAAAGAAACACGCAGGTGTTTAATTAATCCACCCACCCCTCGCCCTCTTGAAGCTTTGCACTAATCCAACGCCCACGAGGGAAATTTTTCATTCGGTATTGGCCGAGGTGTGCTGAAGCAACGCTGACTTATTGAAGACATTTGAAGTGTCTTGTTTTACGTACACAGAAAAGAAAACATGAAGGTCGCTTTGTTAGTGGCATTTTCGTTGTTCTGTTTACTTCGGACGAGCGGTAAGTTACGATTTGATACTTGTATGTCAGTGGTAAACTAATATTTGTTTCAACGTAGCAGCTTCATAAGCCTTAATTAAGCTTATTTTTCCTCGTTACTCTCGCCTTGGCTTTTGCAACTTTGTAATAGGCTAAAGCTGAGATCTCTTTTCCTCGTAAATGTGTAGTCTCAAGGGATTTTACGCAAATAAGTTTTTTTTAACGTGAGGTAAATCTGCCATGTTCCCTCAACTGCGTGACAATTCACAGTAGGAGCAAATATTTAGAAAGAAGCGAGTACTGCTGTTACACATGTTGGCATCTAGTCAATTTACGGTCTAATCCGTATTCTAAAAATTCCTAAATATTTCTTTGAAGAAAGTACATTAGATCTCAGAGATTTCAGATATTGAATACCCTACAACAATGAACATGCTTGATTTACATTGCATATGTTCTTGCTATTGAATAATTGGCGGAAAAATGCAAACTAGCTAATCACTGATGTAAAGTTTATATGAAATATTTCATTTATGAACTGCGGTTATAGATGAAAGTGAAGAATGATCATCGCAGTTAATTTCCAATTTAAGCAACTGGAAAGAAGAAGCCTGAAAAAAAAAAAAAAAAAAAATCAGGGCTTCAACGGGATTCGAACCCGTGTCCTCCGCGATACCGGTGCGATGCTCTACCAACTGAGCTATGAAGCCACACATTGGGAGCGAGGTCAATTAATTGAGTTCATGTCTTCCCGTGAGGAGTGAAATGATGTAAAGTTTATATGAAATATCTCATATATGAACTGCGGTTATAGATGAAAGTGAAGAATTACTCACGGGCACGGTAATGGTCAAAAAACTAGATACCCGGCAGTAAAAAATTCGTGAATTATCAATACAATCGATATCCACAAAAATGATCATTAAAACCTCCCGAGAGTATTTCAGCATTTCGATCTTTGGTCGGAAATACCAAGCAAGTTTTTACAATGTTTTGGTTTTGCACAAATTGTACGAACTTTGTGTGACTCACAGGCACGATTTTCAAAAACTACATACCCAGCCGTCAGAAATTCTTCCCGTTTTTCCACCAAAATTTCCATTTGAATCTGCTAAGATGTCGGTGTAGAAATACCAAGCGATTTTCGAACTTCAGGCCAATTACCTCGGCAAAGTAGTTCAAAAAGCTACAAAACGCTTGAACGTTGTCCGCCAAAGGGAAATATGGATCTTAACTTCCCGTGTAACACTTCAGTTGCGTGACAAAGGTTGCACATGGTGTTGGTTTTCGCGCCAAAAGGAACTTGGCGTTGGAAGCGAAGCGAAGTTCTCAGTTCTCTAAAGTTATTTATACGGTAAGCTAAACGGCAAACGTATAAAACGACGCAGCTAGTTTGCCCAAGCTCGAAAATTTCCTGAACCTGCACAAAGCCAAAATTATTATTGAAATCGCTTGACGTTAATCTAAACAAGGATTGGATGGGTTTTTCCGTGGAAATTCTAGAATAAATTCAGACTGCCGAGTATGTAGTATTTTAAAAACACTTCCCGGCTGCCGGGTATCTAGACACAATGTAACAAATACCTTCTAGTTATAACTTCATGCTGTAGAATCATTGATGAGCAAAAATTGATTATGTGTACTAAAGGCATCCGCGGTCGAGCGTTGATCAATACTCTTGATTGAAACCCTAGATCGATCCTTGATTTACCCTTGATTGACACTCGATCAATACTCGATTGAAACCTCGGTTGACATTCAATTGACACTTGATCGACATCTTGGTCGACAGTCGGTTGAGAGTCAAGACACTCGATCAACATCTTGGTCAACAGTGCATCATTAGAGTTGACTAATCTTTGATTGATGCATATGAGTTGGTCGACACTTGGTGGGCTATTGACCGACTATGGAGTAAGGGCCTGTCTACAAGGAAGGAGGGTTACCCTAGCAAGGGGGTTAACCCTAGCTGGAGGGTAAAAGATGGCCCGGGTTTACAAGTAAAATTTTACAGGTAATGTACGGTTACAATCAAAGGGTCTGGAAACAATAAGAAAGTTAACCTGGGTAGGCAGGTTAACCCTACAGGTCTGGAGTGTTTGCGAGGGAAAAAGTTAACCCGCCTGCAAGGGTAACCCTAGCACACAGATAGGGTAACCCGCCTTCCCGGGTAACCCGGTCACCCCAAAACGCAGACCATGCAGACTGCAGACTGCAGACCGTGCAGACCATGCAGACTGTGCGGACTGAGTACTTTTTTTTCTAACACTTGACACACTCTTTTCACTTTTAATGACAAAATAGTGTTCAATATGTCCTATAATGTTTGTTATTTATCCACAGGCAGCACAAACTCACATCTGACTGTTGATTCACGCGTTTAATAGACTTTCTATGGGAAATTCCCTTTACTGGTCCTAAATATACTAATATCAAGCATAAAAATAAACTTCCATACATTCTGGGTGCAAATTGCATCAATTTTTGACGGGTTTGTGGTTTTATTTAGTTTGTCCAATTTGTTGTTTTGTTTTGTTTTTTTGTTTTTTTGTTTTTTTTTTCAATTTTCTTAGTCTTTGTTCTCCTCTTAACTGATTCATAAAACAAAGCAAGGACGGTGACTCTAATTAAGCGACCTTGTCCCACAAATTGCCTTTTTTTCTTCACAAAGTACAGAATCACCATTAGACTAGGAGTATTCCCTCTTTCGCTTAGTTGAACATGACTGTAAGTAAACCTTGCTCGCATGAAATTTTTTTCCTCGAGGTTTTCTTATGCGTCACGCACGATGGACTAAGCAAAAGAGGGACCACACGCAGTTTAAATCGCCATAAAAACAAAACTGCAATAAGGACAGATAAATTAACCATCGCATCAACGCATCACGGCAAACGTGCTGCACTGAGAATTTCAAATGCTATTCGGTTTTTTGGGATCTTTCCATGCGCTAGGCGTTTTTGGAGTGATCACAGTCACACTCCAACAGCCACTTGAAATTACATTTTGTATACCAAGAGTAGAAAATGCACATGTTACGTGTGACATTACATTACAAGTGAAGTTTATTTCTACATTTTAAGATAGCTTTACTTAAGCATATTTAGGACTAAAGGGAGTTTCCCTTGCAAAATCTGTAACACATCAACAGTCTCATACCACCGAGTTTGTGTTGTCTGTGGATGAACAGAACCAAAAGATATGCAAGTCAAAAGTAAATGCAAAAACAAGAATAAGAAAAAAAAGTACTCAGTCTGCACAGTCTGCATGGTCTGCGGTCTGCAGTCTGCAGTCTGCAGTCTGCAAGGCCTGCATTTTGGGGTGACTGCAGGTTACCCAAGCTGGCTTGTAAACACGAAGAAAAAAAGAGGAAATGTGTGTCAGTGCTAGGGTAACCTGCTTGCTAGGGTAACCTGCCTTCTAGGGTAATCCTCTCTCCTTGTTAACAGGCCCTAATTGTTGATCAAATGTCAATGGAGTATCAATTGATCGGGATGTCGATCGAGTGTCAATCAAGCTGGAGTATCAATCAACACTCAACTGCAGATGCCTTTATATAATTAGTAAACATAATCCCTAAAATGTAGCAACAAACCATTGTTTCCTGGTGTACCAGTACACTGAGGGAATAACCATTACACTGTAACTGCCTTTCTTTATGAGCCTTGGTTAAATTAAGCTGTTGTATGTTGTTGGGTCTTTTGTATCAGTTCTATTGTACTGGTACACGAGGACAGACCCCAACAAACAGAACAGAATGCTAATCATCTGATAATGATTTTGAGTTGTTTTGCTGTTTGTATACAGGTGCACAGATACAGTGTTCAGAGTGCGATAGTTCAGTTTCTTATGACGATTGCCAAAATAAAACAACAGTGGTGAACTGCTCCAGTGTCAATGATCTTGCTTGTTTTCAAGCAAATGTCAAGTTTGAAAAAGGAGCTGAGAAGATCCATATATTTCAAAAAGGATGTCTGCAGAAAAGCTTTTGTGAAGATTACAGCAAAGGGGAGATTGGTGAATGTATTACTCGAAAGGAACGGGGATATGAAGTTGACTGCAGAGCAATGTGCTGCCATGAAGATGATTGCAACATGAAAGATCTTCTTGTTGAGAATGAAGACAACAAAGGTTCAGCATTTGCAATCAGTGTTATGATCTTGCTGTCTGGTCTGTTACTCACGCTTGTCAATATCAACTAACAGTTATGCCCTTATAATCTCATTCAATTATTATTATCTTTTTAATAGAGCAGTAATCTTGAAATAAGTTAGCCATGCTGTTGGTTATGTTTTCTAGTTAACATTGCTTAATAATGCTGTTAGTAAAAGTTAACATATCAGAGAGAGTAGAAGGGATTGACGAGGAGAGTAAAGAAATTCTTGAGGTTGTTTCCCAAGCAAAATTTGAGAGTGTGCTTGTCCTAAGGGCAAGCTGGAATTCAAGTTGTTTTCAAGCCCGGCTTTGATCTTCTAAATTATCTCTCATTCCCAAGCTCTTGTATATGATGACAGAGATACAAAGTCAGGTTTTTCTGTCAGTGTTAAATCTTTTTGTCTTCAGGAGTCTCAGTACCTTCAGTACATAATTTTTCAAACAAGGATCTCTTTTTCTCAGCGAGTCTCTTATATTGTTCGGCATCCATTACGTCCTAATATTAATTTTAGTCTGTTCATTCTAATGAAAGTGGGAACTTTTGTTGTCCACATATGTGTATGTTATCAACATAAATTTGAATCAAGAAGAATGCCTTGAGGGAGTGGGGAGGAGAGTGTAGATAAAGAATTTGTGACAACAAACATAAATGTGTTGAATATGGACAAATCAGCTTAAGACTATGGGTACACTGTAGTTCTTCACTTTCATTTTTTGATCAAAATTATTTGATGGAGGAAGCACAATTACCATGCGTGTGGGTGCAGACAATAACCTGTCGATGTGACAGCCCCTGTAAAAGATAACTGAGAAATCTACTCATTGTCAAGAATCAGATAAATCACAGCACAAATTCAGTGACGGAATCCCAAAAGGGCAGAATGAAAATAAAATGTGCACTGTTTTACTTGAAAAAGAGTGGGGGAAAGGATTCTTGGCCCTTGTTCACAAATTTTATACATGTTAGATAGATGTCTGTACCCAGGGGTGGATTAGGGGAGGGGAGGGGAGGGGAAAGGAATAGATTGGGTGGCCAACCCCTCTGCTACATGTAAATCCACCAAAAACGTGAAACAAACACATTGACCCATGCATACTAGGAAGGTGTAATAAATTGTTGCTGTATTTATCTTTTTTGCTAAATAAAATGTTAAAAAAAAAATTGTTTAGTGGTGTCATCATTAGGTTATGGTGCATTTCAAGTTTTCATCTTATTTTCTTTAAATTGCAAGTGTATTAATCTCTGACAGCCTCTGCAACCCCTCTAACTTTGTTGCGCGTTGTATTATACTAACAGTTCAGTGGCGGATCTAGGGGAGGGGCCCGGGGCCCCAGCCCCCCTTATTTTGGGTAAAAAAGAAAGAAAATCGCAGAAGATAAGATAAGATAAGATTAGATAAGATAACTTTATTTATACACGGTTTTTTCCATCAGTCAACAAAGTTACTGGACTATCGACCTATCTGCCTAACTATAATAAAAATTAATAACAACGATTTAAATTCAAAAAAGAAAAAAAGAAAAGAAAAAAACTGCTTTTCATGGAGGCCGTGTCTAAAAATTTACTTAAAATTAAGATATTACTTTAAACTGTGGCGACTTAATTTAGAGTTGAAATCGGTCAGTGAAGATGCTTGTCTCAGGTCTATAGCTAAGTCGTTCCACAACTGCATGAGGTCCGCTGCACGAAAAACTTCTCTTAAGATAATCAGTTCGAGGTTGTGGAAGAAACAATTTGTTTCCGGTATTCCTTAAACGATAAGAACTTACATTGTCACGATATACGAATCTTAGCTTGATCTCAGACAATCAGAGGTCATACCATGCAATGTTTCATACATCAGGATAGACTTCTGTTCCAATCTTTGATAGTAGGGTCTTCGCCACCCTAGTGCCCGGAACAAATCATCCAAATTACTATCATAGCTCGCAGACATTAGGGTGCGAGCTGCGCGATTTTGAGGCCTTTGCAGTTTTTCAGAAAGGAAGAAAAGCCGCCTCCGGCCCCTTAGCACAAGGTCTGGATCCACCACTGCAGTCGTTCCAGTCTCTTCACGCCCCAGGTCATTCTCGCCGTGACGACATCTTGAAAGGTGTAGCACTAGGGACAAGAATAACCCCAGGCAAGAGGGCTGTACATACATTTTTAAATTATTATACACTTTACAGTTGAATCCAAGGCCAATATTCTCCCAGCAAGCGTGCAAAATAAAAAATTATTTAAATTCAGATTACCGGCTCTTCTGAATTACATAACTAGTATGAATCGTCTCAGTTTCATTGAAAAGTGAAAGACTGGACTTCAATATAATCGCACTTGTTACAGTGAGCGCACTTCCGGTTTTGTTTTTCGCTGAAAACCGGAAACTGTCACACTTTGCGAAAACGATCGCAGCTCACTAAAGTTAATAACATTGAAAAACGATGTTTCATTTCAAACCACTAGCAACTTATGTAGAACTAGATAGCCTCTGATCACCTGCCAGGTTATCACAACAGAAAGGAGAAAGAGTCCGTCGTGAACAATAGCTGAAAGTAGTTGTGTTACACTTACCGGCAGATTACCGCATTACTGTTTCTACAAAATCCTTGCTCATTGTGTTTCCAGGAACTGACAACGGCAGAAGACGATTCTCACATCATTTTACTTTGCTATTCGCTTGGTCTGAGGTATTGAGGAAGTTATCCCTAACATGGCATTCATATTAACAGGTAATATTGAATAGAATCGCATGCTCAGTTTACAAGCACTAGTCGTTTGCTCGGGGTACCGTTGCGCAGTCTGGCATGGTCTAGATTGTTTTCTTATTTTACGCCACGTATATAATTTTTTTACCTGCGGAAGTCGAGGACGATTGTACAAATGCCCTTCAAATTTTCCACATTGTGATGGTCAAGCTTAACGTCCAAGGAGTTGCATTATAAGCTTGTGATTTGTATTTTTGAGAAAGTTTGAAAACATGGACGCATTCTGAAAGAACAAGTTTCATCATCAAGGCCTGTCGCGTGTTGCGTTCAAACGCTACGCCATTTTGTTTAGTTGCTTTTCTCTTATCCCGCCAGTAATTGCAATTATGCCTCTAGACGGGGCAGTTTTCACTAAATATGCTATCGTTTTGTGCGCTAGAGCTCACTTTTATTTACTTATTTGTTTGTTTGTTTTTTTTAATTTTAATATAAGTAATCAAGAGTCACTGCTTTCACGAAATCAGACTAGTCACGCCAGAATACCTCCTTAAAAATGCACAGAAATATAGCTCGTGTGAGTGTGATTTTTTATTTTCTTCCCTTTACGTTTCTGTTCTCTTCTTTTGACCATTTTGTTTACCTTTTTTATTGTTCCATTGTCACTCCATTTGTTTTGCTTTACATAGGTCTCAGAGACTTACTTTTCGGCAGAGAGAAAAGTTTCCTCGCTACTGTTGCAATCGATCTGGGAACAACATACAGCGGCTTTGCTTTCTCACTCAACAAGGAACAAGGTGAAAACTCTATGATTTTCATGAATAAAGACTGGGTAAATGAACAAGGCCATCGAACAAGCAAGACACCCACATGCCTGTTACTTAAACCAGACCAGTTATTCGACTCGTTTGGATATAAAGCGGTAGAAAAGTATGCATACCTGAGGAGCGTCTACGAAGCACAGGATGAATTCTTGTTTTTTGAACTTTTCAAGATGGCTTTGTATAATGATCAGGTAAGGCCCTAAGTAAGAATGTATTATTATCATTATCAATGTCATTATCGTTGTCATTGTCGTTGCCGTTATCGTTATCATTATCATTATTATTATTATTATGAAACGGAGATCTATTTTCTTTCTGTATCTCGCTAAACAGACGGATTCGGTCAAACCTTATACATATACTGCGCTTGCGTCCAGCGTCTAGTTCTCACTATCTTAGCTTTATCCTTATGTTTATTAGGTCTTGGAATTAAAGAGCACCCTCCTCAAAGCATCTAACGGGAAAGCAGTAAGAGCCATTCCAGTATTTGCGCATTGCATCAAGTTTCTTAGAAACGAAGCACTCAAGGTCATTCGGCAGGAGACTGGAGACGTCAACTGGGGTGTGAAAGACATATTATGGGTTTTAAGTGTGCCTGTTATGTGGACGGCAAGATCAAAGCAGTTTATGAGGGAGGCAGCTTATGAGGTGACGTCACGATATCTTACCGTTTTTGAACTGTATGCGTCCAAATTTGGTATCAGCAGGAGCCATAATCGGGGACGGAGACCGTAAGCGCGCGCCATTTCAAGTATTGGGGTTGTCCCCATGATATTGGACAATAATTCTATTTTTAGAACAAATTGCGCCATCACCTGCGGCACACGCGCGTACATGCTGCAAGGATTTTTGCGGATGTCGCGCGGGGGAAATGGCGTCCGAAATTCCCGAAATTTTTCATGTTTTTGGCCCACAACTAAACGCGTTTACGTCTGTTGGAAGTTTGCTTAATTAAGTATCTTCGTCGTAAGCTCCTCCAGTTTGAGTGAAGTAAGACCGTGTCGAATTTAGGTATGTTCCGCTTTAAGCTTAATATATATCGCTGACCAAGTTGTGTTCCGACGGATGCTTCTTTTACATGAGCTGTATATTACTGCACTTTAAATTTCACATATTTTGAAGATTAACAGCTTTTCCATTACACAGCAAAAAACTAGCTGGATATATTTAGATATAGCAGTGCTTCAGGACTTCATGGTTTCCTAGCTCCTCTTACCACACGCTTGCGAGGAATTTGCCAGTCTATCGCGACCGAAAAGTAAAACAAAATAATTGCTACTTAGAGCTTCGCCTGAATTGTAAGCAACGCTTGATGTTTCATCAAGGCCCAATAACTTTACGTCCTCAGATACTGCTCAGTTTTATTTGTGTAAAAATCCAGTAAATTCTCTGTTGTCGATGAAGAGAGCGCCCGCCGATGCGTGTTTTGTACAGTCAGTAAACATGACAAATTGGACTTCCGCCGCCGCACTAATTCGTACATCGAACTCAAACAATAACTCTATAGTTTTTAAATATGTTTAAGACTGATAAATGTTTGAGAACATATTTAAAAGCTAAGCTGGAAATATGTGAATAAAGCAGAAATAATCAGCAAAGTTACAATGACGCTTTCTTTAATCAACTTCGAATAACGATTTCGATTTTGTTGATCGAGTTATCAAACTCCTTGTTTATTTTCATTTTCGCAGTGTAAAACTTCACTATGCTTATGTTGAAGAAACACACATGATGTTAGTAGCCTTTTTTGCGTTCGTGAAATTTGTTGCAGCATCTCAGCACAAAAGATAACGAAAGAAATCTTTGTCAAACACCGACTCGGATTGAACGTGCACGAGCTGCACTATGCAAATGAGCTAATTGTACGCGTCAGACTTTCCTTTCAAAAACTTTTGCAAACTCACCAAACAAGCAGAAACAATAAGAAACCATCAAAACAGGTTTTGGTTATGATTAACCATTGTCTGAGAAACTCACAAATTAACTCGATACCAGAGTAGAGAGTTTTCTTGCTATATTCTTAAGTCATGCAGAACAAACGCAAAAACATACGCGTAAGCTTACAACTAGCGTGAGCAGATCTTATTATTCATTTCCAGCGCGAGATTGAATTCTTGCTTTCTACCCTGAAAAACCCACCTTTTCCGTTAGTTCAGAGCATAAAACTACGTATAAGCGCCCTGGTTCGTATTCCCTGCCTTATTCCCTGCCATCGCTGTGAAAAATACGCAAGAGAATCTTTCAACTCTCACCATTTGATCACACAACGTGACAACATCCACGCGAGAGCCCCTGACATGTGCGTGAATCCGCGCGGATATATGACGTCAGGATGGCGCGATCTGTTCTAAAAATAGAAAAAATTGTCCCATATCATAGGTGCGCGCGGATCCTAAGACTTACGGTCTCCGTCCCCGATTATGGCTCCTGGTATCAGCCATTCAGAGCTCTAGCCTTCTGCTGACGTTTTACGAAAGATAATCTCGCAACTAGCCAATCAGAAGCCTTTTCTGCCCTTATATCCAAAAATATTTAGTTACTGACCTTATATTGGCGGAATTATTGCCTAATTTGGATATGGTAAAAACCCAATCGTCCCTTTTTTGTGCACGGCATGTCGGGCCCATTTGACCACGCCAGTGCTTTTTCGGCTCGACTGCGTTTCGCCAAAATATGATCCATGGCGTGACCAAACTCGTCTGATGTGCCGCCGAAGTGTCTATCATCACCGATTCCTTCTCTTCTCGTGAAGAATGGGACATTCGTCCTCTTCCTCTTCCTTCAAGCCAACCTGTCTCTGACCGCAACCTCTGGCTCCCTCCGTGTGATAATCCGAAATTTCCATTTAATTTCTTTATTTATGATCCTCCGCCACGTCTCTTTATAGGCCCTTCCCTTCTGCTTTTACCTTCGGTTGCCCATGTTAATGCAACTACGGATTTTTTTCCCCGATAACATTAATAAAACATGACCAGAGCCCATGACCAGACATCTACATCTACATCTACATTTATTAAGTTGATAAAATCTTGGAAGACATCACATCAACTGTACATAAGAACTAAAATAGAATATCCGTCCCTCCGTCCCTCCGTCCCTCCGTCCCTCCGTCCCTCCGTCCCTCCGTCCCTCCGTCCCTCCGTCCCTCCGTCCCTCCGTCCCTCCGTCCCTCCGTCCCTCCGTCCCTTCGTCCCTCTGACTTGTCACTGATAATCTAACTTGCTACAATTCTGTCCTAGAGCTAGCTTTCCACGAGGCTTATCGTCGCTCAAATAGCAGCAAATAACTCTCCTGTATGCCTTTTGAGGCCAGGAAGACTAAGTTCACCGTCTTTTCGTTGAATCATGAATTGTACAATTTAATTAAGAGTGCTTTTAACATGAAATTGGAGTCTAAATCAACACGAACGTACAGATATCAAAACCGCGGCGGAGAGCCAATCTATTGCTTTCTAAAGGTCTGCATCGTCCTAAATGGACTGAACAAGAGCTTCCTACATCGAGAATCGATTGAAATTCAAACAAACTAGGCCATAGTTAGCAGTAAGCGAACACTCAACATTTTGTCGTTACGTCAATTATCGCCCGGAAGCCACGCAAATAAATTTCTTCCGCGCTAGCGAATCACAGACAGTTCTGATACTTAGCTAAGCCGAGAACGCCTAAAATTGATAAAACAAGGAAATTCTACTCACGATCAGCGCTTGAACTCATGTTCTTCTCTCTCCTCGTGGCCATGTTTTGCTCGCAAATAGCAATGTCCCGGATGTACTTCAATTTTGTCGAGCGCGGAATAGCACATCCAGATTTCAACAGATTTTCTTTCTAAGTCTTTAGCTACATCAAAGTTCAGAGCAAATGACGCCAACAGCAGCTAGAGATGTCTAGTCCATTGCACGTCTAAGCCCTAAATCCATGTGGCTAAAGAGTTTTGCTGTCTAAAGCAAGCACAACATTATCGCCACAGGGCAAACGGCCTACTGTTAGGAGGCTAAATGTGACCCGTACGGTTTACACATCTCCTCAGGCCCGCCTCACGTACGATAATGGACGACGCTTACTAGCAAATCGTTAGACTTGGGCCTTCACTGGACATAATGATGTCCTCGGGCAGACTTCCTTTAGACAGCAAATACAGAACGCTAATCGGTCGCTCCTTGTCAGAGTCACCGCGCGAACTGAATTCAGACGAGTGTAGCCTGGGCTAAACTTAACGCAAATTGAAAAGGGGGGAGATTGGGGGGGGGGGGTCGATAAATAATGAAAAAAATACCTAAATAAATGAAACATGCGGCAAGGAGTTTCTACATTTCATGCTAGGTAAGATTTACAAGCTGCTGTCATAGCGAAAGCAGAAAAAACAAACAAACAAACAAAGAAATGAAAAAAACAAATAAATCAAAGAACACCTGATTCAGTCTTTAACACCGTTTTCATAAATCCAGACATATATTTCAAGGGAATAAGACTGCATGACCCAGAAAGGTCGAAAAACGAGCGTGTCTAATTTCTGTCGATCTTTCTAAAGCATTTAGAGTCAAACTAGGGAATTCCCTGAGCAGTTTAACACATTCTGTGCCAGTATATGTCTGAATTTATGAAAACGGTGTTAAAGACTTTGCACCAAAATAGCGGGCATGTTTTTGGAAAATCGGTTATATATATATATAGATCTAGTTCGTACAAAGGAGAATGGACTACATCTGTTCATTTGAATCCTTTATTGACCGGACGCGTTTCGGCTTACGCCTTCTTCAGGGGTCTAAACTGCGTTCGGTATTACAGTTAATTATATTACGTGTTAAAGGTACTTTCATCCGTAAATTGCTTAATTGTATAGCATAATTGTGTATGTACATCAGTTACGAGTTTGCGTCAATTAGCGACCCTTACAACGTATGTTAAAAACAATTTGTGTACCCAGAACTTTGTAAAGATCACTGCAATTATATTGAATGGTTAGCCAATGCGTTTGTTAAGTCCATTTGGCTGCATGGAATTCAGTTTCTTTTGCCAGAATATCTCCTGGTGTCTAAGGAGATCTTTTTTCTGTTCGTTGCTTATATTATCTTTCCTGAGTCTGGATTTATGAAAACCGTGCTAATTTCAACACAACCACCCTGACACTTTTCCAAGAAAATACACAGGCTTTTTCACTCGATCAACCACAGGCACTCTGTCAACACACAGCCTACTCACCCACCTTGCTTGTGTCTGGCTGGCTGGCTGCCAGCCCCTAAGACCGCAGGGCATCACTGGCCAAGGCTGTCCTGCAAAGAAAATGAGCAGTTTTAACTGAGGAATGTGCCTCTCTCTGTGACCCACCCCACCCCCCTAGGGTTAGCTCCTGGCAGCCCCGCTTAATATCAGCGGGTAGCCAGGTCCCAGGGCTATCTTCCCCCACCCTCCTTGACGGAAGCCCCCTGGCTTTTCAAGCACCGCAAAGACCTCCCTACCGGCTATTGCCGGCAGGCAGGCGCGAAAGTTTTGCCCCAAATTTGACACGGTTTTCATAAATTCAGACATATGTATATTCATATTTATTTATACATATATACTACCACATGTGTAGTATTTGGGGCGGCTTTTTAAGCTTAGCCTCCATCCTAGTCTTCAGCACTGCACTGATGAGGCCCAGAAGGCCGAAACAGTACTGTCTGCAGTTAGTTATATATATATTTATATATGTATGTATGTATGTATGTATGTATGTATGTATGTATGTATGTATGTATGTATGTATGTATGTGTGTGTGTATGTATATATATGTGTGTGTGTATATATCTATCTATCTATCTATCTATCTATCTATCTGTCTGTCTGTCTGTCTGTCTGTCTGTCTGTCTGTCTGTCTATCTATCTATCTATCTATCTATCTATCTATATATATATATATATATATATATAGATGTATAAACGATGTTGGTTTGCCAACGATGATGCCTTGGAGAAAAGGATCCAGTGGATACAGAACGCTTCTTCTTTAAATAATTATAGGTTGGATAAACAGAAGAAGATGCGAACTTTTCTCGTAGGAGGTCTTTAATTCAAGTGGACGTTTCGCCCATTCGGGCTTCTTCAACACTAAGAATATCAATACTCGGAATAAAATTTACAAAAAGTGAAAAAGCCTTAAATAAGTTACAAAACAATGACTTACAAAGAGAACAAAGAAATAAAAAAATTTTTCACATAAGATTACATAAGAATTACGTAATAATAAAAATAGCAAAACGCCCGCTAAAAAGCAAATAAAATAAAATAAAATACAGCAGCAAGATGGTGTTAATTGTAGCGAATCCTATTCCTGGAATTAAACTCGCACCTTTTGTTGAGCCAATGGACTCAACAAAAGATCCACTTGAATTAAAGACCTCCTACGAGAAAAGTTCGCATCTTCTTCTGTTTATTCAACCTATCTATCTATCTATCTATCTATCTATCTATCTCTCTATCTATCTATCTATATATCTATATCTATATCTATATCTATATATCTATATCTATATCTATATATCTATATATATATATATATATATATATATGTATATCTATCTATCTATATATATATATATATATATATATATATATATATAGATATATAGATATATATATATAGATATAGATATAGATATAGACATAGATATAGATATAGATATAGATATATAGATAGATATATGTACATGACCCAACCCAACAACCTTTTCCATTGTGTGGTTCTTCCTTGCTCTTATAATTACTTGCTCTTATATCAGTTGTCCTTGTACCTCATCTTTCTCTGATCCCTTCATTAATATAGTGTAGCTAGCCTTCATTCAACCCTCGTTCCCGGGGTCCCTGATCTTCCCCTACCGGAAGGGTGAGAAAATGAGAGACCCCGGGAACGGGGTTGATCTTCACTGGCCAGTAAACTCTCATGATTTGCCGCCGAAGTGTGCCCCCAATTTTAAAGTTTCACGTGAATTAACTGTTCTTTAACAACTTTACTCAAGTACACGGTAGTTCGCTGATTTAATTAAAAGTCAGTTGAGGTTCCCTTCAATTTTTACTAGGCTGGTATTGGGTCACGTGGTAACCCAGGGCAAGTGATGATTGTGACTGAAGCTGAAGCCGCCGCTCATTTCTGTTTAAAGACGGAGATCAGAAAAGACATTCCGTCTGAGACCAGGCCTGAAATGCACGACAAAGCTAACACACCATTCTTACTCGCTGACATAGGAGGTAGTTATTCCAAATTGACACTGAATAACTTAATGAAGATTCCAGTAAACTTCCACTTAAAATCCCATTTAAATCTCGTGTGTACTTGAATGGAAAGGGGTTGGGTTGGTTCCTACCCAGTTTTATAGGGTTTAATTCTTTCTCGCTCATTAGCTTACAGCGCTTACATTTAATCTTCCTTTCATTGTTAGAATAATTAGGACTGTGATCAATTAATTCTTAACTAGGGCTAGTGTGGAGGTAGCGTGGCTGAGTGGTAAGGGCGTCTGACTAGAAATTTTGAGATCGATGTCTCAAGTCCCGTTCTAACCATTAGCTGATGTTCTCGCGTCCCGCTTTCAACTCCTCGTTTAGGCTTGTAAACAGCCAACTGGTCTGTCTCCTACCAGTTGGGGTTTATAGCCATGTTATGTTCCTTTATATCGTTAGTTATTTTGGCCACGTAAAAAATTACCTTGAAGGAAACCTGAAAATAGTAGTTTACTAAGATATAAAAACACCACAGAGTTAAAAAAATAAACCATAAAGGATCAAGCATTTTTAAGGATGGAGAAGATTAACACCGACTACAAACAATGAACATGAAAGATTTAGCCTAGGTTTTTCAAGATGCGAAACTGTGACGTAGCTCCTTCAATGATCATTGAGGTTGTAATTGCCTAAGGAGGCTTTTTTATCTTTACTAGGAGGTAGGCTGGACGTGACCGTTTATCAGCAGCATGGTGACGATTCCATTGAAGAGATCTACAAGGAAACAAGCGTTGCGTATGGCGCAGACCTGAATCGTATTACCAGCCAGTTTGAGGATGTCTTAGACGAGCTGTTTGGTGCACAGATGCTGAACGATTATCGCAAACTATTTCCGTCTGATTGGCTTAAGATACTGCAGGAGTTCGAAGCGAAGAAACACGACTTTCCAAATGGAGAGACAAAAATTTGTTTGCCTGGAAGTTTTGTTGCCTCGGTAAATGATTTTCGCTCTCCACCCATGAAGAAATACGCGGAAGGAGAAGTGAAAATTGTCGACGATGAGTATCTTTGTTTGAGTCCTAGTGTTATGTTGTGGCTTCTCCAGCCTTTCATAGAATCCGTCAAGCATAACTTAAGGGCCTTACTCAGCAAACCAAAGCTCTCCAAAGTCAAAACGATTCTTCTATTTGGAGGCTGTGCGAATTCCCTCCTTCAAGAAGAGGTCAGAAATGAGTTTGCCCGTAAATACTGTGTCACTGTTCCTCGTGATGCCACCGACGTGGTTGTTAAAGGGGCAGTGATGGTTGCCCTAACGACAGCTGCTACGAAGAGGAGAGTCGTAGGAACCAGCTATGGTGCTGATTGTTCGCGGAATTTCGTACGAGGTAAACACCCAGAAGAAAAGAAGGTCTTGGTTAATGGCAAGGAGAAGTGCAGAGATTTTTTTAATTGTTTTGTGAAGGAGACGGACACCGTCAAACACGGACAGAACATTTCTGTCACATACCGTCCACGCGAGGCAAATGAAACTGTAATTAGATATACTTTTTACGCCGCTCCCACGTCTGACATCGTGTTTGTCACGGACCCCGGGGTAACTGAGATTGGAAGTGTCTTGGTTCACTCTCCTGACACGAGACAAGGATTAGACAGAGATATTTTAGTTAGCTTGTATTTTGGAGGAACGGAAATGATCGCGACGGCTTGGGATGTTACAAGTGGAAACAGGGCTCAAACAACATTGGATGTTTCTAGTTTGTCCCGCTCAATTTCAGTGCCACGTCTCTAACCAAGGCCGCCCGACAAAGTTTTCTTCAAATTTAACGAATAAAAATCGTGGAGGTTAACAATAGTTTTCCAACGAATCATCTATGTCGGTAATCAAGCTGCACATTACAAAGGCAACAGATTTGAGGCCATTTTGAATAGTAACTATTTTAAAGCTTTTAAAATGCCAGCAGTCAATTTGCAAAGAATTTGCTTAAGTGGCCTTGGTCGGAGTAATCGCATGGTGAAACTGTGATTTAGTAGCTGAGTTTTTAACCATAGCTAGAACCCGGCGATATAAGCCGGGTTCAGAACAGTAGAGTCAGCTCTTGGGGTGGGACACGCTTGCGTAGCGTACGCACCTTCATCAGTTGCATACCTTAAATAAAATCAAGTATCGCATGGTTGGGATAAAATTTCCACTTGACGTTCAACCTTTAAGTTGTTTCGACAGACGAAGCTTCCAAATCCCGTTCCTTAAAGCCACGTACCGTGCGCTGTTGAGAGTTTTAAATTTTCTTTTTATCCAAGGGTTATTAATTCCTATATCGTATAACCTTAACTTTTAAGTCGATCAGCAAATTTTAATTATGTAGCTGCCATGAACACTATAAAGTTATTCTTTTAATGTGTACTTTGTCTTTCAAATTATTGTGTAAATTTGGATATATTTAATATTCAATTATATATAGTTATAATTCTCCTAGTATAGTTTTTAGTTTTACACTGTTTTAGGAGTAAAGTTGTTAAAGATTAAAGATAAAGATTAGCCACAATTGCTTTACTAACTACTTATTGACCGAGAGTGAGGTCTTTTAATACGGAAAGATCTCAAACCGAGCGATAGCGAGATCAATACGGAAAGTCCTAGGTCTGAGAATTTTCCGTGAAGACAGAACGTTCGGGGTTGAAAGGTAGTTTAATATATGGCTTTTTGTTTGGTTTTTATGGGGCTGTAAGAGAATGATGTCTTAGTACAAGCTAGCCAATCAGAGCGCGCGTCATATCCGCTACAAACACAAGTCGTATAATGAATAAACAATAGCCTCCATTTGACCGGAAAATATGTTCGCATATTTGTCCGCGGACGTTGTCTGTTAGCCAAAGAGTGCTTTACTGTTTGGGCAGTTTTTTTGTTTTTTTTTTGTTTTGTTTTTTTTTTGTTTTTTTTGTTTTTTTGTTTTTGTTTTTTTTGTTTTTTCAATAAGACCTGTCTGCGCGATGAGACGTTTTCGTGAATGCAAAACAGTAACGGGAAGCAAAATGGGATAATATTGCAAAGGTAGTTAAGAAAGTTTTAATATTTACCTTGGACTTGTTCTGTTAGTGAGCCTGAGATACTTCAGTGTTCGCCCTCCCCCCTCCCACTTCCCCCATCATTTCTCTTCGACCAAAAAACTAATTAACGTGACATATCTTTAGCTTCAGTTTTCTTTCTTTATCATTTGAGTTTTGCTCCGTTATTTCTAATTACCGCTATTTTCCACTGCGATAGCAATTACCTTGAATTTTGGCAGTTGCAACGGCTATAGAACTAACGATCTGGATGTGATTCTCCCAGTGCTTATCACTCCCTTGATAATTTTTAAACGTGTCATCAGCAGTGGTATTGCACATGATTTAAAGATAAATGGATAAAATGAATAAACCTCTTTCGAATCAAGTCTAGATAACACAGCGAGCTCGAGATTTTATGGCAACTTTCAAAACGGAAAGAAATTCGACTTAAAATGCAACGCGCATGCACATTTATAAAACCCAGCGAACAACGGAAAATTCCGGCCCGTTATAAACCACCAGGGCAGCTTTCTCATTGTAATGTACTTTCCTATATTTATGTTTTTATTTTTGTATATTACCTATTATTTTGTAATCTACGTGAGGTAATAGCTTCAGGGCTCCTATTGATAGCCGTGAGAGACTTTGTAAGCTCCCTAAAAGGGATCGGACTACCCTGAAATTTCTTATCTTTAAATTTTTTACTTTAAATAAAGGTGTCTACCTATCTTATCAACTTTATCAGTTTACAAAGTTTGCAAGGCTGTTTGCATTGACAAATGTACATCCATACGTCTTATTGTAAATATTGCTCATTGCCACAGGGGAAATATTTTCCTTTTAAGTTTGAACAAGAGATTATTTCTTGGTTTTAATTAGTTTTAATTGCTCCGAATGTAGAATTACATCCCCCCTAAGAAGTCAAGGAAATTATTTGCTTGTAAATAGGCAGAAAAAAAAAAACAATGTGAGTGGTATTACAGTGTGTTTATTCAACAGCAATTAATCGTGTTGGTCAGTAAACAAATGAACTACATAGCCTTTTTATTTTTGTGAAACTTTACTGACTTTTCATTTGACGATCTTACTTCAATTCTGACATGTACGTAAACCAAAAAACACTTCGCTCATCATGTTAATCTTTCATTATTAGACATACATTAAAAGAAGGAGTGAAACTGGCTTTCAGTGACCTCAAAATTAAATCTTTGAGTGACGACATGGAGCAGGTGGAATTAAAATTCATTTGCGATTAAAATCAGTTGTGACAAAAAATACATTCGTTCGACGCTGCGCTGTAGAAACTCGAGCACCGAAAAGTTCAAGCAAAGCAGATCATGTCATTGAAAAATAACACCACAATCCCTTTCATTGGGAACGAAACTGCGTTGAGCCAACATAGCTCGACTTGTATCTTTGTCGATTCGCCTGCTGAGAGAATTTCCCAACTTTGTGCGTATTGGTTTATTTTACTAGGCAGTTTCTTTGGGAACTTCCTCATAGTCATTATCGTCTACAAGCATCGTGATTTACGAAAAACAATCAACTATTTCATCGTAAACATGGCCGTGTCCGATCTGCTTTTCTCGCTGGTTGTAATTCCTGTGCAAATAACTGCACTGGTGACCAACTCAGGGCATTGGCACGTCAGTGGAACCTTAGGATCAATGTTTTGCAAGTTGTTTTATTTCGGTGGTTCGGCGTCTCTTCTTGTTTCTGTTCAAAGCTTGGTGTGGATAGCAATTGATAGATTTGTCGCCGTGGTTTTTCCAATAAAAATTGGGATTATTTCAAGCAAGATTCGCACAACAGCCATCGTTTCTACTTGGGTTTTAGCTGCTGTTTTCTATTTTCCATGGCTTGTGATCCACGGACTAGATGAACATGGGAATAGCGTACTTTGTGGTTTAGTAAACGAACAATCGATTTTTTCTAGCAAGGAAGCTAGTGAAGGATATTTCTGGCTTCATGTCACCATTAGGTTTTTGGCTCCGTTGCTTTTAATAACAGTTTTATACACTGCAATAATGGTCGCCTTAAAAACGCGAAATAAGGCCTTTATGCATGCCGCACATAAAAGACAACATCACGGTTCAAAGAAGCGAAGACAAGCTACTCAAATGGCTGTGGTTACCTTAGTGCTGTTCTACATTTGTGTTATTCCTTACAATTTGTTACGTTTCGTACGTTTCTGGAAGCCTTCTTGCGCCTTTTTGAGAACATTTTCCCTTATTGCGGTTTTTATGTTTTTGTTATCTTCTGTTATTAATCCAATAATTTGTCTGTCATTTGTCACTAGCTACCGCCGTGGATTAAGAAACCTTGTGTGTTGTTTTTGCAGAATGCGGAGTAGTAATATGGCAAAACGCGAACGAATAACTTTAAAAGAAATCAAAACTTTCCCTGCTGAAAACTGTCAATGAACTGCCAAGAACAAAGACAAGTGCTAAGAACGTTTTACACTGTTTAGTACATTATATTAATAATCAATAATTAATAATCATAGGCCGCCTTCCATAAGGTCCTTAAACTGAATATGGAACCATGGTTCCTGGAGGAAGTGAAAATGAACTAAAATTGTCATCGGAAGATTATTGAAAATTTAAGTGTACCCGTTTTAGAGGAATCTATTTATTTCTAAGTTCCCCGGATATGTTTAATTTTTTTTTTTTTTTTTTCATTTCCTTACTTACTCCATTTACTGCTAAGCCGATGAACAAGAAAACATCCCACAATACTCTGTAATTAAAGTAAGAGTTTTGTTGAAATGAAGTGAAGTTGAAATGAGTTCAGATGATTATTACCTAGTCCACTGAGAAACAATATTGAGCATTTTATTCGTCAGTAATTGTGTTATTTAACAAATAAAGAAGCCTAAGCCGTGTGTTACACTGTGAAAAAACACGACGGGCATTTGAAAACACGAGGGAAAAGTAGAAAACACGATGTGGCGAGTGTTTTCTACATTTCTCGAGTGTTTTAAAATGTCCGAAGTGTTTTATCATAGTGTAATACACGGCTTAGGCTACTTCACTTGCTTTATGATGTAGAGGTAATGTGGCGAAAAACAATAAAACACGGTTTTGCTATGTTTCATACTCTGATATAGCATGGATTTTTAACCAATCAGAGCGCGTGAAGGCTTCTATCTATATTATAAACACTTATGAAGCTCAGTTCAGTGCTACTATTCTTGACATCCTTAATTTGTAATATTACAAAGCTGCCGATGTAATATAAATCCATTTTTACATGTAATTAGCCTTTCTTGTTAATCTACGTTTGCACATTATAATAAGTACTAGAAAATGCAATTATGGCATTCAAAACTTTTAAATGTTGACGAAACTAATGGACACAAAGAATTGGAAGTAGCTGTTGATTTTACTCAAACAAAGCCTGTACGCATGACACATACAGCAACAATAGCATCCAGCTGACCACTTGTTCGTGGTCTCCAGAGTTACACATGTCGTCTTCACAGCACTGGACAAAACAATCAACTGAATAACCTTGGTGCTTTTTATCCTCACACGTGGGGACCTGTGATCCATCTTTCTCGTAGGTAGTACATTCGTTTTCGTTCGCACAGGTTTTGAAAAAGATGTGATCTGTTTTGGAATTGTTTCCGAATGAAATCTGTCCTTTTATGCACATATCGTCTCCAAATTCACAATCTTTTTCTATTGTCTTGTCGAAACAGTTCTTCCATGAGGCGTGAGAAAAGTATTCGTAACACTGTTTTGGAGTGAAACCTGGAGATCAAGTAAACAAATCAGGAATCCAAAACTAACAACAACAACAAAAAATAATTCGCAGGGGACACCAATTGTATACCTGCACAGACCTTGCACGCCGAGAAATTCGGCAGAATATAGCTTTCTCATTGAACAACTCTTGGATTTCTACCAGTCTCCCAATTTATTTACCCGTACTTGAATCGACCCCTGGGACCACAAGTATAGAGCGAGAAAATTTTTCAATCGAAAGAGTTTAGGGGCACAAAGGAACATGGAAATAAGTTGTTACCATGAAAAAATTACAAGCAAAATGTCTTAAGTGTTTCTTATTTTATACTTAGTCTACTCGCTGCCTGAACAACTTTAAATTTATACGTGAGTTTCATGTGTGATCTGAGGAAAGCGAGCTAGTCCTCCAATATTTAAATATTGCTGAATTTCGTTTTAGATCCGCCTCGAAATGGAATGAAGTCTGTATGAAACGAGCTTAAATTTTAAATATTAATGTCTGGTACGAATATGACATATTTTATGAAGATCACAAAAATGGCGGGAAATACGCGTCAATACGCCCCACCCATGCTCGCCCCTTTGCCTCACCCCCTCCCACCCCCCTCCCCCCGTCCTACTTAACAGCGTTTAAACTGTCGACCCCGGCTAAAACCCCACCCAGTTGCAGGTAAATTCACAACGAAGACTAAGCATAATCATCACATGTTAGTAGTTAGTGCACAGAGATTTTTGGATAGGATTTTTTCAAGGTTTTTGCAATTGCCATGAATACGTGGAAAATAGAGTTTAATGTCTCAACACTGACCTTGGTAGGCCCCTGTTACTTACCTATAAACTCTATCGTATTAGTCATTGTTGAACCCTGCTGCTGCCTTGTCTTTCTTTAGAAGTGTCTCCTTTGTCTGTTTTGTTCGTTCTTTTCGCTTCCTTTGTGTTTTGCTTTGGTTTGTTTCTTTTTTAAAACGAGTTAATTTGATTTTTCTCTTCCTGTGGTTTGCAACTGGTAGATTATATTAACAAATACAAAGCAGTAAACACGGCGGATATTTATAACTATATCATTAAATATTTACAACGAAAGTGAGTCCGCTTATTACTAGCTCAATCACTTTGCCTGACTGGCTTAAAGACTCATCGCAGCTTAAAATGGCAATATTGTTTTTCCTTTTTTAAAATTTAGGTATTTAAAATATCAAAATTTATTTAATAAAATAATGCAACCGAAGTATCAATTATGTCAGCAATCAGTTTGGCAAAGAAAATTGGTAGTTTATTAAGACAGACAAAACAAGAGATTCTTAAACTCCAGGAGACTGTTAAACGCTTTATAAATCTAGGCCAAGTCTTCACTTAGTTTGCAGACACACTTTTATCTTTTCGGAAAATATTTTAACAGCCAATCGCTGCCGGAATTTGTTGCGTGTAGCTTCCGTTTTCAGGTCTTTCAACATATTTTCCAACATTGCAAAAATACCATTCCGAAAGGTTTTGCTGAATTATTTAAAAAAGATTCGTATAATTTCAGCGGAGATTCCTACGAAAAACTGCAGGCGCTCATTTTTGTTTTTAAAAAAGCACCTTTGGATATCACAGTTTCTTCTTAGGAGAACTTATATCTATATTTTTGAATTGTACACAGAAAATTTGTCAAGACTCGTATAAACATTTAATCATTTCCCAGCCTTTTTCTAAAATGACAACTGTTCTCCCAAAAAGGATGAAAATCGAGCCATACGATGAACAGATATTTAGAAATTTAAAAGAAAAAATTTCTTTCAAGCGTTTGATGATATGCGCTAATTAATGTCGTTAATTTGTGCCTTTGCTATTTGAACTCAACACCTCGTATTTCTTTTACAAGTCTCCTGAAAGTAAAATGGTGCTATAAATTGTGGCTTTACATCCTTATTGTAGTTTACTAAGACCGTCGCCATTTCTTATGTAATACTGTCGAGAAGACATAACGAGAACGCATGCTTCGGATGAATCTATAACGTTTTATACAAAAGGACTAACCTTCGACTAGTGAGGCACAGAACAAAGCAAAGCTTAAAAAGAGGAATCTGCACATTTTTCAGATGGTCTCCCTTTCCGAAACTCCACCACTTTGTACTGGTTGATGTAACGCTTAACTTATTGATACATGACTGTTTGCGGACCGGTAACAAATTTATTTAATTAACCACCACCTCTCCCCCACCCCCCCCCCCCCCCCCGCTGCGTTGCGTTATTCGACTTCAAAAAAAAATAGTTAGCCAGCCACGATAAAATAAAATAAAATGAAAAAAAATTTAAAAAAATAAAAAACCAAGCACCAGCAAGCACAATGGGACAGAGACGTCAATCAGCGAAATTGCTTCTTCAGCGCCCTATATCTCTTCCATGCAGCCTCCTTCAGGAGAAGCCGCTCTACCCCAGGCCAATGTAAAGAAATAAACTTTAACCACGAGAACATGATCTTGCTGGACTATGGCCGCCATGTTGCGCGACGTCGTCGTCCTCTTAGGGCGCACGCGTCCGCGATCCATGCCGCCAGCGATGTTGACCATGAAAAAAGAGTTGCATGGTTTTCTATTTCTATACGTGCATGTGGTTCAGCTCCTATAGTTACGGTGCTCGGCTTGGCGGTCCTTCGTGCCCCCGGCGCTCCGCTATTACTATGGTTACAATGTAAACTTACCTAGTAAAAATTAAGGCTTGAACTTTAATTTCAAGATTTGCAATTCATGATCAGCTCCATACAAATTCATGATTAAACAGAATGTAAATTTTCACGAGTTTCCTCCCCTTTATAGAATGCAGGCATGAGATTGTTTTCTTCTTTTTTTTTCTTTTCCATTTTCCTTTGCACGCGTGGCAATTTTAATATCTTTACAGTGAAGGAAACAAAGTAATGAGAGACCGATTATTTGGGGCCGTGAACCGATTTTTTTTTCAGTAATTCTTAGCAGCCCGAACGTTGAGCTTTGTCATAGCGACGATCGAAGGTTGTACTGACATGTTGATCATTTCAAGTTTTTAAAATTAATTCCCGCATCTCGACACTAAAGTGTTAGATAGGACTAGACTCTTTATTCCTCTGATGGACTCCGATGTCTACAAGAATTTTCCAGAACACTCATTTCTTGACTTAGCTAACAAGACTCACGTTCCGATGTGAAGATCTGCCTCGTTTCTTAATACTATTAAAGCAACTTCTATCACGTGCACTCCATGTGAGTTGACTCCCGTTCTAAGCGCACATTCAAGCGGTGTCGATAAGGTTGCTTGGCGCGGCATCAAACTTCTGATCATTTCTTCAGAGGAAACGCTCAAAGATGCAAGCAATATTTTTGAGGATCGGAAGGTTCGGGTGTGGGCATGGATTCAAATTTATCGCTCTATTCTGCTTTATTTTTAGTTTTAGAGTGCTGTACGAGAGCGACACCGCTGCTAAAGAAAATCGACCTAAAGAAAATCGGGGTCATGTTTACGTGGAGAACTTAAGTCCAACTGTAAGCATCTCATCGATCACACTGTTCGTGAGGATGGCGGGCAAAGTACAAGAACACAAGACTCGTTTTTACTGTGATCTTTTCAGAACTGCTGTTCTCTTCTGGCCTGCATCGTTTGGGAGGACAGTCGTAGTTTTTGATGGAGAATCCGATCAGGATCATATTTTTGCCAATAACCTCACAAGTCAAATCAAGCAACACTTCCCGGATCGCAAACTTGAGGTGGCCTACGAGCCGTTACCCAAAGACGAAAGTATTTTAAATTTTCCAGGTCCTAAAAACTCTTCGGGTTACAACCGCCAACTCTGGAGCAGCTTCTTTATTGATCTATACACAACCGACCGTATTGTGGCATGGATGGATAGCGATGTCGCATTTCTGACACCAGTGACAAAAGTAACCATATTTAACGGTTCAAGGATACGCATCCTGGGGTCTCAGTGCTCTATGAAGGTCAGCGAAGTGAAAACGTGGGCCCACGCCACCAAAGTGGCGCTTGGGTTACCGATGGTCGCAGATTTCATGACGTATTTTCCTGTCTACATCTACCGCGACACTTTCACGCACTGCAGAGAGTATATTCTAAAGAGATTTAATACAACTAACTTTGAAGAAGCCTTTCAGAAGATATACCATGGTGCTAGTTCCATCTCACCAGTCAGTGTAGTGATTAGTTACGCTTGGTTCTTCGAGAGAGACCGATACGACTGGAACCTAAAGATATGCAGTGAGCTGAAACCTTACAATAGACGGCTTCCAGTCGGCCACAAAATTACACCAGAAGACACAGAGGATATTCTGTCCCAGCCGCAAACGGCTTTCCACGTACCTTACGCAAAAGAGCCTCTTTCCCCAAACGTCTTCATTAGCTACTGTCTGTCACACGAGGCAGCGGGAAACCCGCAGGCCATGTGCTCCAATAGTTCAGTTTCACGTGCCAATAACTTTGTTCTTTTTTACCACGATCTTCAAAGGGTCACACCGGGTGAAACACCATGCACTGGTAACAAGAAAAACCACTGTTTGACAGTTTTAGATCGACATTACAAACAAGTTGGTGTGGACATTAGAAAAGGACGCAAAATACAATGGAATGATTTTGAAACGGTCAAAACCCTTGCAAATGAGGCTGGCATTATCTGTACTAAGTTGGTAATGAATGAGGGCACAAAAGAAACGCCGACTAATTAAGATTGATAACTTAGAGTCACAATCGTGATTATAATGGCAAACTCAATATACGGTCATGACGTTTGCAAAGTTAACACTTCGCCTCGTCATTTGCATCGGCAGTTGTTAGCTGCCAGTGAAAAATAATCAGTCAAAAATTACTTTGTCTATTGACGAAGACCTTGCTCGCAGTAATTTTATGGTTCTATTTTTACATTTCCGGCAAATATTCTAGAATACAGTTGACAACAAAGTGTGGGAATGATACTTGGTTTAATTATACGACCACTCTGTATTAAACCTTGCTACTTCTGGAGTAGCCTGTTAACAGGCTCGGGCTGGAAGGGTCTGACTGCGCCTGGAAGGGCCGAGATGGAACTGGCGGGGAGTGAAGTGGCCGAGGGGGCAATGGTGTGGGGGGATTGGAATGCAGCCATGGCACCCAGCATGAATCAGTCATCAAGAGAAATGTCAAGACTTAGTTTCTAAGTAAATTTAGGATAAACGCATAGAAGATAATTTTCCTGCCCAGCGCTTTGAAAATGCTTTCCATGAGAGACCTCTCTCGATTCAATTCAAGACGGTTACGGTAGTTCCGGAAAAGCAGCTTCCTTTGCCGGGGACTTGTACACTCTAGTAAATATTACACTGCGCTTTCGAAATCAAATATACTCAAAAATTTGCTCCGGGATTTTCGAAGCGAAAGTTCTAACAAACGGGGAACAAATATTTTAGCTGTCCTGCGCTTTGAAATACCTTTTGAGAGAGATGTTTTTGGCTTCAATCCGTTCAGTACTTTCCGAGAAACGACTTTCGAGCAGGTTAGAATAAAACTCTTGGCGCTTTGTGTTAATCATTCATGCAGGGAATGACACGACTGTTATTTCAACTTCGCAGAAGTAAAAGAATAATAATTTTCCCGACCAGCGCTTTGAAAATGATGTCCAAAAAGACATTTCGCAATGCAAACAGTTCGGTAGCTCAATACAAACGTATTTTCTTTTCCTTTTAACCCGTTGGATTTTCAATTTCGGGTTTAGATGGACTCGACGCGTTGACCGTTGGACGTTGTCTCGCGGCTCCAAGATCATGGGACCGAGCGCGCGGGGATATGTTTTCTTGGATCATAATCTTTTGCTTTAACTTTGAAATTGTGAGTCCATAAGTAAAATAGAAAGTAATACATGGGCGCGCGTAGATATGGAATTTCTTTTTAGTGTTGTACTCGTTATATAAAGTTGAACATGAGAAAAGAAATTTAATAATAAATAATAAATAAAAGACTTTACATTTCACAATCTACAATTCACATCTACCAGGAGCCGTAATCGATTATGGCTCTTGCATCTACAAGCAACCATGTATTATTTTGTTTATTTATAAACATACTACGACGTTTTTGACGATTTTCCGAAGATTCCCCAAAAGTTTTCCGAAGGCCGCACGAAATTTACCGAACATTTTCGGAAAGTTTCCGGAGATTTCCGAAAATAATCAAAGATTGCGTCAGGAGGATCCGAGGATTTTTCGATCATACACCAACAACTTTAAGTATAGAGAGACATGAACATTATGTCATCGAGCAATATCATCACAGTGAAAAATAATCGTAATTTTACGTGTAAAATTACGGTTTCTCTTAGTGCTGGAAATCCTTGTAAAACACCGCAGTTCATATAATAAAAGTCAATTTAACACAAAGAAAACTACAGACTTACTACTTTTTTAAAACTCTTTTAACTGGCAAATTTCCTCAAAAAATGCTGTTTTTTACCGTTAACTCGGTTGTTTTGGACCTTTGGTTTTTTTGTTGGCCTGATACGATTTTTTTCTTGCCCTTTTCCTTTTCTTTTTCTCGCCCGTTTTGCTCTTACTAGCTTTTGCTCTTCATATCCTTTCTGCCAGCCGTGAAAAGTTCGGTGTTGATTATGTTTAAAGTCTAGAAATGGACGTTTTCACATTTTTTTTTTCATTAGCTACGTCAGAATGCGGTTGATATCCAAAACGGACAGTTGTGCGAGGTGTAAACTGCCTGTTTACATTCGATACTTTTCATGGGCCAAGTCGACACTACAAATTTGAAATCGAACGAATGTTCTCCTCAATCAAAACTGACCGTTGACTTAAGAAATTTGATCCGTGAAATTTCAGTAAAACAGATTAGGCTGCTCGAAAAAATTGTCAACTGTAAAACGCCATCCAAGATTTAATGTGCAGGTGTAAATAGCCATACAGGCATATGCGCGTGGTGAAAGTAAATCAAGCGGAACTCAGTTGATATCTCGTGCAGTTATTTATTGATTAAACAAAACATCCCCTTAATCCACAGACTCTAGGTGCTTGTACATTTTAGCTTACAATCTAATGAAGCATTTTCTAATGTGGACAAAAGTCAGCTTAATTCTTCAAAGTCACTTCTTATTAACCAGTTAAAAATGAACAAAGCGAAAATACTGAAACCAAGAAATAATAAAAATGAACTTGTTTTCAAGGCTCCCTTAGATGAAGAGAGCGTAGACATCGCAGCAGACTCGCCCTCCGTTATCTCCCTCGGTGTGACTCGCGAGATCTTCACCGTACCACAAGCGTAACTCTTCACCGGAAGTCATCGAACGAGGGTGGCTGAAAAACGACAGGATAATCTCTGGAGATTGTGAGTCGTACCCAGGAATTGTCGTCCATAGACTGGAATCTGGGACTAGCTGACTCGCTGGCAGAATGATGTGATTACTCGAGGTTGTTATGGCAACGGAAATCTTCTCTTTAATGCCCCCATGGTGAGCACAGCCCCAGTAAGACCAGTGGATTTTATATCGAGTGTCACAGGACAGGTACCCGTACAGGTGCACCAGTTTTAGAGCGCCCACGTTGCCACCACCAGGCGGAATATAAAACCTGCCAAACTGGTTATCTCTCGCGCCAAAACACACTGGTCCGGAATTCAGTTTGCGCCAACGATCTGAAGGAAAAAAATCATCATAAATATAACGATTTTCAGGTTTACACTAGATTAAGTTAGGACTAGCAGTAACTCATTCGCCACAAGCCTGTTTTAGTAAGCTATGACATTTAATCTGCGTAGATACATTTACATTGACTTTCGTACAATAAAATAATTCTAAGCACGTAAGTTGTGTCAGATTATTTTAAAAACTTGCAAGTGAAAGCAGGGGCCGAAGAGCTCGTTTTTGATTGAGCTAAACAGGGACTTAACGATAAATTTCGATAGGAGTTTTTAATTTGCCATTCTAAGGCCAATGACTGAGGTAACTGAATGAAATGGTATAAGATGGTGGAAAAAATCGCAAGATCACTTTCAAAAATTCCTTTTAAATTTTCGTGTTTGGAAGCTCGACCTTGAAACCTGAACATGTAAGTAAATGCTAACTAAGCTAATACCTCTAGTTAATGCAAGTAGTTTCATGTAGTTTCATTCTTATAGACTTAATCTAGTGCATTGCATGTGAGTTGCCAATTTGTCCCTCATCTCATTTTCCTGTTTCTAACTCTAACCACAACGTTTCTTATAATGTTGTAAATTGCAAACTGTCCAGTATTGTAAGATAAACGTGAGATTTTTCGTCTCTGAGGTTGTGGCAATTAACTTGAAACTCAAAAATAAACACTGAAAAACTCATGTGTTCAAAACTGATGAAAACTCACTAAAGCGAAACAATTAATTAACGTACAAGTTGCGAAGCACACTCAGAGGCATTCAGTATCATTAGGACGCCTTATAATTATCTGGCGAAAGACTAAAGTTGCTGAGAGAAGCATTCGGTGGTACAAACCTTAGTTGAACGAGCTGAAGCGCATTGTACACAGTTAGCGAGCTGTATTTCAGGCAATTAGCCATGTACAGGAAAGTAAGTATGTCCGGATCCTACGCGTCTCAATGAAGAAATTCTTCTAAACGATGTTTATTTTGACTGTTAAAGCACTGTGCAACCAGCGTTGAAACTACTCTTTCTTCGTATAGCAAACTGTCTCGTGCCTTCAAAGAAGCGTTAGCGCCCGGTATGGTCGGTCGGCGGTGAGTTTATTTTGCAATAATAATTCGCTCGGTTTTCAGCCGCCGAGTTCCCTTTTCATCGTTTTGCCTACCGAATTTGGCTGTTAGCAGAACGAGATCTATCAGGAATCGCGGCGAACAAACAAAAAAAATAATACACAATGCAAGCAAACGTACCTGTTTTATGGCCAGACCCCTTTTGATCGTTCTGTGGGAGTCTCGCGGCCATCGCGCCAAGAAAGGCAACGGATAAGAACATCAGACAGAGCTTCATGGTTAGAATTTACGTCTCTTGTCAGTAGTGTGTCTCGCTTCAAGTTCTGTCACTCGACAGAGAAACTGAACTTCACTGAGCATTATTAAGCCACATTCGGTTCATGTTGGAACAAGATCTTGGATCAAAGAAATTGTTTATTCATAAATGTATACTGACACAATGCACTTGAATGAAAAACAGTAAAATGAGTCATCAGATAGAACGGACGTTTTTATAGACTTGGCTGGCCGGTTTTGGTTTAACGAGAGGGACTTGTGGTCTTAAATATGCCCCAGCGAGGCGCATACACAGATGAAAGCTGACACAAAGCTGTTGTAAAGCTGTTGTACGATGTATCCGCATCATGCTTTGCTTCGTTTGTGTGGCTGATAAATCATGCAACAGTGAAGACGCTGTTCAATCTTTATCGGGGGGGAGACTATCCCTTACATGGGCTATTTCACGGTATGTGCGGCCCCAGAGCGTATGGTTTTTCAGCCGTTTTGATCAGAAATAGGGCAAGGAGTTTAGCCATTTTGCTCTCAAATAGGGTATGGTTTTTGCACTCTAGTCTTGAATCGGCTATGCTTGTTAGAGGAAGCTACTTTTTTATCATTATCGATAAAACCATCAACAAAAGCCCTTCACAGTGCCTTTAACATCGGTCTGAACTAGGGAACTCATCATAAGGGAGGTCTGAAATAGTGTTTGATTGAAAGGTCAGGTCCTAAACAGGCTATCGAATTTTTGGTCAGGTCATAAATAGGGTAGGAAAAATCTCAGATTTTGGTTGTAAATGGGGTAAGCGTTTTGCGAAGCGGGCCGCACACCCCCATCTATTTTTTCTAGGAATACGTATACCCCCCTGGATCTTTATTAAGTTTTAAATTAAATTAGCCTGAGGGTGTTACACTTTGCTCTTGATGCAAACCGACTTTACATAGCTAATTGATTTGACCATAATTACTTTAAAAATGGTCGTGTTTTTTTTAAAATACATCTGGCCTAAATCATAATCCAGATAAATTATGCGTTTCGTAGATCTTATATTTGAAACGTGTAGAGCGAAAAACGAAATGAATTGAGTGAAATAAATGGTGTGACTTCATAACTGCTTAGTGTGAATATTAAAGAAACCCTCGTGTAGTCGACCATAATTGCAAAACAATTGTCAACAATATATTGTCAAGATCTAATCTAAAAATAATGTGGTCTTGTAATATTTAATTTCACAAGACTCTAAGAAAACGCCCTAAATATTTTCTATCGATCGAGTTTTAAAAAGAAAAATTAAAAATACCGGATTAAGCGTAAACTTTCTAAAAGGACATTTTTATACCCCATGTTAAACCTGATTAAAAGTGTTTCAACAAAACAAGGTTAAAATCTAGTTGCTCGTATATACCGTGCAAACCCGACAATTTAACAAGATAAAAATGTTAGCAAAGGGGTTTGAAATTTGTCTTCTTAAAATGACTGCAAAGCTTAATTAGCAAATTAGCAAACTTATTTAAATCTGATTTAGTTACATGTAAACTATTGTAGTTTAGTTGATGTGAATGAGACGTAACACGCTTTGTTAAAAAGCACTCAAGTTAATGCTGACGAGCAGTGGTGAAAGCAGTCTCATAGGAGAATAAGCACTCAGTTTTACCGCACAGCCCGAGTTTATTCAATAAAGTTACTGAAAGCCGAGCTCAGAATAAGAAATTCCATTTTTTTTTTCCCTTTAGAATGTCGTTCCTTTTGCTTTAGCGCGCGCAGAGAACTTAATTACAGCAGATGAAGTCGTTATGACATAACAGAGAATTTATGAACTATGAATAACGATTAAACTTGTCTTGGTTATATTTTTGGTCTGTTGGAAATCAAAATCAGAAAAATGCAGTGTATGGGCACAAGTTACGAGGGATGTGAACTGAATGGAAGGTAGGGGAAAATATACGCAAAAATGTTTTTTCATTGCTAAAACATCCAATTAGGGAACCAAAACTTGTTGTGATAGATGAATTATGACTTTGAAAACTATTTTTGGATGAGGATCTCAGTTTGGTTAACCGTTCGCCGTAAAACGGGCCAAAAATTTAGCCGTTTGGGGAAAACACCAGAAAATTTCAACCATTATCCGTAATGAAATATTTACCGTGAAACACTTTTAGCCACGAAAGTGAAAGTCTCGAGATCTATTGTCAAAACTTGTCAAAACAATGGTAATTAGTTTTTACAATTTCTGTGAAACGTAAGTAAAATAAATTAACCGTTAGCCGTAAAAGCTAAAATGCGTTAACCGTTAGCCGTAAAATTCACCACCCCATTTACAACCTCCTCTGTGGGGGATCGCCTTTTCTTTCTTTCATGGTTCCTCCTCTCTTCTCTGTTATTCACAAGAACATCTTATTCCATCAGCACGTAATATAAATTATTTTTAACGTAAACTGTGAAATATTGCAAATTATCACTCACAAATTTGCCAAGCTATTTTCAAGAAAACGTCTAATAACATAGTATTTCTGGATGAGACCAAAGGCGTTTTCTTGCAGTAGCTGTTTACAAAATAGATCGTGTCCTTAATCAGTACGTGTTGTTATGTTGCAACATACTGCGTTGTTAATCATTTTTGCTAGCCTTCGGTGTTTAATATAATATATAAGGTCAAGAGAAGATGAGGTCCAACATTAGAGACAGAAAACTATTGCAACATATCACCTATTTTCAAAGGGATACCACCTTATTCTTTTTATAAGAAATACGTTTTGCCGTGTCTTCTTATGCACGTTAATAAATGTGATTTGTTTTTCAAAACAGAATGGATGACCCGGACGCCATTTATACCTTCCCAAGCTACTTTGCGAGCGAATACCACGGTGGCTTTCAAGATGGCATGTAAGTTGTCCAATAATTAACAATTATATTGGACGAGGTTGAGCAAAATATCGTGATTTGCCAGTGGCGAGCAGCCTTCGGCTTTGGCAAATAATTGATCTGCGAGACATTTTGCAATAACCAAGTTCAATAATTGTTTTGTTATTCGATCACCATGTTTGTTTTCATTTTTAAATCACTCTCTGGCAGCTCAGGGAAGCAAACTACCATTTTTCACGCAAGAGCGTGGTTTCAATTACGCATGAGCAGAATATTATTTGCAGCAAAACCCATTTGATTAGACGGTACTTCGCACGAGCAGACCATTATTTTTAGACAGTTAGTTACAGGTCACGTGCTGGGCTCTCTGTCAATGGAAGAAAGAACAAACTGCATTGTATGGTGATATGGCTTTTTCGCTTATTTTTTCAGTTTATTTCTCTCTCTCCTTCAGATTTCTACTTTTTGACAGAAAAAAGGCAAGAAGACTTGCTTCTCCCCGCCCCCCCCCCCCCAAAAATAAATAAATAAAAAATCGGGGGTGTCCTGCAATGGACTGAGCATGACATGAATGCCGGGAGAATACCAAAACTCCTTGTCACCTCATGCTGTGGATCATGGCAACCCAACTTAGCTGATTTAGCCAGAACTTAGGTGTGCCCACTTTGGTCGTTTCTTGATACCACGTGATAAAAACAAGGACGTCATACGTTCACAGCTACATTTGCTGCTGTTGTGTAACACAGTGAAAGTTTGTTTCCATCTATTGGGAACACAAATTTTGTTAATTTTAATTTGTGTGATTCAAAATCATGCTGGAAAATAAAAAATAAGATCAAGGGCTGATTGTTCAAAAAGTAATAAGAACAAGAAATTACTGACCACGAGGGATATTTGCATATTCTTCCAAAATGACACTAGCCTTTAGACGAGTAAAATTTGGAAGAATTCCTAAATATTACGAGTAGTGTAAATTCTCAATTGTTCGAGCTTTCATACAAATACTCATAATTAAGAATGAACGATAATTAAATTGGCCTGCTCTCATCCAATTACAATAAAGTAATTTTCTTAGTCATAGAATAATAATAAAAATTAACAACGGAATACATAAAGTATTATTTGATATTTTGCATAAAGCACAATTTTTTATACGCTTATTTTGTCAGGTTTCAAGGGGAAGGAAAGTTAAAGTTCCCAGGAGGCGTAAACTACATCGGAAAATTTGAAAAAGGCAAGGCAGTTGAAGTAAGTATCTGGATGGGCAGTTTTCATATAAAAGTATAAACGAGATGCTTTTTAAGGGAACTCTTAAAGCTCTGCTGGCGTGGGTCGATTTTATTTTTTACCCTAATGTTCCACGAAAAGCAATTCCGTTTAGGCCTGTCCATATTGTGCTCTTTAAATGCTGGAAAGTCGCTCACTAGAATGCCAAGAAGTTGCTAAAAAAAAAAAAAAAATTAGAAAGTTAACTCCCATCTCGTTTGAATGAACATAAAAGGACAGATTACTGAAGGAAACAGCTATTAGAATTGTGGACACTTACGTTTGATATTGCTGAGATAGAACATAGTTATTAACACTTTCGGAATTGTGGAAACTTACGTTTGCTATTGTTGAGATAGAACATAGTGCCAAAGATCAACGGCCAATGATAAATGAGATCATTTGTTTACCAGTATTTGTTTTTACTCGGAATGTGAGAATTTTTCTCTCCACCGATAAGCAACTTTTAAATTAACAATAAGATAAGGGATCTTTGTGACGTGTTTTTACGTAAGTTATGAACTTTTTTTTTCCCTCCGTAGGGATACTTTGAATTTGCAGACGGGCTTCGAATGGAAATGGACATCTGGAATTACTGCGATGGCGACGTCGACAGAGTTTTCAAATCTGAGGATGAAAATGGAATAAAACCGGCTGGTAGTTTAATCTCATTAAATTTACTCTTCTAATCTGCAATACATCGCCTTTTTTAGCAACCGGTCCATATTACAGCGAAAAAACAAAACGCTTCCCTCCACCCTCCCCCTCAGTTCTGACATTTGACCAGTATATGTCCATACTGATGACGTAACTCTACAGAACTTGATTTTGTTTTAACCTCGTTCCCAGGGTCCGGGGAATGAGGCTAGAATTTGCCTCCCCCGGATCAGTCGTTGCGTGCAATGGTTTCGACTTTCACGGTACTGAGTTAGTAAGTATGCGAACGTAGACTGATTTCCGGTCTCTTGCTTTCGACTGCGTGAAATATCGACAGGCAAAAGCAGGGCATTTGCGACGTTCTGGTTCAAATTCAGACGTCTTTATAGAGCTGGAAATGAATTCACAAGAGCCCCAAAATATAGAGCGAGGGCGACGGAGGGGGGGGGGGTGGGTACGGGGAGGGGGTAGGTGGGAAGGGTGAGGTAGATTTTTCCCTTGATCCCTTGAAATTTTATCTTTTCTCCCTTGTTCCCTATTGATAAATTCCATTGCATGTTCTCTAAAAGGTTTTGTCAAAGTTCCCTTTATTAGTAGAGATATCCCTTGTTCCCTCAAATTAATCCCAAAAATATCCCATGTTCCCTTGAGATAACTGGTCTGTGTTCCCTCGTCCCCCCAAATCCCTGGGAACCCCTCAAAAATACAGCAAATCATTTAAAGGAGTTTCTTTGTTACAAGGTCGATCTCAACTGACCAATCAGGATCCACCTCAGACCATACCGGAAGGAATGTACGACTGTGGTGATGGGTTTTATGACCCTGTCACAAGGAAGGTTGCTAACTATGACTTCGTCTTTTTACGCAACACTGGTAAGTTGAAACGCGCTGCATGAGAAAGCATAGGTAAAGAATATGTTCCAATCCTCAAAGAAAGCAGATGTGCCGCTTCATTGCCGGAGCGGTTTTTGCTTTGATCGTTTCGCCCCCAAGAAGTCGATTAGCCCTAGCCATGCTGGTCGGTAAGCCCCCAATCCATTAGCCCCCTTTGATGAGAAATAGACAGTGTTTTCGACTTTCTGGTTGGAGGCTGAGCGGTTGATTGATTGACTGATTGATTGATTGATCGACTTGAAGACTAAACGACCAAATACCATATCATTAAGCAACTGAGAACTCACCGGCAGTGCAATCTGCACTCCTGGGTGAAAATTGGGCTCGGTTATCACCGCTCTCGCGGGTTCGGTTCCCGGAGTTTTTCTCCGAGAGGAAGGGGTTCCTTTCCCGAACAGCAGCTGGTAAACGAGCCAAGGTGAAGAGAGGAAAAGACGTTTCTTGCCCAAGACTACAATTCAATGTCCCCCGACAGCGCTTCGAGCCTGAACCGCTCGATCCAGTATCCAACCCATTCACCACATACCGATGGTTAAACTAGTGCAGACTCCAGACTTGCAGCCGTTTCAAAGTATTTACCTGTGTCTTGTTACCATTAGCTGGTGTAAACGAGGTAACCTTGGCGTTATTTCGGCTAACAGAAAGAGCGGAAATTTTGTGAATTGTTCTTGATTTTTTCATGGTTGATCAGAAAACTGCAAAACTGCAATATGAGAAGTAATCTAAAGATCAGATTGGGAAGACTTATAGAAAGCACTTCAAAAACAAGACAAAGTCTTTTCTCAGTTCCGCTTATTCTCATATAAAAGTAATCTAAGCTAATGAAAGTTAATAGCTATAATTCGTCGGGTAAATGAAAATTAGAACGCCGTATTTGTTGTTTCATAGATGAAAAAGAACACAACTGGATTATAAACCATTGCAGGAAGGCCTGGGACGAGCCAGTCGGCACAAGAAAAATCCACTAGCACGCATGCGTCAATGATATGTGCTAAGAGACAAATTAAGAAAACAATAAAATTTACTTTGGACGAGTTAGGCATCAATTTATTCAACCAAGGCATTGTCTTATTTCATTAGAACATTTGCACAAATATTTAACCGCATTTTTATTTGTTTTTGTTTTTCATTTTTTAACTGAATGCAAATAGACATTACCGCCTAAGTCGTTCATTTATTCCACTAGTTATTCTCGATTTGACTCAAAATTAAGATATTTGTGATAACAAGGCGATGCGTTTGCTGTTGATAAACACGACATCTCTCTTCTTCCCGCCCCCTGGAGCGAGAGACAGGCCGAGAAGAGAGACCATGGCAACGAAATAACCCGTTGGCTTTCGTAAAGCAAATTTACTTTGAATAATTGTTGGAGTTTGTACTAAGTTGCTTGCATTGGATGGTAAACTTTCAGAGCTTTTCACATTCGTATGGAGCTAGTCAGATCATAAACTAAGACCCTGAAATGTCATGCTACAACTTGATGGATTGGAAAACATTCAGCTGCGAATTTGGACCCGAAATACAGCAAGGGTAGACCACTCTGTCTCACGTCTGACCGGTATCCGGCCAGTACTTTCGTAAAAAAACGCTTCAGACGGCCCAGGAAGGCGAAAAAACACCACACGAGCCGATTAACGTTCTATTCAACTTTATTGGGATAGTCAGAGCAAGATGAAATTTAGATATGCAATTTTTAGAGCTTTATTCATAACCCTAATAGATTCTGTTTGTTTCATATAAACAATTATTAGTAATAGTGATTGGACGGAGTGGAGTACAATTCAGGGAGTAATCGCGCGAGTAATTTCAAAATCGGACGAGCGCGAAGCACGAGGCCGATTTGAAATTACAAGCACATTTGAAATTACAAGCACATTTACAGGTAGACTAGATATGAATACACCATTTTGCTAATGCTAGCTCCAGTCCCTTGTGGGGGCAAAATTTGATCTAATTAAATGAGGCCATTTTTGGCCGAGTGATCACTTCTTGCCCCCACGAGGGAATGGAACTAGGAAATATTTGCATTCGCAAAATGGCCTTTTGACTGAGGCTATTAGTAACTGGACCGAGTGGAGTACAATACAGGGAGTAATTGGGCGAGTAATTTCAAAATCGGACGAACGCGCAGTGCAAGGCCGATTTAAATTTACCAGCACGATTAGCCCCCCCTAAACTGTACGTCACGAGGTCCAGTTACTAATTAATCGTATCAATAACAAATTTCAAGATTAAAAAAGTCTTTTGAGAACTTCTTTACAGCAAAAAGTCAGTAATGTTTTCCATAAATTGTCAAAACTATAGGGAACATGAAGGAAGCCACTGAAGCTCACGTAATTGACGTGCGAATAGCGAAGGTATGCAATTACAAGAAGCCGAAATCAGATAATTGTAACTGGACACCCCCGTGATCGTGAACCCACGTGACAAATAGGCGTGCGGAGAACCAATCACAATCGAGAATTTTGCTATAGATATGATTAATAGTATTATTTAGTTCCTTCAAAGATCACAACTTGTCTATGACTTATCTTCAGCCGATCAATCAGGCCTGGATTTTAACATTTTCTACCCTAACATTCCTCCTACATTATACAAACAATGCTGGTAGCATGCACTGTATGTTCCCACTTTTCTACAACGCTTCATGTATGGTTAAATTCTGTCTACCAATCTGCATAAATTATAACCCATTTTTAATAATTACTTGACATCGAATTACATGTAAATTCATAACTAAACTGTTACTTTCCCTTTCAAATTTTGAAATTAGAATTATCAAGTCTTGATAATTCTAATTTCAAAATTTTCTTCTATAATGCATCTGGCAAATTAGATCTTATTTTACAAATTGTTTTACAATCTATGTTACAACAGTACTGAACACATTCAATAATTAATTGTATAGAAAATTGTCCTAAAATGCACAGAATTGACTTTCACTCAGTGTAGTGGAATGAATTATAAAAGAACTAGAATTAGAGTATACTAAGTGAATATTAGATCATCAGTAAGTAATTAGAGTACTCTTAGAGCACTTCAATCTGTAATTTGAAATTTATCAAATTTTACCCCCAAAAAATTCACTTCCCATTGGGCAAGTGACAGATAGAATACAATACCCTGACCAAAAAAAATCTACAAGCTCCATTACTATAATCTTTGCACATTGAATTAACAGCAACCTTTGTTTTCTTTCTGTATCCATCATGCGGGTAGACTACGAGTAGTCCCTCTTTTGCCTGGTCCATTGAGTGAGACTGTAAATAAACTGCAAGGAAAACTGGCAGTGGGAGGAATAAATGGCCATTTTTTTCTGGTGGTTTTCTTGCGTGTCATGCACGATGGACCAAGCGAAGGAGGGACCACTGGACAGGTAGCATTTTACATTGGTGTATAACACAGAACATGTGAAAAAACAAACTAAGTAAACGCCATTAACTGTACAGCAAAACTGCAGCAATAACAGATAAAGCACCCGCAACAAACAAAACACTTGGAACAAAATCAAATAAATACACTGAAATAATACTAGATAGAACAATGGCGCAAGATGTCGCAAATCCTTTAGTTATACATGAGGCATACTTTAAGATTAGTGAGACAATAATACCACCAGCAGATGCAAACAGTATAACCAGACAAACTACAATGTCATATCCATAAAAGAATCCCATCCTAGAAATTTCAACCCCATCTTGGTAAATGACACCTATTAACCCTAAAAACATTCCAAAAGTGTACAGTTGGGCATTTGAGATCCAAAATGAAGTCCTTCTCTGTTTCTTGAAGATTTTCTCCATGTAAACACCCGCAAATCCCGACACTAAGGAAGCGGCAAGAACTGCAGTCATACCAAGAGGCACAGATTGTTCTTTTTTTGTATTATCACTGTCTGTTAGTAAACTTGTGGTTACTGAAGTGTGTGAATCAATTTGAACCATGGTGACACCCACAGATAAAAGAATCAAAGACACCCATTTTATTCTTGTTAGCTGTTTGTTGAGCAAAGCAATGGAGAAGATTGCAGTGGTAAGGATTTTAAGCTGGTTGGTGATCTGAAAAAGATATAAAAATTGAAACTGTTAGTAATTGATTTAAGTGGTGCACTATATACAGTGTACTGCATATGTAGTCTAAACACTTTTTAAATAAGATAATTTCATGTTAAAACACTGTGAATGCTTTCATGTCACCTTTTCTAATTACTTGTTTCCTCACATCCTTATTTCCAGCTATAAATATGCCCTGCCGTTATTTGTAATTTATTCATAATTTGACAATGATGACATGAAGTTGTCAAAACACCATGTTGCTCAATTTTCATTAATCTTAAAGCTTAAATATTTTTTGAAATCTTTTCTTATTAGAGGTTTTCTGACTTCATAAAGTTACACAATTATACATAATGTACATGTACAATGCACACCTTTAAGTATCTTAAGGAATACCTCATGGTTTGCCTGTCTTGAATAGTTAAGCTGGCAAATTTTCAAGTTTGTCATTGGTAATCCATGTTAATCTTCTCCATCCTTAACCATCCTTGTTCCTTTATGGTTTATTATTATCTCTTCAAATGGTGTTTTTCTATCTGAGCGAACGACTAATTTTCAGGTTTCCTTCAATTCAAAAGTTATTTTGTACATGGCCAAGATAACTCAAAATGCCATGACTGAACTAGGAACAATATACATTGACTTTTTCCCAGACTCTTTTTATGCCCTCCACAGGTTGCTAGGCAATATACCTAGTAGATAGATTAAACTGCTTTAAAAATGACTTGTAAGGGAATATGAAATAACTGCACTGTACAAGTAGATCTAGAACTGATGAACAGCAAAGTGCTTTGATTAAGAAAAGTGATCATGACTCAGACCCGTATCACAGTTTACAACTGGTACGGACACATATATCACAAACAGCAGTATTAAGAGACTCCTTAATAAGATTTTTTTACACAAAAACTTCTACAAGGCTCACAGTCAGAATCTCTATGACAAAACTGTCATGACAACATTGTAAATCAAAAATGTCTTTCTTGTCAGTTCAAACACTAAAAAAAAGTTATTTTCTGGGTCAGAAAGAAATTCTACCTTCAGCAGGATTTCATTTAGATGGGTGCCAGGTATCCCATGGATTCCTATTTGCTACAGATTCAAAGCTATAAAAATACACGTTATATGCTTAAATACATTTTGCCCAATGCTAAAGACTCTAGGAGGGTAGTGCCGTAGGCCCCGAGGAAACTTTTGGATGCCCACTCTTCAAACTTAGCTGTAAGCCTTATGTGTGCTGGTGTGCTGACACTGGCAGATAAAGCAACTTACAACTGTTCCACAAAAACAAACAAACCTGAGGAAAAAAAAAATCAAAATGAACCACACACCTGAAAAGTTGTTGATTCCAGATGCGTCATTGCAACATAAACAAGGTTATTCTGTATGACGTATAACACAGATGGAACAGAGAGCTTGATAGTAGCCATAGGATTTGTGAACAAATTGTTGATAAGAAATAAAACAAAGTCTCTTAGATTTCCACACTGAAAAAAAATCACCACCAGTGTTACCAAGAGCTTGACAACTTCTGCTAGGAACACAGCAGTAGAGGAGAAATACATTTTGTTTGGTCTTGTTCTAGAGTAGCGAAGCAGTGAAAAGTAACATGTCGCCTGGAGTGTTAGGACAACAAATATGATGGTCCTAAATAATGCTGAAGAAGTAAATGGTGTAGTTTCTGAAATGCAATCATGAAAGCAGTAATGTAAGTTTTTCCATTTGGCACTGTACAATGTACATCTGAGGCCATTGCAGAGTTACCCAGGCCACTATTAAAGGGACACAGTCAGCTGGCGCACATGTGTATTAGATACCATTTTGTAGCTAATTTGCACATTACAAAGACGCGATCCATACTGTTTTCAACCAAATATGATAAAGATAATATCACAGGATGAGCTAAAGCACACTCAAAACCAGGTTTTTCAGTAAATGATTCAAAATCAAGCAAAATACTGCAAAGACTGAAGCAGATTTCTACATGTACTTTGATTTCAAGTTGAGGTGAACTTTTTTCATTTGAAGTGAGAAAAACTAGTGTCCAGGTCAGTGCAGTCCCAAAGCTGACTGTGTCCCTTTAAGTCTACCATCATCCATTGATTTTATATGCCTCAGTGGTATCAAATTTCACATCACATCACACAAAAAATCATCACCTTTACTGTATATTTTAATAATATATAGCAAAAAAACTTGTGATACTGTGGGAGTTAAATGTGGGTGTTCAAAGATGCTTATTATCATTCTTGATATATTTTGTTCCATTTCTTATTTCTGCTACTAGGGGAAGGGGGATTTGATCGCCTGGCTATATTTTAAAATTATATTTTTAAGCCTACTGTATGACCCGGCCCAATATAAGGTAAAACATTTGAAAACCCTAATTTTTTCGCCTGGAGGATGGGCACTTGATCAACCGTAAATTAAACAACAGAAATTCCCGGGGTGGGTGGATTTCGTATTTCGCAATTCATGTGATCGCCACATCAAATGATACAGCGATCAGAAAATTGGGAGGGAAATGAAATGAACGAAGAGGCCGGCAATCTTCTTCTTTGGGGAAAACACCAGGTACTATACGCACCACTGACCTTCTCAAACCCGAGAACCAGCGATTTCTTTCAGTTACATGTAAAATCGTGAAAAATTTATAGGTGTACAATTGTAAATTTGCATCAAAATATATGTACTGTAAGCTTACTGTATGTTTATGCGCCATTTGAACTGAACGTAACAGGATTCGGTGACGTGGCGGACGGAAACTGCATACACCTTAAGATTAATTAAGCTGATATAACATTCCTAAACCTACCTTTATCTTTTTCTTGGACATGATTTCGTGAGTTTTGCTTCATGGATGTAAGATTTTCACCAGGAGCTGAAAATGCGCAGTAGGTGCCTTGCTCAACATTGCTAGGATCCCATTTCCGGTTCGCGTTGGAATTCGCTGACAGCGTTGTACTTGAAAATAACGCTCGAGTACTCATTTGTACACTTGAAAGATTTACTGAGCTACTTCAGTAAGCTAGCAATGCAATATAAATATCTTAATGTCTCCCTCCTTTTAGCTCAATATTTCTAGCGTGTATTGTCATCCCCGTTTCATCATGTGATCCGCAGGCGCCGCTTAATCCAGCGGTATTCGCTAGGAAAAATATTTCCCGGCATTCATCACTTTCTGAATCTTTTCAAGATGGCGGCCGGTAAGTCGACAAATAGAGGGTCCTTTGTGTTTTTAAAAGAATCTGCTTTTGTTTTTTTTTTTCAATTTAAATCTAACTTCTGTTTTGATGTTTTTTCATTGCATTGACGTATTTTCAATATATTGTATCATTTTATGAAGTCAAATATCAGTGAAAATTATTATCGATATTCGTTTTGCCGGCATCGCAAGTTGTTTTTCTTTTTTTGCCGGTACGGTAAGCCTCAGGACTCAGAGATCAGTTCGGGAATTTTCTTACCACATGTTCGTGTATTCCAATCAAATGTAACAACCACCTGTTTATAAAGATCTTTGGCTTAATATATTTGTATGCATCCTGCGAAATCGGAACCAGCTCGCAGTTCATGGTCGACTAAAATCGTCCCTAACAGTTCAATTCCCAAGCCGAGCTTTGTAGCATACACTTGTAAAATCTACTCTCTTGCCTCTTTAGCTACTTTTGTACACGTGTAAATAGCCCCAGGGAGACAAAATGTTGAGTTATTGTGCCTTAATACAATGTCCTTTAAGTTAATAAATTTAGTCATTATTTATTTCTCATTTAAATGGGATGTGTCGAAAACGAAGACCCTAAAACGAAGACTGAAGACCTAAGACCCTGTGGTCTAAAACGAAGACCCACCGGTCTAAAACGAAGACCCACCGGTCTAAAAACGAAGACCCACTGGTCTAAAACGAAGACCCTGTGGTCTAAAACGAAGACCCACTGGTCTAAAACGAAGACCCACTGGACTAAAACGAAGACTCACCGGTCTAAAACGAAGACCCACTGGTCTAAAACGAAGACCCACCGGTCTAAAACGAAGACCCACCGGTCTAAAACCTTTTTTTCTTCAGGAAAGACTATACACTAGGCTATATTACTTTCGTTTTTGTAACGCATAAATTAAAATGTCATCTGAGCGTGCGGCAAACTTGACAGTTGCTTTGTCTCAGTTGGTACAACGTGTCAAATTGTGTAACGCAGTGAAATTCCAACAGTATAGAAATATACGTTTTAGTGACGATTTTAGTATAATTTGTCATCACCAATATTCTATTTTTCAAATGCATATGAGCAAATTATGATGAGGTGACTTCATTACTTTGCTTTACTGTACTTATCATATAAAGGCGCAAAGGTCCACTGTGTGTGACTCGCAAATTTATTCACCACGTGCTACAAGAATTTGATTTTCCCAGGAAAATTACGTTATCACTCTCACATGCATCCCTCACTTCTGTAGCGCATAAATTAAATGTCATCTGAGCGCGCGACAAACTTGACAGTTACTTTATCTCAGCCGGTACAACGCGTGTCAAATTTTGTAACGCAATTAAATTTCAACAGTATAGAAATATACGTTTCAAATTTAAGAGCCTGTTTTGTAAAAAGTCAAAGTAATAAGATTTTTTGTTTGTATGATGAGACTAAAATGAAATTTTCAAGTTTGGTGTATGACACTTTTGACATATATCAAAACCGCAACAGTTCTGTAACTGTTGTTTGTTTTTACACTTGGCCAATATATCATAAATTACAAATATTGGTGACGAAACAAAATCGTCACTAAAATGTATATTTTTTTTCTGTTGGAATTTAATTGCGTTACACAATTTGACACATTGTACCGATTGAGATAAATTATCTATCAAGTTTGTCGCGCGCTCAGATGACATTTTAATTTATGAGCTACAAAAATGACAGCAATTTAGCCTACAATCTTCGACAGAATAAAAAGGAACAATTAACCCCCTTCCCCCCCCAAAGCAATGATGAAGGCGCGATGGAGCAAAAACGCGCCATTTTGGCATCAATGAAATGGAGGGAGGGAGGGGGAGGGGTGGTCCAGGTGTTCCATTTACTATTTTGTCCAAGATTGTAGTGTATAGTATTTCCCTGAAGAATGTGAGAGTGATAACGTAATTTTCCTGGGAAAATCAAATTCTTGTAGCACGTGGTGAATAAATTTGCGAGTCACGCACAGTGGACCTTTGCGCCTTTATATGATAAGTACAGTAAAGCAAAGTAATGAAGTCACCTCATCATAATTTGCTCATATGCATCTGAAAAACAGAATATTGGTGATGACAAATTATACTAAAATCGTCACTAAAATGTATATTTCTATACTGTTGGAATTTCACTGCGTTACACAATTTGACACGTTGTACCGAATGAGATAAAGCAACTGTCAAGTTTGCCGCGTGCTCAGATGACATTTTAATTTATGCGCTACAAAAACGAAAGCAATTTAGCCTAGTGTATAGTCTTTCCTGAAGAAAAAAAAGGTTTTAGACCGGTGGGTCTTCGTTTTAGACCAGTGGGTCTTCATTTTAGACCGGTGGGTCTTCGTTTTAGACCAGTGGGTCTTCGTTTTAGACCAGTGGGTCTCCGTTTTAAACCAGTGGGTCTTCGTTTTAGACCAGTGGGTCTTCGTTTTAGACCAGTGGGTCTTCGTTTTAGACCAGTGGGTCTTTGTTTTAGACCAGTGGGTCTTTGTTTTAGACCAGTGGGTCTTTGTTTGAGACCGGTGGGTCTTTGTTTTAGACCGGTGGGTCTTCGTTTTAGACCACAGGGTCTTAGGTCTTCGGTCTTCGTTTTTGGGTCTTCGTTTTTGACACATCCTATTTAAATGATTGCTAAATAAATCTAATTGTGCATTGTTATACACTGTATAAACAACAGCGTCCATTTGGTGCGAAAATATGCTCAGATATTTTTCTGTGGGCATTATCTGTTCAGAGAAGCAAACTGTTGTCCGAGAGCATAGCTTAAGGAAAACTGTGAGCTTTGAGGAACAGGGAATGTCCAAGGATGAATATCCAAGCATGTTTTTGTGCCAAATGTTGGCCATTGTGTTTATTATCCTTCAAATATTTATCTTGACACAAAAATTGAGAAATATCAGTCAGGTGTTCCCTTGTTTTAACTGGAGCAATTATTCACTCATGTGATGCATGAATTTAGACCAATCACATGCGAGCGAAAATATTTGATGGATTATAAACATCAGTATTTTGTAGAGATGTTATATGTAGTTTCTGAAAATTTACAGATTTCTATTTTATTCTATTTGTTTTGTTTTGTTTTGTTTTTTCAAAAAATTAAAAGCAGGTGGCCAACTTGGCATTAAGGCATGGAGCCTTATCATCCTCACAGTCCAGAATGCATCACTCATTCTAACAATGCGATACACACGGACACTGCCAGGAGACATGTACTTTGCCAGTACAGCAGTGATGATCACAGAGATTGTTAAGGTTTTTTCGTCAATGGTTGTTTTACTGGGCGAGAAACAAAGTGTAGCTGAGTGGCTCAAGTTCTTATACTCTATCACAATTGGTCACCCTCTAGATATGGTCAAGATGCTTGTACCTGCTTGCATTTACACTGTTCAAAATAACCTGCTGTATGTAGCTGTTTCCAATTTGGATGCTGCAACGTATCAGGTACATTCGTGACCAGTATTATTGGTTCAGCTCATTCATTCCAGAACCAGAAGTGTTACACGTACTTAATGTAAGTCAGTCTTTGTGCATGCCTTGGGAGGCATAGCGAAAAAGTGTGGCTTAGGGGTTGAGGGTGTCGGATTTGTGATCTGGAGGTATTGAGCTGAAATCGTCGTCCCTGCCACTAGATGGATCTGTGTTTGGTGGTCTTAGGACTTCATTCTTTATAAATAGCCCACTGGTCAGCCTCCCACCAGTTGGGATTTTTACTGCATGTATTAATTTTATAACCTTCAATCTCCTTAAATTTGATTGATTTGATATACCAAAATCTAACCATTCTTTATTGCTAAAATCAACACTTAAATTACATATATTAAATGAAATTATTGCCAAACATAAATTTAATTATATGACATGATTTTTGGAGTAATTGCATTTGAAAACAACTGTAGTCATTAACTGATAACATGGCAAAGCCGAGTACATTTTCAGTATAGATTGTGGCAGTTTTCTGTGAATTTCCTTTTTTAGAACAGTTCTTGGGTATGTTGCTTGACACAACTTTCATCCTTTCATTCTCTTTTTCGTTCTTCCCTTTGATAAAGTACTCTTACATGTATTGTAATAGTAATACTGCTTTCAGAGGACTGCTCCTCATCAGCCAGAAATTATTTGTTCACTTCCTGCTTGTTAAGTACATGAGCCTGCAAATGCGGACGGATTTCCTTGTGGGGCCAGTAACTGAACTCAGATTTAACGTAGGTTAAGAAAATACATGTACAGCTGGTAATGGTCACATTTCATAGCGAAAGCACTAGTACCACAAAGGCCAGAAAGAAACCAATGCTTTCTCATTTGAAAGTGGGAACAAAGTCTTAATCTGTGGCATAACAGTTTGTACTTGTAGTTGTTCACATGGACAAGGTGCGAACGTGAGTTGATGTTGTTGTCGTTTTCTTGTGAAAATGTTACTAAGTAGTATTCTGTTTTGGTTGCAGCTGTGGGCAAGTGACAGGTAGCAGAATAGAAACCATTATGCCCACAAAATAATCTTGAATTGCTCTGCTTGTGAGACCAGTATTAATTAGTTTGTATTCGTCTTTCAACATCAAACTTGATTCATTATTGTACATACATGTACAATTATAAGTTTAAGTTTAAGTTTAAGTTTAATAATACTTTGTCATGCTAGTACAAGTAAATAAATCACAGAAATTGCAAAAGTACATGACAGTCTGGAGAATGATTGGGGGAAACTAAATCCCCATACAAAGAATATTCTCTGATATTAAACATTCCAAAAAAAATTAAGAAGTGAAATGTAAAATTTAAGTGCGGCCCAAAACTAGCCTAATTATATTGCATACTAAACTAATTTGACACTAAAAATTATGAAATAAGATTTAAATACGGCTCAAAGCTAACCTAATTAAATTGCATACATGTCACTCACGAGTTACACATGATTTAAAATTGACACAAATGATCTAATAGATAGAATTTAAAACTGCTTAATGAAGGTGCATGCATAATGTTCGATGGAATATCGTTCCAGTCAGCTATGTAGCGATTAAAAAAAAAAAAAATGAATATTTAAAGTAATTTGTACCTGTCTTCTTTGGTCTTATCTTAAAATTATGGCTCCTATGCATTTTCGCTAATACATTAAAATCAAAAAACATATGAGGATCTATGTCCCAGTGTCCGAAAATAATCTTGTACATCTGCACCAAGCAGATAAACTTCCTTCGTAACTCAAACGAAAGCCATTTCAGGACCCCAATTCTCTCCAGATATTCTTTCTCTGATCCACAAATGACTTGAGTGGCTCGCCTCTGTATCGACTCAGTCTATACTTTTAATGTGTTTCACTAAATATGGATTTCAGACCTGACAACTATATTCCAAAATTGGATGTACTTAAGTCCAGCCAGACACCAAGGTGCCTTCAATTTTGAAAACTCTTTTCCAGGACACACAGTACCTACTATATAGTTACTGTTGTTTACGGCGTCTGCATTTACTTGCATGTAGAGCGGTTATCAACTGAGTGTCGTAAAACCAAAACCAAGTAATCACGCTAGCAAATCATAAAGGACACAGAATACAGTGAACCAATCAAAACTCAGTTTTAAGTAAATACATGTAGCTGTTGATGTGAAGTGCAGGACAACATGTGTGATTGAGTCATGATTGGTTTTGGTTTTATTGCTGATTGAATGAAAAATTGGTGCAAGTTTTGCTAAACCAATTGTGTAGTGCAGTTATGAAAAACTGATTACTTTTACTTGAATGAAAACAGGACTAATGGATTATATTACTTTACCTAACTGTCTGACAGTAAATTGTGCTGCAATTTATTACAAAGTACATGTACCACAACATTACTTTAACTGTAGTATTGTAAATTTGATTTAATATATGGTCTCAAGTCATGTGACCAATCTCACAAACCTTACATTACAGTCTGATGGCTGTATCGTTAATTTGAAGTTCTTGTAGGATCTTATTTGTATCACCAGAAGTTTCTCAAATAAAATTATAAAGAACAATATAATAATAATAATAATAATAATAATAATAATAATAATAATAATAATGATAATGATAATGATAATTTATTAATTTATATTGCACTTTTTATAGTTTTATAGTTTTTAATGTTTGTAAAATGTTCAGAAGTGTTCGTCTGGCCTTTCGGAACAATTTTGGAAAATCTTCAGAAATCTTCGGAAAGTGATCGGACATCTTCAGAAAATGGTCAAAAACGTCATCATTGTTATGTTTATATAATAAACAATATTACATGCCCGCTTGTAGATACGAATTTTATCTTCTCGTGTTCAATTCCATATCTCACTCTTTCGCTGCACTCACTCATGAGATATCGAGTTGAACACTTGAAGATAAAATTCATATCCATGTGTGGGCATGTAATATCCTCTATTTACTTAATACATTGTATTGTTTATACTTTTATTGTAATTTCCTTCAACAGGTGTCTTATCAGCTGAAGATTCTGATGACAGCTCTGTTCTCAGTTGCCATGTTGAAGAAGTCCATCGGCAAGGTTCAGTGGCTGTCTCTGTTCATGTTGTTCGTTGGTGTGTCTGTGGTTCAGTTGCAGCCTGTTGATGGTCCTGTGGCACAGAGTCCTGAAGAGACTCTCCCGACACAGAACCCTTTGTCCCAAACACAGAATCGATTGTTGGGTCTTTGCGCTGTTGTGGCTTCAAGTATGTGCTCTGGATTTGCAGGTCAGTTGAACGTTGATTGTGTGTGTGTTAATTTTAAATGGAAGATGAGCATTTAAAAATGTGATTAATGAACAGCAACTAGTGATGAACAGTCATGAATAAAGGGAAATAGTCATGGTTAACCAGGTTTTTACTTAGCAGTTTGGTTAGCTTAAAAAAGCACTCTGATCACCATTTAAGTGCTGATTCCACAACAGCTACATGTAGCTCTCCATTGAAATTATTTTTGGCATTATGAGAATGACTAGACAAGTGCACAGTGTTTTTACTGCTTGTGAAGTGTAACCCTTACAATTCTTGAGGGCTGACCACTGTGGCTGTCCTCTCTGCAGAGGCCTCTTTCATGCTGCCTTGACCATGTAGGCTGGTGGTTCAGAGGGTGGGAAGAGTGCTATTGAGGCTGATTTATTATACATCCAAAAAACATGAAACAACTTTGTAAGACTTGAAAAGTTGGAATTGTGCCCTACAATGACCTTGAAAAGTCCTGAACGTTTTTAGGGCAAAAAAACAGTGTGAACCCTGTCAGCTTGATAGGTGTCCTGTGTTATGTATGTTGTATGCCCTATATGCTAATGCAGAGCAGCATCACTAGTAAGTTGTAAGATATGCTTTCTGGTAGATTATCGATTCCCAAGCGAAAATAATTAATGGAGTGAGATGTTAACAGGAATTGGGTTTCACATAGCAATTTTACCTGTATTTATTTTTCTCCATTTTTCAAATCTTTCTCAACAAACCTGTTGCTGTATTTAACAAAGGGAGGTGATTCAAGTCTAATCAAGAGATAAATATGACATTGTTGAACATTCAAGTGATCGACCTTGTTTTTTATCATTCAGGTGTTTACTTTGAAAAGACCCTCAAAGGCACTCATACTCCTCTCTGGGCAAGGAACTTCCAGCTCGCCACATTTGGCGTCATCATTGGCACAGTTGGCATGTACATAAACGACGGAGACAAGATTAAAGAAAAAGGCGTTCTATTTGGATACCACAAACTTGTCTGGGCAATTATTGCAATGCAGGCTTTTGGTGGGCTCCTGGTGGGTGTGGTCATTAAGTACGCTGATAATATCCTCAAGGGATTTGCGGCAGCAGTTGCTATTGTGATTTCTTGTGTAATGTCTGTTTATTTATTCAGCTTCAAACTTAGTGTGCCATTTGTCTCTGGGGCTGGTTTGGTGATGCTAGCAACATATTTGTATGGGATGGCTAAAACACCAGTTTATGGTGATCAACAAAGTGTTGTGAATGGTATTAGCAAAAGAAAGCCAGAGTGATGAGACAAATGTGGAAAATTATGTATCATTGTAGGAAACCACTTTAATATATTCACATGCAACAATCAGATGTTATATGACCAAATCTTCCTTAATTAAAAAGGGATGTTTTTATTTTGAAACATGCATAGTTGTCAGAGATTTATTTCAATACTAGCCAAGCCAAGGCCAACTTCATGTGTGAACTTGCATACTTTGGAAATTTGAGATTAGAAGGATTTCTATGGATGGGTGCTAAATTGGGATAACACAAGGAAAGATGACCATGATAACCGGGGGTACTCTACAAAGTTTTGTATCGTGGGGTCTCTGCCCCGAGGTCCATCCCCTTACCTTTCTGAATACCACTTTGACAAACAAGGTACCCCTTTCATTTGCCTTTTATTGAACAAAGGAACCTCTTTCACATATTCACTTAAGAACCCTGCATTTCTTTTCTAAACCCTTGGAATGAACCCTTAGAAGAGATGTTGACCAAAAAAACAAGTATCATTTATTCAGTTCCTGTTCACGATAAACCTATGAGGGATATATTTGTTTACAAACATTGTTTTTGTTATTTAAGTGTTCAAAGCGTTAAACAGATGAATTCTTTGTTTCACTAGCCAATAGGTCTCTGGTTGGCATATTAATAACAATAGGTGACGTCACTGATATCTTTTGCCATATGACAGATTTCTCTACCCTAAAATATACACCTCAACTTGTGAAATCCCTACCCTTTTACATACCTTAACCCTTTGAATACCAACTACGCATATATGCGTAGTTAATGGTCGTGTTCTTTGTACCACTTGTGACGTCATCAATTTAAATGTCATTAGATAATCTTGATAAGCTGATAGTAGTACTAGGCTAGCCCTTTCCGCACAATGGTGAGGTTTAGATATCGACGACATTCCGACGTCGCAAATCAAAAAACAAGGTTATCAGTTTTGGTGCAAAAACGGTGGTAAAATGGTCCACAACGCCTATGATTGATCAAGGTCCATTTCTAGGCTTCGCCCGTAATTAACATCCAACTTTTCACCGCAGCCAGAAAGAACATACAATGCAAAAGGTAGCCAGTGTAAAAGGGCAGAGAAAAACAGAAAGGAAAGGGCCAACAAACGAAATTGAGAACGGTTAATGGCAAAAAAAAACAAAAAACAAAAAAAAATTCAGTCCAAATTTTGGCTTATGCGCATGCCCGTAATTGAAGTTTTGCTCAATTTTGTACCTAATCCTCGAAAAAGCTCTCCTTTTAGCAAAAAAAAAAAAGCTTTTTTAGCACAACTTAGGCTTATTTAGCGTCATGGCAGCTAAAAAACCTGACTAAACGGTTAAAAACGGCCTGAAAAAGCCTGAAAAAGGCACCCCTTTTGGGTGGAACGGCTTAGTCACGGTCTCTAACATTTCTATGAAGATTTTTCGTTAGAAAGCGACGTTTAAACTGGGGTGACGGGATATTTGGGGGGGGGGGGTGGGATTAATAGGATATGGGATATTTAGATCAGATAAAACGGGATATCGAGTAAGAAAGTCGCAACAGGAATTAGCGGGATATGGGATATTTAAGTCACGAAACTCATGATAACGGGATATAAGATACTCAGACGAGCCCCTCCCCCCCCCACAATTGTGCCTTTTGGGTCAAAGGATCGATGCGTGACAGACTCCTACGCACCGACTGTGTTCTAATTAAATCGATATTTTTCAACCCCGATGTCGAACATTCAACCTAAGCGGTCTCATGTTCTTTTTTTTTATGTTTATGAAACTTTGACAAATCAACAACTATAATATGGGTCTTTCGCTTATACTCTACATGATCAGCCTGTCGTCCTATATTAGCCAGGCTCTCTAGCTAGTCGACGATGGGGCGAAGAGAGAGCGAGAAGAAAGAGGAGAGAGTAGGGAGGGGGCGGGAGGGAAAGAGCCTCCGCTGCTCAATCACCCCCCCCCCCTCTCGCCCAATCCCCTCTCTCCACCTCCCCCCTCCCCCCACCCCTGGCACGTTACTCCCAGCCAGTGCCCTCGAGGCCCTTCCAGCCATGGTCAGACCGTTCTAGCCGGCTAGGGTGTATTTGGGTTTCTGCTGGACTCGACTTTTATCCTTGATTTCACCACAGCACACGCTATTAAAACCTGCACTGATTTTGGTAACGTCTGTTGAAAATGTATCGCTAGCAAGTTTAAAAGGTAGTAGACGTCACAAACATCATTTTCACGTAGTCCGAAGACTTTTATTATAAACTCACAGAACGTTTTGAAACAGGTTTTACAACTCCATCTTCATAAAAGTCCACAGTTTTACAAACTCACAAGTGTTATTAAGCTCAAGATAGGCCACTTTCACAAGATTATCTTCATGCACGGTTTTCACAGACTTGATATACTGACAAGCACTTTAAGGTTATGAGCAGTTTTTTTTTGTTTTGGAAATAAACAGTTTTTAGAACATCTTCAAGAAATCTACAGACAATTTTTAGGTCCAAAACATTTTCACAAATTCCTCGGTAACTGAAAGTAAAGAAAACGAAAAACACATAGTCAGCATAAAAGTTATTCACTATAGTCTTAGGAAAGTTAGTTTGCAATTGGAAGGTTGTGCAGATTCTTTTTGTTGATCAGTAGAAAGCATGGAAGATTGGTTCATGTTGCAGCTCTCGTAAGGTCTCACATGAATGGCTTGAAACCCTTTAAGAGAACAATAGATCAAAAAACAGAAACAATGCCCCTAGCCCCAAAACAATAACTGCAGCTGCAATGACGACAAATAGAATTACAAGCTTACGAGAGCTGCTATAATACCGACGATTATATGTAAACTATCCTCGTTGAAGGTCAAGAGCATGTTCGAGCCTTGAGTGGTCCGTATAACCACTGCACTAGTAGCCTGCACAGGGTAACGTTTGTGTCGCAAAAGAACGAACCGGCGATAGCATGAACCTTGTTCACGCCTCGTCGCCGCTGGTGCGTGTGATTTCCAAACGAGATCCTCAGTCCCAGAAAGAAATGTTGGGGCACCAAGTACCAAGCAAGTTGCCCTCTCGCTCTGGCCTGCTACTTTCGTCTGCGATTGTTGCTTACAGGGTAGGCTCTAAAGCGACTAGCTAGGAATGTTTCTAACCCCCCCCCCCCCCTCTCCCCTCCCCACCTCCACCTGAACGGGATGCTAGCCAGCATTTCGCTGTTGACCCTAAGGATTATATGTAAGGGTGTCTTTAATTAGTATTCGCCATGCAATAACACTTTATCATCCTGGACGGAGAGAAGCAGTACGAGAGTAACAGGTATCGATCGCAAACATAACATAACTCCCAAGACAAGGATCCAGAAACCACTGGACTATCCATTAACTTTACCCCGTACATCATGTTCAACTCGCACCGAATTTAAGTTGCCACCAGACTAATCTGACATGCGCTGTAAAATTCAGTTCCTATGCAATAGATTCCAGAGCTTTGGTTGCCATACACTGAACTTTTAATTGGCAATTTTCGTATTCTCGGTATTGGACTTAAACTAGCTTGCAAAGGAGGTTCATGCGGGGAAATATCACTAAAAAGAGATTGATGTCATTTGCATTTGAGAAGACTTCTCGCATTAGCCTCGGTTTCAAGCTAGTTCCAGTCTAATACCGAGAACACCGAGAGTATGAATATCGTCTATTAGTATCACCCAACTAGTGAACGAATGCAAATCCTGCATTTTAACTGGCTGCGCTACTAGAGGACTATTAGTAATAGTCCTCGAGTGGCAAAATTGGCGCAATCGAGCGTGACGCTTTCTTTTGTTTTATACCCAAATGAAGATTTCTTCAACTTGCATTTGCAAACTTTATTATTGCCTTTTCTGTCCGACTAGTTGGGTGATATTAAAACAATTAGACCCTTCGCCCTCAAGGGCCACGGGTCAATAGAGCATTCAGCTTCGCTTGGTGGGCTATTGACCCGTAGCCCTTGCGGGCTACGGATCTATAATTGTTAATTAAGATAACATATTAGATACAGGTACCTCAGTTTCAAACATGGAGTCTTAATCATCATCTTCAAACTTGATCCCAGGCAGCCTCATCATCGCTGTCGAATACAAGCCCAGACAAGCCCCTAACCAGTGAACAATTAAATCCAGATAGCTGAATCTTAAAATAATGCATACATGACTTGTGATTACAAATGAACCTTGATCAGCTTAAACTCCACGTTATCTCGTATACTCAAATTATTTTCCCTTCGATATTGGCTTTTTCTCAGTCATTTGCTACCAGCCCCAACTATCCGTTCGAACTAGTTTTTGTTATATTGAGAGGTTCAACTATATTGGTAGGTTCAAGTGTAATCTAATATATAGATAAGACTTGAGGGAAGCTTTTAATCATAAATATGACATGAATATGACCTTGGCAATGCTGGCCAGAGTATATGCTCAAGAAATTAGCAATTCTAGAAATAGCGTTGGTGGTATTTACAAATGATTTTAGACAATAGCCCAAAGAAAATATGCGCGCTTATTGGTTAAAAATCGTGTTTCTATTTAATAAGTGGATTGTGAGCTCGAGATTTCTATCGCGTGATGGTTGACGAAGACTCAGCTCGAGTCAACTGTTACGCATAGAAATCAAGAGCGAATAAGCTAATTATTTTCTGTAAAAATCTAGAAGTCGTTCAAAACTTTAATCTAAATTATCTTTCAAAGACATTTCGGAAACGCAAAGAAGCGGCCCCCCAGTGAAAACTACTATATACTCTCTATCTGCAACAGAATAGATACATTTTGCCTAGCGTAGCCAGTCAGAGAGCGGCATTCGTGATAGAACGCTGGTAGATATATACTAAAACTCAATAGAAACACGGAGAACATGTTTTCTATTTCTTTTAGAAAATTCCGCGATGAAAAAAAGAAAACAACTTGTTTACTTTGAACATCAAAAATTAAATTCCTAAGCTACAAAATAACCCTAAATTGCCTCACATACATGCTAGATTGCATCTAGAGAAAGGAAGAATCTTGTACGGTTTAGTTAAAAAAAAAACATGTAATTGAATTGTATTTACAAATTTTGAACACACAAAGTGATTCTCTTTTCAAAATCTCAGGCTCTGATTTATTCTTAAGATATTCTTAAAATTTTGCCAATTTCAGCCTCGATATTCTTATAAAACACATTCTTATAACACCTGTCACAAGTAAGTAATATTTACCTGCTCATCTCTTCAACATCCTCACTTTGGTCAGCTTTAGAAGTACTCCTTTTCGATGCAGACTTATTATTCCTGACCTGCTGGCGTCCAGGCAAACCTCTAGCAAAGAAAAGCAGAATTCTGTTAAAATACCAAAAAGTTTAAGAAAATACACACCGCATTTTTTTTCTACCAAAAACAAATTATTGACTAATACTGTCTGGCACTTCTTTAGTTTCCATTCAGTGACTTATGAAGTGAACAGAATAATTATTGCCTTCCCCTGAACAAGATGATACTACGATTATCAGCTTAGTAATTGGTGAAGAAGTTTTGGCCTTACAATTACGGTGTTGCCACGGGCAACTTTCCTTGTTTCCAATGGTAACAATATCGCCGCCTACAATTTTGCGCACTTGGCTGCTAATGATGTCAAAGGCCGACAAGTTGCCACAGGAAACGGAGCCAGTTGCCCGTGACAACAACAGAACTTGAACGTTAAACCCTGGTCAGCAAACTTTCGTCGCACCTTACTCAACTGATAATCATGAGTAATTTTCCTTTCACATCCTTTGTTGAACCAAGATATTGCGAGTAGTAATAATATCATATAACAATCATTCCACAATCTCGCATTGGATATGAGTTGGCTATAACCATTTCACATCCAACAAGCGCGAGTGGAATAATTGTTTTATCATTCTTGTCCCCAGAGGCAGCGCTCCTTTTGGTCAGCACCAAGAATCGCGACCTCTGGGCCGCTCCAACACCGGAAGTCCGCGATTCACGGACTCTCTGTCAAATCTGACAAATCAGATTGGCTGAGAATAGTAAACGAAAACTCTGCGCATGCTCAGGAAATCGGGTCCGGTCACAGTTCGCGATTCTCGTTGCCGACCAAAAGGAGCCCGGCCTCTGGGGGCGAGAATGTTGTTTTATTAGAAAACTCCCCCGAAATATAGATAACTAAAATTAAAAAAATATATATATATAAGTATGCACCAAAAAAGTACGCTTCCGATGACCATATTTGAAGAGTATGGTCTAATGACTCATACACCATGCTCGCTTAGCCAATGAAAAGTCTTAACCTACCTTATCCAATGATCCAGTTTTTGGCAATAATTTATATTCTGGAACAGAGAGAGTCACTCTGATAGAAAGACGTATCTTACCCCAAAGCCAGCCAGGGCTTAGGATACGATCTCTAAATTCTAGTTCAACAATTCATGACCTAACAACTGGACCACCGCACCAGTCGCGAATGAGCCATAATAATAAATTATTCACCTTGTAGACTTGTCAACATCACGACTCTGGGCAGCTCTCTTAGCCTTAGATGCCTCTGGTCCAGACCGCTTATCCTTAAATAGGGGGAGGTCCAGTATATCAGAATAGCTGTAGCTCTCGCAAGTACGTGGCTTTTGTCCAACAGTCATCTGTCATTGTCGAAAACAAAGAAGGAAAATTGTGAATAGGCCACGTTCGATATATCAATATTCTAACATGGTTCCGAGGCTTTCGGGTCAAAATTGTAGATTTTTTAAGTTTCTTTTGTCCCTCAATTCCCAAAAGAGACTTGGATACAAAGACAGCATCAAATATAGAAGTCAGTCCTGAAAGCTTTGGAGCCATGCTAGAATATTGATACATCGAATGTGGCCTATTGGGCTGGAGACAAAACAACAGGTGTTGCACATATACTGAAAGCCATGCTTCTCTTTAACACTTTGATTATGTGCGCGGGATTTCTATCACGCCTAGAAATCAGGAGCGAGCAACTTACTTGTTTTAGATAAAACTGCCAGTCATTCAAAGCTTTATCTAATCCTTAAAAAGAAGCGGCCGCCATTTCGTTAACAACCGCACACTGCTTAAGGTCACTCACTATCTACAATAGAATAGATGGCGAGTGGCTTATAAATGGAAGTACCCCCGGGGGGAGGGGTACTTCCATATATAAGCCATATAGTTATGTACGATGCGATGCGATAAGATACGATACCATAACGTTATTTCTACAAGGTATTTCCCGTCATTATTCCATTTATATGCTGCTGTGAAGGGCGTGGTTTTCGGGTAGTTTAGTCCGGTATAGGGTAGAGATATCAGACAGTTTTGGTCTAGAATAGGGTACAATTTACCCGGGAAGTGGCAAGTGTATAAATAATTTACCTGGAGTTCTATGATGGAAATTGAAACTCGGAAGTGATTACATAAGATATTTCTTTGGTTAACGTATGCTGGATTACGATAGTGATAAAGTTGCAGCATGGAAAATAGCAAGTCTGGGATAGGGTAGGGTTTTTGGTGCCAATTCCAGAATGGGGTTGCGAAATCAAACTGATAGTGGTCTAGTATAGGATAAAAGTTTCAGTGTCCTACATAAAGACTAACAGGGTCCACACACCCCGAGATTGTGACCTCTCGCATGGGTGACTGTATTGGTATTAAAAAGAGAAATTGCATTTTAATCTCTGACCTCCTCCACTACAGCAGGTGATATTTCGTACTTCCTCTCACTATCCACAATAACTTTCTTAGCATCTCCAATCTCCTCTGCCAGTGATCGCCGTCTCTTTCCAGCAGATTGATCCTTAATTGTGCGACGTCTGTCTTTTGACTTTTCCACACTCTTTTGGTGATCAGCGCCTGGCAATATTACCGAACAAGCGGTTTCAAGCTCTTGGATAAAAGACCGTTGTTTCTCGCCAGTTGATGAGCCAGGAGTGGATGACGATTGTTTGATCACTCGCCGCCTTTCAGAGGCCTTCTTCTCGAACTGTTTGGTCTTAGAATGCCCATCGATAACTGATTTGGCGATAGCGATGCTGTCAGCAAACGAGGTTCTTCTTTGGGAAGTTTGCTGTTTGATAATCTTCCTCCTTTCCACATTTCGAGGGTCCCTCTTCTTGTCGTCAGAAATAACGTCATCCTTTGTCTTTTCCTTGCCCTTGTAGTGTGCGCTTGTGGTTTGATAAGCTTGCACCCCTCCACGGGAGTAGGCCTGCCTGTCACTCACACGTACATTGCGGCTATTTCCTGCCATAAAAAGAGTTGATGATTGATTGAATCTTCACCACTGTTTCAACGAATGAAATGAATTAACCAAAATTACCAAAAAACAAAAAAACAAACAAACAAAAAAAACAAAACAGGATTGGCCGTGCTTTGTTCTGTGCATCTCTTTTGTTCTGTTTATAAAACACGCGAGGAAGTAACAAGAGCACAAAGGAAGAATAGGGTGAAATATCAGCCTTCGACTGCTTTCACTCCGACTCCTTCAGCACATTACAGGGTAAATTTCAGGTACATTAAGATACGGAACGTCAACCGCCATGTAAATTAAGTATATTGACCAAAAAGGCCAAAAGGTACGCATATTGTAACCTAACCTATTGATTTGAAAATGTTTTTGCACCTGGATTCACTGACGTAGGTTCCGGCCGATAAGTTGAGTAGTAAAGCTGAGGTTGACTTGCTGGAGGTTGGTTTCTATCCACTCTGATGCTCTGGAGGTCATGGCCATCACCCTGCCCAGATTCCACGTCTCTGTTGTTCACTCGCTGGGATAACTGTTGATAATACTCTCTCAGTGGCCTGAGCAAAAACATAACAATGCATTAATTGAGTCTGTTGAAGTCATTTGTATAGGTAATAATACGGTTTCGAGTTCAATTTTGAACTGATTTGCACGAGTAAACTTTTGAAAAAACTCACAAGTGCACATTAACTCCAAAGTGAACGTAAAAAATCGTATTATTACTTATTAATAATATAAACATGAAGAACTTCGCGTGGAGGAAGTGCCAGAAGATCTTTCTTGAAGCCATTTTTCCTCATTCGAGAAAACGTTTTTCAAAGGTTCCGCACAAAAGTTTCTTCATTACTTTACGCGATATCATTGGCTTAGAAAATTTCCTATTGTCCTTCAGTCAATCATAATCCAGAATTACGATGTGTAATTTGCACTGGTGTTGCACTTGAACTGCACTGCTCTCAGCCAATCAGAATCGCGTAATTTTTTCATGTATTATTAACTTTGCAATAATATGTGTGTAAGCTGACTACATGAGTGGCAGCGCTTCCCAGGGAATCATTTTGCTTGGGGTCAAGATTTTTCGGTCACCGAGAATAGTGATGCCTGTGAATCCTAACTAATGTTGGATGAATTTTAGCAAAATAAATTTAAATAATGAAGGGTCCGGATATGTGTAGCTCGTGATGGTGGTAGCTACATGTTTATAACATCCAAGCAAAAGTATAGAAATAACATAATAAAGTACATAATTTTAACTTACCAAGCAAACGCGAAACAGGCAGCCATCAATAATACCACCAACAGTCCTCCAACGACGAATAACGTAATTAGAACCCTAGCAACAGCTCCTCCACTTTCCCTTTCTGAATTTTTCCTTTTTCCTTTCTTGGTATGAACACCCTGATTACCAAGTGACTCCAATCTAATATTGAGATTTACATGACCATTTTTCCCATGAGATTTCTTTGGGATTTCCAGTGGCAAACCATTCGCTTTTTTTGTCTCGAATTCCTTGTCTTTGAAAAGAAGCTTTTTCATAACCACAGTATTGGAATGTTTTGTGGGCAATTTCAATTTCTGTTTTTTAATTGTGTCCTGTTCAGGGGCTTCCACTGATGGGACAGATTCTGGGTTATCTTGCGAGGACAACTGAGATCGTTCCGGCAGCATTACTTTGGATTCCACTGCTCCTGGAACTCCAGCAGTATCTGACTCAATATCCGGTGATGAAAATACATTGTGCTTCAATTCAGGTTCACGAGTTTGAGGTGATCCAGCGTCCCACTCAATGGCAGACAATGGCACTTTATCTACTTGTGATTTAGGGTCGGCATCTCCAGGAGCACCGGAACCCCATTTAGTGTCCGATGACAGATTATCTGTTTCTGATTGAAGCTCCATATCTTCAGGTGCACTGTTACTCACTAGGTCATCAATCTCTCGACCCTGTTCGTTTGCATTCATGGTTATCCCATGTATGGACTTTGGCAATCCGCGTAAATGAGCATCTCTCACTTTAGAAGAATGATGGCTGGTATCCTTTAATTCCTTATGAAAAGAGGCCAATAGGCTTGGTCTTGATTTCAGCAGGTGTGCAACTTTCTTGGAAAGATGTTTTCCCAAATTGATGTGCTTGAGTTTCAGCAGTTTGTTCAATTCACTTGAAATGACCAACTCTTTGCTATCGACATTCTTTTTTTGGGTACCCCACTCAGTGTCCAATGATAGCTTATCTGTTTCTAATTGAGGCTCCATATCTTCAGGTTTGCCAGAATCCCAATCAGTGTCGGATCCTGACAGTTCGTCTTCCTCTGATTCAGGGTCCTCATCTTCAGGTTCACCAGAGACCATGTCAGTGTCTGATCCTAACACTTCGTCTGTCTCTGATTCAGGCTCCATATCTTCTGGTTCACCATAGTCCCAGTCAGTGTCCGATCCTGACAGTTCGTCTGTCTCTGATTCAGGGTCCTCATCTTCAGGTTCACCAGAGTCCCAATCAGTATCCGATGCTGACAGTTCGTCTGTCTCTGATTCAGGGTTCTCATCTTCAGGTTCATTAGTGTCCCAATTAGTTTCCGATCCTGACAGTTCTTCTGTCTCTGATTCAGGGTCCATATCTTCAGGTTCACCAGAGTCCCAATCAGTGTCTGATCCTGACAGCTCGTCTGTCTTTGATTCAGTGTCCTCTTCCCCAGTTTCACCAGAGTCCCAATCAGTGTCCGATCCTGACAGTTCATCTGTCTCTGATTCAGGCTCTATATCTTCAGGTTCACCAAAGTCCCAATGAGTGTTCGATTCTGACAGTTTGTCTGTCTCTGATTCAGGGTACTCTTCCCCAGGTTCACCAGAGTCCCAATCAATGTCTGATCCTGACAGTTTGTCTGACTCTGATTCAGGGTCTTCATCTTCAGGTTTACCAGAGTCCCAATCAGTGTCTGATCCTGACGGTTCGTCTGTTTCTGATTCAGGGTCCTCTTTTCCATGTTCACCAGAGTCCCAGTGAGTGTTTGATCCTGATAGTTCATCTGACTCTGATTCAGGCTCCATATCTTCAGGTTCACCAGAGTCCCAGTCAGTGTCTGATCCTGACAGTTCGTCTGTCTCTGATTCAGGGTCCTCATCTTCAGGTTCACCAGAGTCCCAATCAGTATCCGATGCTGACAGTTCGTCTGTCTCTGATTCAGGGTTCTCATCTTCAGGTTCATTAGTGTCCCAATTAGTTTCCGATCCTGACAGTTCTTCTGTCTCTGATTCAGGGTCCATATCTTCAGGTTCACCAGAGTCCCAATCAGTGTCTGATCCTGACAGCTCGTCTGTCTCTGATTCAGTGTCCTCTTCCCCGGTTTCACCAGAGTCCCAATCAGTGTCCGATCCTGACAGTTCATCTGTCTCTGATTCAGGCTCTATATCTTCAGGTTCACCAAAGTCCCAATGAGTGTTCGATTCTGACAGTTTGTCTGTCTCTGATTCAGGGTACTCTTCCCCAGGTTCACCAGAGTCCCAATCAATGTCTGATCCTGACAGTTTGTCTGACTCTGATTCAGGGTCTTCATCTTCAGGTTTACCAGAGTCCCAATCAGTGTCTGATCCTGACGGTTCATCTGTTTCTGATTCAGGGTCCTCTTTTCCATGTTCACCAGAGTGCCAGTGAGTGTTTGATCCTGATAGTTCATCTGTCTCTGATTCAGGCTCCATATCTTCAGGTTCACCAGAGTCCCAATCAGTGTTTGATCCTGACAGTTCGTCTGTCTCTGATTCAGGGTCCTCATCTTTAGGTTCACCAGAGTCCCAGTCAGTGTCTGATCCTGACAGTTCGTCTGTCTCTGATTCAGGGTCCTCATCTATAGGTTCACCAGAGTCCCAATTAGTGTCCGATCCTGACAGTTCTTCTGTCTCTGATTCAGGGTGTTCATCTCCAGGTTCACCAGAGTCCAAGTCATTGTCAGATTCTGACACTTTGTCTGTTTTTGTTTCAGGTTCTATACCTTTAAGGGCACTTGGATTCCCCTATAACAGTAAAAACTCACAATATAACAATAGTGGCAATATTTACGTAAAGAGCCCAGGTTCTATGATATGAAGGATAAAAAACAATGATTTTAACATTCCGATTTCTCCGCAATGATTCGTCCAATTTGTTTGAAACTTCAGAATATGTTTATTTCATACTTAGTAAACACATTGAACTCAAATCAAAAAAATGTCTAAATTTTGGTTCATTTGAACTTTAAACGCTTTACAGGGAACCTGTAGATGCATAGACAGAATAGGACTAGGTTAAGATCGGAAGAATTACGTTTGCCCAAAAGTGACTAAGATGGGGTTTATAACTCACAGGCCACAAAATAGACTATAATGGGGCAGGGGTTCCGAGAGGCCAGTGGTACATGCCAAGCAAAAAGTAACACCGCTACCCCCAGGGGTGAATACATGCATATAAATTTACTGATTAAGGTGACTTATAAATGTTCGGTGTGTAGCCAGGCATGTTAAAAATTGGTAAAAAAGGAAAGGAATTAAATGGTTGTCACTGGCTAAAAATATGGTTATCGAACGTTTCGGCCACTACTGTTGCCTTCTTCAGCAAAAGATGGAAAATGCAAATGTTAAACGGCGTCCTGCTAGAATATGTAATGGATGTGTGATAAAACTAAATGAGCAATAGTCTCTAGAGTATTCTTAATGAGTGCTTCCAGAGGCATTGTTTACAAGATCAAATGTAAAGATTGTGACTGTGTTTATGTTGGTCAGTCATCACGCGCGTTAAAAACACGTATGAAAGAACACGCAAAGGCTATAGCAACATTGGACAAAAACTCTTTATTGGCCAAACACCATATGCTCAACGGTCACCAAATAGATTTGGAGAACGTTGAAATTGTCGACAGATCATCAGTATGGAAACAAAGACTAATTCTTGAAGCTTGGCATTCCGTGCGAGATAGGAACGCTATAAACGAACACATAGCGCTACCGAACGTGTACAATGGCATTCAGAGTTTTTACACTCATTAAGAATACTCTAGAGACTATTGCTCATTTAGTTTTACCACACATCTATTACATATTCTAGCAGGACGCCGTTTAACATTTGCATTTTCCATCTTTTGCTGAAGAAGGCAACAGTAGTGGCCGAAACGTCCGATAACCATATTTTTAGCCAGTGACAACCATTTAATTCCTTTCCTTTTTTACCTAAGGTGACTTATGTTTAGGTTAATTCAGTATCAGGGGATGAATTTCAATGCATTTATGCTATTGGTTAAGATAACTTATGTTAAGCTTCATTAAGGCCAAACTCAATATCAGAGGGTGAATGGACATTTATGTCTTGATCAGGTACCTTATGGTGTGGTTCATGCCTCTCATGGGCCAGATTTGCTTCAGGGTTATCAGATCCAGAAGGTTCGCGAGCCACAGTGCCAGCATTCGTCAAGTCAGCAAAACTGTTAATCACTTGGTCATCCATCTCTGGACCCTGTTTGTTTGAATTCATGGTTGTCCCATGCATAGACTTTGGTAGTCCATGTAACTGAGCATCTCTCACTTTAGAAGAATGATAGCTGGCATCCTTTAGTTCCTTATTAAAAGACGCCAGTAGCCTTGGTCTTGATTTCAGGAGATGTGCAACTTTCTTGGAAAGATGTTTTCCCAAATGGATGTGCTTAAGCTTAAGCAGTTTGTTCAATTCACTTGAAATGAACAGCTCTTTGCTGTTGACAATCCCCTTTCGGGTCGCCCAAGATGGGGTATTAGAAGGTTGTTTTCCACTGGCATGTGAACCAGTTCCAGTAAAATCATCTTTGGTCTCCTCAGGCCTGTGTTTAACAGAGTCTGAAGCAAACCCAGGAGAAATATTTGCCACCTCAGGATTTCTTGATCGTATAGATTTCCCTAGGGAAACAAAATATAAGTAAGTATTTGTATTAACAGTGAGAGTATCAATGAAAGTATTTGAACCAAACTAATCCCTTCCTTTATCAACATCACAACCAGTAATGCATATTAATCAATATTTTTAGTTCATTCCTTGGAAGTTATAACTCACATGAAATGAACAAACCTTTGTGGTTGGCAATCCGTTTTTGAATACCCCAAGAATACCCCGGTTTGTCATTGGCATATGAGCCAGTTCCAGTAAAATCATCTGTGGTTACCTCAGGCCTGTGTTTAACAGAGTCTGAAGCAAACCCAGGAGAAATATTTGCCACCTCGGGATTTCTTGATGGTATAGATTTCCCTAGGGGAAACAAAATATAAGTAAGTATTTGTATTAACAGCAAGAGTATCAAAGTAACTGAACCAAACTAATCCCTTCCTTCATCTACATCACAACCAGCAATGTATATTAATCATTACGCAAATGCTGTAATCTGATTGGTTGAGCCATTGAACACTGTCAGCCATTATCGTGAATTGAGGTCGTCTAGGAAATGGCAACGTTTTTTTTTTCGTTTTTCCAAAGTTTTGCAGGAAAATTTTGATGCAAATGGATAATTAAATTCCTGAGAAGTCTAAACAAAAGACATTTAGGGTTTCTTGACTTTTAAAAAAGCTGAAATTATTGAAAAAACTGTTGTGCGTGCACGCACAACTTCAATTTAAATGACGATTCAATGCGAGCGATCTTTTTCAGGTGCAAAGTTTAATAATATGTTAAGAAATAATTGGAAACCGTTATTTGAAGTAAATTTTAATAAGAATTCTACTGAAACAAGTAGATTATTCGCTCTCGATTTCTATGAGGTGATAGTTGATTCGGCATTTGGCCTCATCAACTATCACCACATAAAAATCTCGATTAGTTAGATTAATTAGTATAATTTCCAGGGGTGAATATAAGAATTGGACAAGCTGAATGGTCGCAAATCTCATCATATGACGTTTTATTAAATTCTCAACCTCGGATAATGCAACTCTAGCTTTCTGATTGGTTCACGGGATCTCGGTTACCAGCCATTATACCTGCGTTTGTCCTTATATGGAAACGAATGCGGTAAATGTCGGTAGGCATAAACCTTTTTGCGGGAACCCAAGTTTCGTCGACAAAAAAATGGATGAAAAAAAGCAGACTCGGTGAGCTATCTACAGAAGAAATACAGGAAATTATGGACAATGCCGTCCCAGTAAAAGCAAAAAAGCCACAAAATTCGAGATAAGATTATTTAACGGTACGTATACGTTAAGTTTCCTTTAAAAGTTGCAAAATTGAAATCTGACCGTCGAGATTTTCGCATTCATGAAGATTATGTAACAAAAACAATGTTTACCTTAACAGAATGGCTTGCTAGTCCTGGTGGCACCAAATTTCGAAACCGATGTAAGAAATGTCAAAGGAAGAACTGAATGTTTGTCTGAAGTGTTTTTACACGTCTGCGAGGAAGAAAGATGGCACGTATTGCGAAATCCATTAGAGCCGCCATTGACAATTTCCTTCGAAAGCCGCCGCACAACAAACCGTTTTCTAGTTACCTCTGACCAGGCAAATAAATTATTACAGCATTTGTAAAAGGCCTCAGGAAAACAGGCATCATTGCCGGCGTAGTCCATAAGAAACCAATTTCAAATGAGCAGACGAGGAAACTGTTCGACTTAAGCGAGCTCGGACCGGCCGAGAGCAAAAATTCAGCACGGCTACAGAGCACGACCCCAGTTTTATCTCGGGCTCTTTTTTGGCCAACGAGGACGGGAGAATGAACAACACCTAACGCCAACAATTGTGTCCTTGCAAAAAACACCTCCAGGAGTTGAGTGTTTTGAGCTGAACCGAAGTAGGCCTCGGAGATTCTGAAGCTCGAAGATGAATCTGACGCTAAGATAGTTTCTGTCCCTGACTCTGAATCTGGCCAACAACATACAGCTCGAAATGCCAAGGCTTTCAAAGCAAGGGAATCCTGAAAGCGGTCTTGTCGAGAATAATTTTGGCACAACGTTTGTATCACATGGCGATCAAAGTTTTCCGCAGCATTATTACAACGGCAATGTGCAACTAATTTTACAAGTACATTCTTTTTAGCCCTTATGGTTATTTTGGCCAGGCAGTACTCTATACTAATTTAATGTTTATTGTAATTATTTTATAAATTGTGAGTACAAATAAATGGTTGCTGTTGTTGTTGTTTTTGTAGTGCACAATTATTCGGCTCCTCTCCATGACTCGAACTTGATCGCTTTTCAAACTTTCTGACCAAGGTTATATCTCGTTAATTTGATAGACGTTCCTTGAATTCTACTTGATTGTAATTTCATTGAGCAAATTCACTTGCTTCGCTTTCAAATTTTTCATTCAACTAATTTTACAAACGGCGCGCATGTCATGTGATTTCCCACTTGTTGTTAAGATTTTACTTTTTACTTACAAAATTTTAAACGGTTTAGCACCCTGTTACTTGGCGGAACTTATTAATCTTCGTCAACCGATAAGGTGTCTTCGTTCAAATAATGATCACCTGCGACTGCACATACCGGTGTTTAGGACAAAGACCTACGGGGGACGCACTTTTTCCTCTTGTGCGCCAGCACTGTGGAATAGCCTCCCACTTGATGTGAGAAGTGCCCCATCAGTGGATACGTTTAAAACTAAGCTTAAAACGTTTTTGTTTAATTCTGATCTTTAGTATTTCTATAATGAATTTTAGTATCTTATGATGAATTTTAGTATTTAATAAATTTTAGTATTTTATCATCCATTGTAATTTAATATATTTTCCTTATATTGGTTTCGTTATCGTTTTTCTCATTCGGCAAGTAAACATGGTGGACAGTTGCTGAATGAAGTTTTCATTTATTCAAAAGACATCACTCGAAGTCCAGGATATTTGAAAGGATGGAAATTTTCAAAATGACTGCTGTCGCCCTTGGACGAAAAATCTTTTCAAGAACCTGTATTTAAAGCTTTTAAGAATTGTAAACGCAATGGTTACGTCGATCCCCAGCAGGTCAGATCGATTGGCTGAAATTTATTTTTCTACAAACTAAAGCTCCCCATTCTTAGGCGATGATGACAACTGCGAATGAAGTCAACAACGATAAAACAAAGGTACGAAATGAATTTATTTTTTGTAGTGTTTCGCTCGTTTGTTTTACTGCCAAACTCGATGAGTAAATTTATTCACAATCGATGTCCATGTAACCTTTATTAAAACTACGGCTGCATACATGTATGCACACAAACAATTGCGTCTGTGTTTTTATGGTTTAGTCCGTTATTTTGTAATCCTTGATATTCACCTCTGAAAATTATACTAAAACAATTATTCGCCTCAGGCTCAGTGAACATTGGTGAATATTCACTTCGCCTTTGGCGAATAATTGTTAAATATTTTTAGTATCCAGTCCATTCCTGGGAAGTTACATCTATAACTCACATGAAATGAACAAACCTTTGTGGTTGGCAATCCCATTTAGGGTACCCCTGGATGGGGTATTAGAAGATGGTTTGTCATTGGCATACAAGCCAGTTCCAGTAAAATCGTCTGTGGTCACCTCAGGCCTGTGTTTAACAGAGTCTGAAGCAAACCCAGGAGAAATATTTGCCACCTTGGGATTTCTTGATGGTATAGATTTCCCTAGGGAAACAAAATATAGGTAGGTACATGTATTTGTGTTAACAGTAAGAGCATCAAAGTAATTGAACCAAACTAATCCCCTCCTTCATCAACATCACAACCAGCAATGCATATTAATCAATGTTTTTAGTATCCAGTCCATTCCTTGGAAGTTATAACTCACATGAACTGAACAAACCTTTGTTGTTGGCAATCCCATTTAGGGTACCCCTGGATGGGGTATTAGAAGACGGTTTGTCATTGGCATATGAGCCAGTTCCAGTAAAATCATCTGTGGTCCCCTCAGGCCTGTATTTAACAAAGTCTGAAGCAAACCCAGGAGAAATGTTTGCCACCTTGGGATTTCTTGATGGTATAGATTTCCCTAGGGAAACAAAATACAGTATACTGTAAGTAGTTATTTGTGTTAACAGTAAGAGTATCAAAGTAATCGAACCAAACTAATCCCATCCTTCATCAACATCACAAGCAGCAATGCATATTAATCAGTGCATTTAGTATCCAGTCCATTCTTTGAAAGTCATAACTCACATGACATGAACAAACCTTTGCGGTTGGCAATCCAATTAAGAGTACCCCAAGCTGGGGTATTAGAAGACGGTTTGTCATTGGTATATGAGCCAGTTCCAGTAAAATCATCTGTAGTCCCCTCAGTTCTGTGCTTGACAGAGTCTGAAGCAAACTCAGAAGAAATATATGCCACCTCGGGATTTCTTGATGGTATAGATTTCCCTAGGGAAACAAAATACATTATAAGTAGTTATTTGTGTTAACAGTAAGAATATCAAAGTAATCGAACCAAACTAATCCCTTCCTTCATCAACATCACAACCAGTAATACACACATGTATAATTAATCAATGTTTTTAGTATCCAGTCCATTCCTTGGAAGTTATAACTGACATGAAATGAACAAACCTTTGCGGTTGGCAATCCCATTAAGAGTACCCCAAGATGGGGTATTAGAAGATGGTTTGTCATTGGCATATGAGCCAGTTCCAGTAAAATCATCTGTAGTCCCCTCAGCTCTGTGCTTGATAGAGTCTGAAGGAAACCCAGGAGAAATATTTGCCACCTTGGGATTTCTTGATGGTAGAGAATTCCCTATGGAAAGGAAGATAAGTAGGTAATCTTGTTAACAGTAAGAATTTTAAAGTAATTTTAAAATAAAACTACAAGAAATCTTTTCCTTCACCAGCTTCATAGCCAGCAATGCATATTACTCAATATTTTTAGTATTCAGTCCACTCCTTGGAAGAACATTCAGATCTGTGTAAACTTATAACTCACGTGAAATGAGCAAACCTTCACGGTTAGCAGTCTCATTTAAGGTACCCCAAGATGGGGTATTAGAACATGGTATGTTATTGGCATATAAGCCAGTTCCAGTTAATGGTAAAAGTATCAAAGAAATTGAAATTGAATCAAACTAATCCCTTCCTTCATTTCAACATCGCAGCCAGCAATGCATATGAATCAATATTTTTAGCACCCAGTTCATTCCTTGAAAATACATTCAGTGTTTGTAACTTGTATTCTTTGATTTATAGATGAACTTTAGGAGGGACTGAAAGGGAGAACACTCACGGGGTTGCTGGCATCAACCTTGCTCCTTAATTCTTTCCGTAACTAAAATTGCCCAACTGTGTCAAATGTGAATCATGCTCTTATCACGAGACTAATCCCAACAAACTTTAGCTCATTCCTGAGGAATAGTTCTGACTTAGGCTGCATTTCTTTGGAGTGATCTGGATCAGGATCAGTGATCCAAGATCCCTCAGTTCAATTGGTACATCAAAGGAACCAATGAATATACCCTGATCACAGATTCATCAGTTCCTTTGATGAACTATGATGTGAGTGATCTTGTAATTGTAATCTTGTAATCCAAATGTAATCAAAGGATTCACCCTTGTACTGCAACTGCTCTTAACTCGGTGAGAACAATAATTTTCAACTTTGGGACAAGAACAACATTTAAGAACATTATACATTTCAAAAACCATTCATTCACTTTTGATTCAGGAATAAATAAGTAATAATGGTTTAATGAAAGCATGTTGGTCATCATTAAGATGAAACAATTCAGCTATTTTAAAGATGATTTCTAGTCCGTACTGCGCACTCTCAAGAGTTTGTTTTCGTTTTTTGTTTTGTGTCACGTAAGACAACAAAATGTGAACATTTTGCAACTGCTTAGATGAAGTAAATTCAAAGTTTCATGTCAACTGCCATTATCGATGCAAAGCTTTATGCTTCGTTCTTTCTCGTATCACTTTATGAATCAACTTTGCAGCTGTATGATAAGGTATGTGGTTTGTAACAAATAATATCGATTCGCATTCCATCAAGTGAGAACTTATAATGTTTATAGACATTATGGTGCTGAGACTGTGCAGTACGGACTGGAAATCATCTTTAAATCACACTATAAAGACTTTTTCCTAGGCCTAGTTTTCAAGGAGGTTCATGGGGTAACCCTAGTGCTCTGAGCTATACATACCAACAAATTTATGCACACCCAAAACGTTACCCTACTGTGGCTGGACAAACATCCAGACCAGTCGCATGTTACCTAACCTAGACATCAATAAATTTAGTGTCCAAAACAATTTTTGTTTTAATTAACTTATCAGTTCTAATAAAATCATATTTCAATTTCCATAAGTGCAGTCAGATACCAGACTGAAGATTGGAATCAAATCTAGAATCAAGTCATTGTGACCAAAGCCTAAAAGCCATGGTAGAATATTGATATATAGAGCCTGGCCGGCCTGTTAAGTTTAAATTCCAATGCCCTTAAATTTTATTTTAAAATCGGAGCAACTTCACAATAAATGGGTAAAAAGAATTGTTGTCTGTGGTCTGCAGTGGGCTTGCAAAAAAATATTTTAACAACTTGAAAAAGCTTAGCTTAGTTAAAATTTTCGAATGACCAAGGATTGAACTGGTAAGATAAATTTCACAAATCTAAAACAAATGCAGTTAAAAAAAAAAAAAAAAATTGTACCGAGGCTTGAGTCAGCGCGTTCGAGCTTCAGTTTCGTTTCAATAGATCGTTTTCATGGTCACGCAATAAAAAAAAATAAATCGAAAACCATCCAGTGGAAAAAGCTAAGAAATTGTGATGGTATAAAAGATAACTAAATAACACACTTCTCCAAGTTTTAGGCCTGTTTTAGGCCCCAAACTTCAGATATTCGTCGAAATGTTTCGCAAAAATTTACAGAGCCCTGTATGGAAACGCCATGTTGCTGTACATCCGCGGAAAACAGTGTAAACATCTGGAACTTGCTTTGGCTATCTAGGCGACTAACTATCAGTATTGAACAAAAAAGCATTCACATAAGCATTTTTCCTAATGCACTAACTTCTAAAAAGGCTCAAAATCATGAGATAAGCATATATTTCAACAAACTCGATCGTGGCCTTGTGTCACGAACTCCATAAAACTGAAATTCAAAATGCTCTGGTTTCCAAACGAAGCACGCTATTCAGCTGTGCAATTGTAAACAGATATAAATACACAGCCTCTTATACCTGATGAGGATAAAAACTTTGGTGGCTTTTTAGTTTTGGACTTTAGAAAGTGTTGACGTCACGTGAAAACGATCTATAACGTCCAGAAGAAGGCAAAACGAAAAGCCGGCGTCACTTCACACGAAAAAATCGAGAGCACTCGAGAAACGATCGCTGTAAGTTATCCGAATACAGTGTAATTAATTCAACTTCCTGTCAGTGACTCGGTGAAAGGTAACATACCTGGTGCTAACATTGTGGATTAGTGCACCTGTAGTCCCAGTTCCACAGCTCAACATTTTGCTTTGTGAAAGAACAATTTGGAAGAAAACCGCCATCTTGCCCGTGAGCGCCAAATGCGAAAGAGCCTGGGCAGCGCACATTTTGGCGGGAAACTAAACCGGAAACAAGTCGATCGCAATGTCATCGGAATGTCAACGGCAATCGCTCCAGACACCTGCCAGATATTAATTGGTTATACCTTTGGCTACAATTGATAGCGATGTCTTCAAATCTGTCTATAATACCATTCCTGTGTTCATTTGTCGCTATTTCAAGTGTCAGCAAAACGTCCCATAATTACCGTAAATCCTCGAATTAGCGCCGCCCCCCGTCGCTCGAATAAGCGCCCCCTTCGAATAAGCGCCCCTCCTACCGGCCAAAATTTGAAATAAGCGCCTCCCCTAGAATACGCATCCCCCTCGCCTTCGTCTATTTTGTGAACGAGTACTGAGTCAACAAAGGATGTATAGTTTTCGTCGTGTAGTATTAGATTTGTACATTGTTTCAGTTTGAGAACACGTTAAATGAACACGTTGAACACGTTAAGTACTAACGGCGCCGCAATTTAAACTTAAGGTCAGCTTTTTATGCCGATAAACAGCTTATGTTGTTGTTTACGCGCAGATGTATTTAAAAAAAAATGATCATGTCAGGCCACGATTTGGGAAAAATTAAATAAGCGCCCCCTTCGATTAAGCGCCCCCTCGAAAAAGCGTCCCCATCTTCGCCTAAATTTGAAATAAGCCCCCCGGGCCCTAATTGGAGGATTTACGGTATATATAAACACACCGTGCAGGGGAGGGAACGGCATGTTTTATTTTCAAGACTTCGTTCTTCACCATATTTTTGTGGTCATAGAGTTGTACGAAAATAAACTTCTAATTCAGTGGAGTGCACCGTGAAAAGTGTCTTTCCAAAAAGCGTGAAAACAAATTATGAATCTTGAAATGCAAAGTTGAGTTTGAGATCTCGTGAAAGACCCTCCGCCTGTGTAACTTAACGTATTAAATAATAATTATCAGGAGCATATTACTGTAATTATATAACTAACTGCGTCATGCCAACGTCATCAATAGTCTTCTAGTATAATTAATTGATGTTAAGAAACGACTGATACTTCCGACGTCAAATATTGTATCCGAGCCAACCTAATACTGCGTTTCGCTCAAACCTTTCAGATCAAGCGCGGGCAAGAAACTTTGCGCGTTTTCTATTTTTTTTTTTTTTTTTTTTTTTCTAAAGCTGTTTTGCGCGCACATTTTTAAGTTGCGTTCTTACACCACTGAGGAAGAGGGAGAAAACAATCTTTCCAATTGCTGATCGTTGTTTGGTCTTATGCATAATTTTAGCACTTTTCAATCCTACAACTTCAAAGTATTATTTTTGTCGGCGGGTGCGCAAGCTACCTTCGCGCGCGAACTGGAGAAATAAAAAATGCTCGCGCAGCTCGTGTTATGGCTCTCTGTTTTGAAAAAACGAATCTGACTCTATTTGAGTACTGGAAATAAGGTTACCAAAAAGTTACTTGTTCCCGACATTGCCACAGCGAATAATTACAATTATTTCGTTGAGGTCGAGCTATCAACAAATCTATAAAACAAAGAGGGTTGATCTTGGCTTGTTGTCGGTTGTATTTCACACGCGCAATTCGAATCAGTATCCGGCATATTTGATTCAGACAAACTGTTTCAAAAAAGCCGTTTGAAAAGAAACAGACCACTTTTCATTATTTTGTTCTCTTTTTCAAGGCTCAAGGAAGCTTTTATTTTCTCTTTTAGAAACCTGGCTTTTGTCGCCAATTCCCGCCAATTCAGCCACCCCTTATGCAAAGACGGCAACATGGAAAAGCAAAAATTAAAACGAGAGAAACTTGAAACGCTTTGTGAAAACGCAAAGATTCAACTTACCGGGAGTAAGGAAGGCAAATGTGAACGCAATCAAAACGATCCAAATCACTCTCATGTCATTTTCCAAGGTAAATCAACGCTGCTAAAAAACTGCGAAAATTTCCGAATGAAAACTGAGCTTTAAGTGACGTCATAAAGGTTAATAACCAAAATCAACAGTAATTAACAATTAACAGTAAGTAATTAACATAAAAACGTTGGGGATGCTCATTGTCTCTGGGGTACAAATCAAGGATTTTGGTCTCACTTAGGGGGTTCATGACGAAACACCACTAGTTTTAGCTGTCAAAGTATCTTTTAGGGTGCACTCGAAGAAATAATAATAATAATAATCAAATGCTCTTATTTCCGTTTTTAAGATCGATTTCCGTCGGTTTCTCAAGTCCGGTCTACAAAAGTGGGCTCTTTTAATGAACAGTGGCTGATAATTAAGCATATTCCGTTTTAAGTGGCATCTTTTAAAGGTCAAATAAAATTCGAGCGACGCCCAGATTGGTTTCCATTAGGGGCGAAGTTCAAATTTGCCGACAAGCATCCCGGACCATTTCATATGGAAGTCCTCTCCACCGGCCCGGGGAAGAAGTGGCGTACTCCATGACTGCATTACACTTTTATTTATGTAACCTGTCACGTGCTGAAAAAATCGCGTGAAACTGTTCGAGAACATCATCTATTTTATAGCATATGAAGTAGTTGTCGTAATGTTTTTAAGCAGTTATCTTCATCTGCATGCATGCTCGGTAGACAAATTCCTCGACTTTTCGTTAAAGAGCGTTACTTAACAGGTAACTTGATAACATTTTTTAAAAGTTCACTGCTTAGAAGAAGAAAAATACTCATTGCGTAACGCAAGCGTAACGCAACCTCAACGCTAGCGTAACGCCGTAATGTATACTCAAGCACAACCTCGTTCTCACGTTCCAATCTCTTCTTGGGGGGACCGGAAGAGCCGATAGGCCCCTGGGAACGAGACTGACTCAAGCGAAGCTTACGAAACTTCAGACCCAGGCCACAAGCAGTGAAACTGCAGGCTTTCATGATACTCGGAGACTAGAATGGAAAAGCAAACTTTTTGTTATCCGTACATTTTCTGTATAAACGGAGAGTGACTGCGCACACAGACCTGCACAGTCTCGTTTTGAGAAACTGCATTATTTTTAGGGAGCAGGGGCCCGTTTCTCGAAGGTCCCGCAAAGTTTTCGCATCCGGAAAGCCATAGCAAACTCTCAAACCTTCTGATTACAGAGCTGTTTTATTCACATATCCTTAATGTGAACAGAGGTTCCCTTCATACAAGAAGTTTCAGGCGTATACACTTCTCCGTTTTTAGATACAGATGAACTAAAAATGGCTTTACGGGCCTGAAAAGTTTCCGGGGCTTTCGAGAAACGGGCCCCAGGGCCGGGTTGTTCGAAAGCCGGTTAACGCTAACCCAGGATTTAAAGTTAACCGAAGCATTAATTTTTCTTGTATAAAAATGTTTTTTACCGCTCACGTTTTGTGTAGTTTGAGCTTAGTCAAGCTCAAAACTGGAGGACAAACATTAAAAACAGAAAACCTCACCGAAAAGTTACAAAACGGAAATTAAAAATTCTTGCTAATCCTGAGTTAGCTTAATCGGGCTTTGAACAACCCGGCCCAGAAGACCTAGGCTCGATTACCAGCCGCTGTTCGGGAAAGGAGCCCTTATCGGGGAGTAACGTAGACAAGCAAACAAACGAACAAACTTGTCTCACATATTAAAAACACGTACAATTTTCTCTAATTGCCATTAATGTGTCTTTTTGTATCAACATATCGAATTAAAGTTAACGCTAAAAACGTAACAGGCCTGTTCCTAAATGCTAAGAAACCGGAGCCTCTCGCTTGTTACCATAGTGACTAGGAGTAATGATACATCAGGAGGAAGAGCGGAGGTTACCCCCAGGTATCGCAGTTACCCTGGGGGTCCTCTCCATTTTACTTGCTCCATTATACTAGTTGGTCAAAAATGCAACACCATATAACCCGTATTCTAGGGTTTCTTAATCCGAGGCCAGGGTGTTAACCCCCTTCCCCCTCTCCCTCTCAATAGGGAAATTGACCCCCCCCCCCCCCCACTAGTTCTTCTGAGTGAGGTGTTTGAGTTTACTCTTGTGAAAATGTGAAAAAGGATTCCAGGAGAAAAATATTTAAAACACACTGCGTGAATAAATTTATTATCGGAGACTTTTCCATGCAGTGGAATGTATTCATATCTCATGTTTTTGTTACTGTATGCATTTACATTGTGGAGACGAAGCGCTTGTAACAAAAACATAAATGGTGAAGTATTAAATTAAATACTCTTAGTCGGCAAAGATGCCCGTGCAGTGAGCAATAATATCTAACTGTGTTCGCATAGCAAGCAGCAGTCATTCAGCGGTCAAATCTGACGAAAAAAAGGAAAAGATAACTGTCAGTTAATAAACTAAATCAATCTAACAAACTAAAATTAGTTAGGTAAGCCTCCTGGGGGCACCCAGAAATCTTTTTAGGCGTGTCTGGCCCGCATCCCAAGACCCTTACCGTATTTAGGTCCAAAATCTGTAATTTTCTCTAAACTAGTTAAGACTTGAGCAAAAATTCGAGGGTCTATTTAAGACCTGACCCTTAAATTAATATCCCTGTTTTCAGACCTGCCTTATAATAAGTTCCCTAGCTAGGATAACTTCTTAAAAAACGTACCCAGCTCAAGACTAGAGTGCATAAGCTATACCCTATTTGAGACCATCATGGACGAAATCGATACCCTATTCCTGCCCAAACTTAACGCTTGACTTTAAAGCTTTACAGTAAGTGAACTTAACTCACTACAAACATTTACAACAAAAAACAAATTATTGGCTAACACTGGCTGGCACTGATAAGTTAATAAAGATGGTGAATTTTCTGTCTGCCTGGCACTTCTTTAGTTATCATTCGGTAACTAATAAAGTGAACAGAAGAACTGCTATCCCCAAAGCAAGATGAGACCCCCACTCCCCCACCCCTCCACAACTATTGTTGCACAAAGGTAGACATGTAGACATAGACATACACTTTATTTAGACACGGTAAAAACATCAGTTACAAGATTGAGATTAAAAAAAAAAAAAACTGATTTACATGTTTGCCGTGTTGGAGTACGAAGAGTACAGTTGGCGATTTATATTGTCTCATTTCTAAAGTTAATAAAAGATCTAATGGCTCTGACGTTAGATGGAAGGTTATTCCACAAATGTGCCCCAACTGTAGCAACAGTTTCAAAAAATCGGCATGGGGCTTAGGCAGAGCCAGTCTGTTTTCAATATTTCTGAGTCCATAGTGAGTGCTGAAGGGTTGAAATATGCCTTTCAGGTACTCCAGAGACTGATCGTTCAAAGTTTTAAACATTAATTTCAATTTCTGCTTTTTCCTTCTGATATTGAAATTATCCGTCCGAGCTTACCGCGGAGGGCGGTAGCGCTAGAATAGTAATCAGACTTGGTGATAACCCTAATGGCGCAATTTTGTAGTTTTTGTAATTTGTCGGCTAACTCGCTGTTGAGAACGTCCCACACAGGACAGCAATAATCGAAATATGGTTCGATAACAGCTCTATATAGCTGTATCTTCGCAAATGAACGGTCTTAACCTTTTAAGTGCACCTATACCAGAGGACATAACCTTGGCAGTCTCATTAACATGTTTGGACCACGACAGATTTTAATCGATGTAGACTCCTAAGGATTTGGTGTGGAGCACTCTATCAATTTCGCGACCTTCAATTTGTATAGTAAGTGAAAGGCGAATGGTACATGTAGTATCAAGTCTCTGACGTGAGCCTACTAACATTAGTTCGGTTTTAGCAATATTCAGGCTAAGCTTATTTACATTAAGCCATTTATGAAGTTTAGCTAGTTCAGTGTTCAGTGCTGATTCAAGCTCTGGTAAGCTACTGGCGGCGATGCTGATACTTGTGTCGTCGGCGTACATTCGTGGTAAGGCTTTACTCAGGCCGTTCGGCAAGTCGTTAATATAAATCAGGAAAAGAAGGGGACCAATAAGGCTTCCCTGTGGGACACCACAGGTGACAGCACGTGCACCAGACAGCTCAACATAAACTAGACACTTCTGTTGATGATCGCTTAGATAGGAGTCAAACCACTTTAGGGCCCCTTGTTCATTGCCATAGCTAGCTAGCTTTCGTAAAATAATCTTATGGTCAATGGTGTCGAAAGCCTTTTTTTAAATCTAATATGAATATTACACCATTTGTAAGACCGTTGCCAATATTGACAGACCAACTGTTGGAAGCTTCAATCAAGGACGTTAGTGTACTGTGAAGTGATCTAAAGCCGGACTGACAGTTGGCTAAGAGATCGTTATCATTGAGATACTTGTGAAATTGGTCGTAAATTATTCTTTCGAACACCTTAGCGACAGCAGGAATAATCGAGATTGGCCGGTAGTTGTTATAACGTCTTGTCTTTTACCCTTTTTGAAAATTGGCGTCACTCTAGCTAACTTCCATTCAGTTGGAACAATACCAGAGGAAATCGACTGATTAAACAAGAACGCCAGGGATGGAGCCAGAACACCGGCCGCTATTTTAAGCATCTTGGATGACAAATTATCCAATCCAGTCGCTTTCTTAGTTTCCAGTTCGGACTTCATTGGAGCAACAACTTTTGAAAGAGAAAGTCGTGTTTGTTGAGATAAGATAACTTTGGAACTGTCTCTTGCCAATTCATGTCTAATGTTTACGAAATGGCAGTTAGAGGCTTCCGCCATTTCAGATGCAGAGCTAATTTTCATGTCCCCGATTTCAACATCAGCAATAACTTTCTTCATATGTTGACGAGAGCTCAGCTCATTAATTAGCTGCCAAGTTTTACGGGGATCTTTTCTGTTCGCAGCAAGGTTATCGCTAAAGTAATTACGTTTGGCATATTTAATTGAATAATTTGTTCATTTCATTTCTCGCTGCTTTAAAATCAGCCCAGCAAGACGGATTTCTAGTTCGTTCCGCCTCCTTTGTCAGGAAGTCCGTCCCTTTTACTCATTTTAAGTGTTACCTCATACGTAATCCACGGGGACTTCTTGTTTCCAATTCTTTTTTAATCGATACAGGTCGGAAACTGATTTTTCCAAACCTCCCACATTTCGTTGGGGTCAGAGAATATACTCATGGCATGCCATTGTCTTAGTTCAATGTCCGCTGGAAACGCCTCCTTATTGACCTCCGCATAACCAATTCAAGACTAGAGTGCAAAAGACATACCCTATTTGAGACCAAGACCAACACGGTTGAAACATTATCCCTCGGACGCACAAGCTAACTCATACCCCCACCGTGGTACAAAGGGGAGGCGGGGGTTGATGGATCCCCCCTTGGGTTTTCCTTCTGTTAAGGCACAGTGAAATAAATTGACATTGATTAGATAACCCCGAGCCTGCTCTACAAGTTGATACCATTTTTGTTGGTTATGATGTCACTGTGACCCGCCTTCTTGGATCCGCCATCTTAGATTTTACTATTTTCTTAAAAAGTCAAGAAATAACGGAAATTAACTCATAAGTAATCCACGGGGAGTTCTTGTTTCCAATTTTTTTTCGATTTCAAAGGGCATGTTTACTGATACAGGTCAGAAACTGATTCTTCCAAACCTCCCACATTTCGTTGGGGTCAGAGAATATACCAATGGCATTTGATTGTCTTAATTCAAGGTCCACTAGAAACTCCTCCTTAATGAAATTTTTAAAACTTCGAGTACTGATAATCTTAACACACCCGGGGATGGTGTAATCTGTTTTGCGAATTAGATGATCTAACTACGGTGGAACCCCGCCTTACGTGCACCGTTATTACGGCCACTTTATTCTGTCCCGAATAAAAGCTCAGTCAGTCATTTTCTTATTTAAAGAACCCCCTTTAATACGGCCACCCCGTTAATACGGCCAGACTTTTGTGGCTCGTTGGTGACCGGATTAACGGGGTTCCACTCTATTTTACGGTCTGGAGTATTAGTTATGCATAGGTCAATTAGGGGCTGAGAATGGGCTGTTACTCTCGTTGGCTACGTAATCACTTGACTAAGACCAAAAATCTCTCAAACATTGATGAGTTTGGAAGAATTGCTATCTGCGACACCTGGTAACTGGTTTGTATTAATATCACCGACAAGATAGAGCTCCCGGTTAGAACCATCAATTCTTCTAATTAAATTTTCAAAGTCGTTAAACAAGTCAGGAGGAGAGTTGGGAGGTTTATACCAGGTACTAACCAGAAATGGTCGAGAGTGGGGTTTACTTATTTCGACAGTTAAACATTCGAGCCTATCAATTATAAGCTCCTCGCATCCTTTAAAATTAAGGTTACTGCGCAGGCAAAAGCAGGCCCCGCCACCTTTTCGACCGTTAATTTGTCTGTCTCGCCGAACAAGTTCAAAACCCGGTATATAGACTTCATGGTCGTTAATTGCATTATCTAATTTCGATTCATTGATGGTGAGAATTTCAATATGAGCCCTTAAACTGTTAATAGAGGCCTCGATTAAAAAAAAAAATTAAACCTACGGTTTTCACCTATCAGCACGGAGCTCTCGATGTCCTCGGACTCCCCTACGGCAAACTCCTACTGACCATTAATATACGAAATAAAATTCTGACTAAAAAGAGGTCCCAGTTCTGTTCAAATGTAGGCGGCTGCGATTAAGATGTTGATCGGCAGGTATTGTGAGTTCTAATAATACTCTGGAGTAGAGAGAGTCGCTATGACAGAGAGAAGTATTTTGTTTAAAAACGCAACGCGTTAATCGCCAGCCGGGGCTTAAGCAACGATCTCTGGATCCTAACAATTCATGAAATAACAACTGGACCACCGCACCAGTCGCGAATGAGTCATAACAATAAACTGATCACCTTGTAGACTTGTCAACATCACCAATGTTATGTCCAATTTGAATTATTTGTCTCAGTTGTTTGCTCGACCCCACTAGCACTTGTTCTATAAACATTGCCGAGGGTAAATAGAGGTTATATAAATATATACATACCACTCTGGGCAGCATTTCTAGCATCATATGCCTCTGGATCAGGCCGCTTACCTTTGAATTGGGGAAGAAGGTCGAGTATATCAGTATAGCTGTAGGTCGCCCAACTACGTGGCCTTTGTCCAACAAGCATCGCCTGTCATTGTTGCAAAAAAAAGCAGGAAAATTGTGAATTGGGCTGGAAGCTTTTGTCAATTGGATGCTAGCATAAAACAGCTGGTGTTGAGCGCATGCTGAAAGCCATACTTCCATTTAACAATTACTTGTGACTTCGAGATTCCTATCATGCATAGAAATCAAGAGCGAATAACTAAATTGTTTTAGATAAAACTACCACTTGTCATTCAAAACTTTATCTAATCCTCTTCACCTAAACTTCGAAAACGAAAAGAAGCGGCCGCTATTTCGTTAACAACCGCGCACTGCTAGGCCACTTACTATCTACTTAACAATTAGATTATGAACTCGAGATTTCTATGAGGTGATAGTTGATGAGGCCGAAGGCCGATTCATTTATCACCTCATATACATCGAGAGCGAATAATCTAATTGTTTTAATAGAATTCGTACTAAAATTTACTTCAAATAACGATTTCCAGTTTTTTCTTGATGTATTTAACTTTGCGCCTGAAAAAGATCGCTCGGATTGAATTGTCATTCAAAATTGAAGTTGTGTGTGCGCGCGCACATCAGTATTTTCAATAATTTCAACTTTTTTAAAAGTCAAGAAACCGTAAATGTCCTTCGTTTAGACTTCTCAGGAATTTAATTGTCTATTTGCATCAAAATTTTCCTCCAAAACTTCGGAAAAACGAAAAAAACGTCGTCATTTCCTAGACGACCTCCAGCCACTGCACACTAATGGCTGATAGTGTTCAATGGCTCAGCCACTCAGATTACAGCATTTGCATTAGTATTCTAGTAGAATTCTATTAAAATAGAATAGATGGCGAGTTGCGCAGCCTGTAAGAAAACTGCATTCGTGATAGAACTCTAGTACATTTATACCACAACTCGATAGAGACAAAGACCTAGCACGAGCTGTTGACGTAACGATGGCCCGAGGAAAGAGAATAACTCGATAGGAACACAGAAAATGTTTTCAATTTCTTAATTGCTGCCCCCCCCCCCCCCTTTCTGTGGGGGTACTCCCATATATAAGCTATATAGTTATCTACGATACGATGCGATAAGATACGATAGTTTTATTTAGACGCGATATTTCCCAGCATCAGTCCATTTATATGCTGCTGCGAAGGGCGTGGTTTTCAGGTAGTTTAGTCTGGTATATATAGGTATAGAAATCAGACAGTTTTGGTTTAGAATAGAGTGTAATTTACCGGGAAATTGGCCAGAGGCTGAGTATAAAGAATTTAGCATAGAACAGGATTCTTTACCCGGGGTTCATAACGGAAATTGAACTTGTAAGTGCCTACATGAGATATCAGTTAAGTTAGCGTATGTTGGACTACGATAGTAAGAGTTTCAGTGTGCCAGCAGCACACCCCAACACAAAGACTAACAAAGTCCCCACCCCCACCCCCCTTTCGGGAGTGTATGACTGTATTGGTATTGAAAAGAAAAATTGCATTTTGATCTCTGACCTCATCCACTACAGCAGGTGATGTTTCGTACTTCCTCTTACTATCCACAATAACTTTCTTAGCATCTTCAATCTCCTCTGCCAGTGATCTCCGCCTCTTTCCGTCAGAGCGATCCTTAATTGTGCGACGTCTGTCCTTTGACCTTTCCACACTCTTTTGGTGATCAGCGCCTGGCATTATCACCGAACAAGCGGTTTCCAGCTCTTGGAAAAAAGACATGCACCGTGGTTTCTCCCCAGTTGATGACCCAGGGGCAGACGTCGATTGTTTGATCACACGCCGCCTTTCAGAGGCCTTCTTCTCAAACTGTCTGTTCTTTGAATGCCCATCGATAACTGATTTGGCAATAGCGATGCTGTCAGCAAGCGAGGCTCTTCTTTGGGAAGTTTGCTGTTTGATTATCTTCCTCCTTTCCACGTTTCGAGGGTCCCTCTTCTTGTCGTCAGAAATAACTTCATCCTTTGTCTTTTTCTCGCTCTTCTTGGGCGCGCTTGTGGTTTGACAAGCTTGCACCCCTCCACGGAAGTAGGCCCGCCTGTCACTCACAGACACATTGCCACTATTTCCTGCCATAAAAAAATTGATGATTGATTGAATCCTTTTCACTGTTTTAACGAATGAGATGAATTAACCAAAATTAACAAACAAAACAAAACAAAACAAAAACAAACAACAAACAACAAACAACAACAACAAAAAACAGGATTGACTGAGCTTTGTTCTGTGCATCTCTTTTGTTCTGTTTATAAAACAGGCGAGGAAGTAACAAGAGCACAAAAGAAGAGTAGGGTGAAATATCTGTCTGATTTTCTCCAACTGGTAGAGTGGAGTAAACTAGCAGTAAAAGAATAAATTACTCACATGTAAACATAAAATATAAATTGCTATGCCCCAGACCACGAACTGAGTATGCCAAAGGAAGCTTACCCTACAGAAGGTCTGTTCTACGGAACAAAATTCCCTCGGAAATCAAACCCTGCCTAGTTAACATGTTTTTAAAACCTCATTCAATGGGAAAGATTACTTTTAATACACTATATATTAAGGAAAGTTTTATTATATAGGTTTTTAATTGTACGTCTGTTAATTAAGTAGTTTGTTACTTAATTTAATTGATGTATTCCTAGTAATATAGGTAATGTATTCTTTGAACAATTTTTCACACAACTCCTATAGTAGGACCATTATTATGATAAGATATCATGTTTATTAAAGATTGAAGATTGATTGAATCTTCATTACTGTTTTAAGGAATGAGATCACCCAAAATAAACAAAACAAAAAAACAAAACAAAACAAAACAGGATTGACCGCGTTTTGTTCTGTACATGTCTTTGTTCTGTTTGCAAAGTACACGGGGAAGTAACAAGAGCGCAAAAGTAAAGGATGAAATAGCACCCTTCAACTACTTTGACTCCGACTTCTTCAGCACATTACGAGGTAAATTACAGGTACACTAAGATACTGAAGAGTCTTGTAAATGAAAGTAGATTGACGAATAAGCCCAATAAGACCAATAAGTAGGCCCAAAAGGAAACTTATAATGTAACCTAACCTATTGATTAAAAATGTTTTTGTACCTGGATTTTGATAAAACTCTGACATTGGTTCCTGCTGACAGGGTGAGTGGTAACGTTGAGGTTGGTTTCTATTCACTCGGACATCGCCATCACCCAGGCCAGATTCCACCTCTCTGTTGTTCACTTGCTGGGATAACTTTTGATAATATTTTCTCAGTGGCCTGAGCAAAAAATAACAATGCATTAATTAAGTCTATTGAAGACATTTACTTTGTAATAATACCTGTGTAAGCTGATTACTAGCCTACGAATACAGCCACCTCTCATTCGCTCCCGCTACTACGAATGAGAGGCGGCTGTATACGCAGGCTAGCTGATTACCTAGGTGGCAGGGCTCCCCAGGGAAACATTTTGCTTCAGGTCAAGACTTTTGAGACCCCAAGAATAGCGATGCCTGTGAATGCTAACTGATGTAGGATGAATTTTAGCAGAATTAAACTCATCACAAATAGATGAGCTTGGGAACTGGTGCCTGAAAGGTTAGCGGAGGGCAGAAGCCGTATGCGGAAGGGAAGGTATCCATGGCAACCCTGGAAGCGGGAACCACCCCCAAAAGCAGCCACTAACTGGCACCGTCACACTGATTGAATCAGTGGAAACAACTTACCTGACCCGTACTTACCTAGAGACCAGCAACCAAGAGAGAGGGACGGGAAGGGGCGAGAATCCGTAAAGATTCGCCAAAGTACAAGCAAATGATCCGCAACGATCAGCTGGCAGCACAATACGTACCATGCAATGTGAGACAACAGCCCTGCAAATCTCCAAAGGGCCACCCCGCAAGTCATGTACCGTAAAAGGGGAAACCGCTGACTGCATTGGTTTGAGTCTAACTTTGCCTAAATCATATTTAGCCACATTAAATTTTGATGTATTTTATTAAATACTGAAGGCACTGGATATGTGTAGCTCGTGGTGGTAACAACTACATGCTTATAACATCCAAACAAAAGTATAGAAATTAAACATTAATGTACATAGGTTTAACTTACCAAGCAAAAGCGAAAAAGGCAGCCATCATTAATACCACCAACAGTCCTCCAAAGACGAATAATATATTTAGAACCCTAACGACAGCTCCTCCACTTTCCTTTTCTGACCTTTTGATTTTTCCTTTCTTGGTATGAACACCCTGATTACCAAGTGACTCCAATCTAATATTGAGATTTAAATTACCATTTTTCCCATGATGCATGGGGATACCACTCCAGCGAGAACCAGATGATGCTGGTGTTTTTGCTACCTTCTTTGAGATTTTCACTGACAAATAATTTGTGTTTTTTGTCTCAAATTCCTTGCCTTTGGAGGGAAGCTCTTTCATAACAACAGTATTGGGAAGTTTCATGGGCAATTTCAATTTCTCTTTTTCAGCTGTGTCCTGTTCAGGGGCTTCCACCGATGGCACAGATTCTGGGTTATCTTGAGAGGACGATTGAGATCGTTCCGATGGCATTACTTTCGATTCTGCTGCTCCTGGAGCTACCCCAGTATCTGACTCAATATCCAGGGATGAAAATACATTGTGCTTCAATTCAGGCTCATGAGTTTGAGGTGATCCAGCATCCCACTCAAAGAATGATAATGGCACTTTATCTGCTTCCGATTCAAGGCCCACATCTTCAGGTGCAGTGGAGCTCCACTCAGTGTCCAATGACAGATTATCTGTGTCTGATCGAAGCTCCATATCTTCAGGCGCACTGTTACTCACTTGGTCATGGATCTCTGGACCCTGTTTGTTTGCATTCATAGTAGTCCCATGTATGGACTTTGGTAATACATGTAAATGAGCATCTCTCACTTTAGGAGAATGACGTCTGGCATCCTTTAGTTCCTTATTAAAAGAAGCCAGTAGGCTTGGTCTCGATTTCAGAAGATGTGCATCTTCCTTGGAAAAATGTTTTTGCAAATGGATGTGCTTGAGCTTCAACAGTTTGTTCAATTCACTTGACATGAACAACTCTTTGCCCTTTTGAGTCGCCCAAGATGGGGTATTAGAAGATGGTTTGTCATTGACATATGAGCCAGATCCAATAACATTATCTTTGGTCCCCTCAGGTCTGTGCTTGACAGAGTCTGAAGGTAGCCTGGGAGAAATATTTGCCACTTTGGGATTTCTTGATGGTATAGAATTCCCTAGGAAAACAAAACATGAGTAGATATTTCTGTTAACAGTAAGAGTATCAATGCAGTTAATTGAATCAAACTTAAATCCTTTCCTTCATCAACATCATAGCCAGCAATGTGTATAAATCAATAATTTTAGCACTCAGCTCATTTGCTGGAAATACATTTTGTGTTTATAAATTCCATTCTTCAATTCATGGATGAACTTTCAGAGGGACAGAGAAGAAAAACATTTGTGAACTTACAGGGTTGCTGCCAGCAACTTTCTTCTCCTTAATTCTTTCAGTCACTTAAACTGTCGGTCTGTGTTTGTGGATCATGTTTATACCATGGCCTTATCACAACATACTTTATTTCATTTCTTAAGTAATAGCTCTGACTTGAGCATATTCCTTTGGGGTGATCTTGACCTGGGGCGGGGGAGAGGGTACTCCCTTTATGGGCTATATAAGTATGTGAGGCCCCAGAGGGTACAGCGTTTCAGCCGTTTTGGTCATAAATAGGGTATTGATTTAGCCCTTTTGGTCTTTTAAAATAGGGTATGGTTTTTGTACTCTAGTCTTGAATTCAGTATGTTTTGTAGAGTAAACTACTTTTTCATCATTATTGATTACACCATAAAAAACAAAAGCACATCAAAAATTATGTTTAGGGTAACTGTGTCTGCTGCAATGGTCATAAATAGGGTATCAATTTTTGGTCTGGTCATAAATAGGGTAGGGAAAATCGCAGATTTTGGTCACAAATAGCATCAGGGTTTTGGGAAGTGGGCTGCACACCCCCATCAAATTTTACAAGGAGTATCCCCCCTCCCCCTCGATCTTGATCAGGATTAGTGATCCAAGATCCTCAGATCATGACACATCAAAAGAACCGACGAATTCACTCTGATCTTCTTAAGAGAATTGTATTAACTATAAGGCAAGCTCAACTGTAAAATCAAGGGCTTGTCAAACATACTCAACTGTGGCAGGTGTTAGTGGTTATGGCCTTTATTGACAGACTTAAGAACGATTTTTAAGTAGGCCTAGTTTTCAAGGAAGTAGGTGACCCTAACGCTACACAAATTTACACAAACCCATAAGGTTATCCTACTACTACAGCTGGACAATATAAACCTGTCACATGGATTGTAATAAATCTAGTGTTTGAAACAATTTTTGTTTTAATCACTTTGAGTCTTATCAGTTCTAATAAAATGATATTTTAACGTTCAGTCTCACTAACAATAACACTAATCAAAACTAGAAATCAAGTCTTCCAGTGAGAGAGCCTAAGTAGCATGTTAGAATATTCATATATGGAACATGGCCTAGTAAGCTTGACTTTCAAGGTCTTTAAATTTCATTTTCAAATCGCAGCGTCTTCAGAATAAATGGGTAAAATATTGTCGTCCGTGATCATGATCTGCAGTGGGCTAGCAATTGTTTTAAAAAAAACCTTAAAAGCCGAAGCTTAATAAGTTAGGTTCAAATTTGGAATGAACAAGGGTTGAACTGACAAGATAAATTTCAGAAATTTAGAAACATAAATCAACAATTCGAAGTCTTGTATTGAAGTTACAAGCAGTGCGCTCCAAATTTAGTTTCAGTAACCGAGGAAAACAAAATGAAAAACGGTAGCATCACACGAAAATATCAAGAATCTTTTGATAAATTATGGAGCACTCGACGAGCGATCGCAGGTTATCCGAACAATTAATTCACCTTTCTGTTATTTACACGTGCACGTTGAAGAATAGCATACCTGGTGCTAACATTACAGATTTCTGGGCCTAGAATTCCACACCAAAAACTCCACATTTTGCTTTGTGAAAGAACCATATGCAAGAAAACCGCCATCTTGTCCGTGAGCGTCAAATGCGAAAGAGCCTGGTAGCGAACATTTTGGCGCGAAACTAAACCGGAAGTCGATCGCCCGAGATCACTGGTGAAGACCCAAATCTTTGGTTGCGTTTCTTTAAGAAAATCCAAGATTGGATTCTTAAATCCGAAAGCATCCGAAAACAAATTTTGCGTTTCTCTACTAAACAGGTCAATCCAGGATCTCTCGGATCATGGTGCGTCCAAGAAACCGAAGAATCCACTCCCAGAGCGCGCAAATAGGAGAAATCACAAATGCTCGCGATTGGCGTTCTTGCTGACTGTTTTGAAATTACGCATTTGAATCTCTTTGAGCGCTGAGAATAAACGTTACCGAAAGATACCTGTTCTCGACTCATTGAATTAGCGAATAATAGAAGTTACTTCCTGGTGGTCACGCCATTGACCTCTCCATCAAACAAAGAGAGGTGATTTTGGCATGCATGTTTTCGGTTGTATTTCGAACGCGCAATTCAAACAGTATCCTTAGAATTTAGCTTGAGACAAACTTTTTCAGTAATTGAAGCCGTTAGAACAGACCAGAGCACTGTCCATGCTTTTTTTTTTTTTTTTTCAAAGCTGGAGGAAACTTTTATTTTCTCTTCTAGAACTTCCACTTTTGTCGAAAATTCCCGCCAATTCAGTCACCCCAGCTAACGGCAGCGCAGGAAAACAAAAATTTAAGCGAAAGTAACTTGGAACTCTTTGTAAAAACGCAAAGATTCAACTTACCTGGAGCAAGGAAGGTAAATATGAACGCAACCAAAACGATCCAAATCACTCTCATGTCATTCTCGAAGGTAAATGAACGCTGCAAAAGAGACTGCGAAAATTTCCGAATGAAAACTGAGCTTTAACGTGACGTCATAAAGGTTAATAGCCAAAATCAACAGTAATTGACAATAAATTGTAACGTAATTATCAAGGGGCGATGCTAAAGGCCTTTTAAAGTATCTTTTGCCGTATATTTATTTGCTTGATACGTCTTTCTGCTGCAAGAAAACCATATTGCGGTCCTCAACTATGCCCGAAGCGCTACCATCACATATAACACACGCTATGTTATAACATTGCATTACACGTTAATTAACGGTTGTGGTTACATTACGGGGGATTGAAAGATACTTTATGTAATCTGTTACATGATGAAAAAATCTCCTGAATCCTTTTCATAAAATCCTTTATTTTATGTTATACGAAGTATTCCTCGAAATGTTTTCAAGCATTTATCTGCAGATGCATGCACGGTAAAGAAAATTTTCGACTTTTAGAGTATTGCTTTAACGCTAGCATTTAACGGGTAGCTTGATAACATTTTTAAACGTTCACTGCTTAGAGGAACAAAAAAACACTCTGGGTAACGCGAGCGAAACGCTGTACTGTATTCTCAAGCCTATGGTCCTATCTCTTCTTGAGAGTCAAAGATAGGTGCCTGGGAACGAGTTTGACCCAAGCAAAGCTTACGAAACTGCGGACTCAGGCCACGAGCAGTGAAACAACAGGTTTTCATGCTGTCGGAAATAAGCTCTCCGTTATCCTTAAATTTTCTGTATAAACGGAGTTTGACTGCACGATCCCGTTCTCAGAAACTGCATTAATTTTAGGCAGCATCGACACTCGACAACTCACACTCAATGTCTTTTGTTTGCTTGTTTGTTTGTATATTTGATATTTTTTTTCAGTAGTCCTGATTTAAATCATTTGTAATGGTCCGCTTTTCACATTCTGTTTACTACTGCTATATAGCTCACTCAAACCTATCAAAAGGTAAGACAAAAATAATGGAATTTTCTACTTCAATGGGCCCTTTGCAGGATCCGGTCACATGGTACGGAATAAATTATGCTGGGACGCAAGTTACACAGTGGAACTTCTAAAACAAAGGAAAGTCGGGCCGGACTGGTACGAGTTCCTTTGCTTTGGAAGTCCCACTGTGTAACTTGCGTCCCAGCATAATTTATTCCGTACCATGTGACCGGATCCTGCACAGGGCCTATTATACCTCTTGGGACTTTATCACTGTTTATTATGCTTTTTTATTATATGGCATATGTTTGCAGCCGATATATCGCACGCTCTGATTGACTAGTTCTAGGGCATTATTCTCCCGTAATGCCCAGGGGCCGATAATGGGCCTGCGAAATCAAAGCAAAAAGCCATATAACAAACAACTTATTAACCTCAAACGCTCCGTATTTGCGGGAAAATCTCAAACCTCGGCCTTGCCGTATACGTATACGGTTTGAGATTTTCCCCTAAAGACCTCGCTCTCGGTTAACAAGTAGTTAATAGCGACTTTCTTCAATTCCTACTGTTGAATCAGTCAGTCTTTAAACAGTTTACGCGCATAACAAGAAATCTGGCTAGGTGATAATTTAAAAGCGAGCAGAGTAGGGATTGTTAAGACAGTTTCTAGAGGAAATGAAATGGTAGGGGTAACCTCCTCTCTACCTAATAACGTTGGATTATCCTAGTCACTATGGTAACAGGCGAGAGGCTCCGGTTTCTTAACATGGAGGTGAACTTCAATTCGATAAGGTGATATAGAAATTAGAGAAACTTGTACCATTTTTAAATTTATAAAACCAGTTTTTTTTTTTTTTTTTTTTTTTTTTTTTTGCTTGTTTGTTCTAGAGGCTGCGGAAAACACAAATTTGTAAAGAAGGGTCTGGGGTTCCTGACAATCAACTTGCTCCATTATGCTCCTAGGTGACGTAAAGTATTGTAAGAGTGACTTGATCAAAAATGTAACACCATATAATCCGAGGCCAGAGCGCCAGCTCCCGCCCCACTGGAAAACTGACCTCGCGAGGTCTTCTGAGTGCCGTATTTGGATTTATACTTAGCTCTTATTAACCGAGCAGGAGGTCTGTTTGGGAGAAACTTGACCGAGGTCGTAAGTACAGAACGAACGCAGTGAGGTCTGTACACACGACCGAGGTCAAGATTCTCTCACACAGACCGACTAAGCTTGGTTAATAAGATGTTTATTATATGGCAAACAAAAACAATTTAATTTTTCTAATGTAACTGGTTTTTTCTAACTAACATTTTGCTTGCGAACGGCGATGAGCTGAACTAAATCCTGCCAAAGATTGCTCGTCCTCTGTACTTTTTTTCTCATCAGTCTTTTTGGCACTTCCATAAATAAATATTGTTAGAAGAAAATAGACAATGATTTTGCATTTTAAAGTGCACCTAACCCCCAAAATTTTTTTTCGCTAAAACGAATCTACTTGTTATTTGAAATAGTTCTGCGAAAAAATTTTTGGATTCCGTTAAATCCTCGATTTTCTGTGCCCGGACAAAATCTCGAAAATAGCTCCAAAACACCGCCATTTTGTTTCACGACCGAGTTTGAGGAGAATGGGTCCAGCGGCTCTTGTGAAGTCTACCCAGGAAGGTTGGATATCTCACGCCCTCTCATTTCCTTTAGGACGGTGCAATACACATTACATACATACACACATACTTTATTTGCAACTCCCCAAAGGGGCTTTTCAGTTACAAAAGGAATAAAAAAGATAAAAATACGTCAATTAAAATGAATAAACAAACTGGGTAAGGAGTCTAAAATTAATTACAGTATTAAAGATTTAAAAATTTAGAAAGTTTAAAATTGAATATTAAGAATTTACATTATTAACATTTAAAATATGTTTGGTCAAGTGTCCCTTAAAAGCTTTCACAGAAAGTAAACTTTTCAAATCATCACTTAGCTCATTCCAGATTTTTGCTCCGCGATATGCAAATGATCTTTGTCCGGTAGCCAGTCGGCAACGTGGAATGTTTAAGTCATTACTCTGTCTGGTGTTTCTTGTAGCGATTTGAGATCGGAAAATGAATTTATCAATCAAGTAGTCTGGAACAAGATTATGAATACATTTGAAAGTCATCACAGCGTCATTTATGTAGAGTCTATCGCTGACCTGCAGCCAATTCAAGGATTTGATGCCTTGTGAGATATGGTCGTACTTACGCAGTTCCAATACAATACGTGCAGCAAAATTTTGCACCAACTGTAATTTCTCGATGTTAGACTTGCTTGTGTTCGACCAGACTGTAGAACAGTAAAACAGCTTACTGAAGATAAAAGAATCCATAAGTAGAAGCAATGTCTTCTTATCCAATAAATGCTTTATCCTGTTTATTTCTATCAGTTTGTGCATGCAGTTAGAAGCTGTTTTTGTAACGTGATCGCTGTAAGTTAAAGATTGATCAAGATAAAGACCAAGGTCTTTGGCGACAATGACGGGATTGATTTCTTTTCCAAGCATTAAGACAGGTACTGCAGGCAATTGGCGGAGAAGTTGCGGCACGCCAATAAACAGAACTTTGGTTTTGTCCGGGTTAATTAGAAGAGAATTTTTGCAGCACCAGACACAGATATTTTTTAGATCCTCATTCAAATTGTCGATTGCAGTAGTTGTATTAGTTGAAGGAAAAGATAAATAGAGTTTGTTATCGTCAACATAGCAGGCAGATTTGCAGTGTAGAGGGACAGACAACAGGTCATTTACGTAAATAGTGAACAGGACCGGTCCCAGAATTGATCCCTGCGAAAAGTGCGCAGAAATGCCTTCCAGAAGTGCTATCGACTGCTGCAGCAATATCCCAGATCCAAAAAAGATGTACTGTACAATTTACTCACGATGATCAGCTAATGGTGCAATAAAGACTTAAACGATGGTTGATTTTGTCGAACCGAAACAAGCGAACTGAATCTGTGAGAACCATTGAAGAACTCTCACTGGACCTTGTTCCGCAGACTTTCGAACGCTATTTTCATAAATTTTCAGCTTAAAGCTAACCAGCAATTTGTAGAAATACTACCGACAACCTATATCTTCCAATCCCGCAGTATTTATAACATAACCGGCAAAGTTGAGTGATCCGATCATGATCAAGAAGCGTTATACTGATATGTAAATAGATCGCAACTGTACGCCGCTAACCAACACTTATTTCTCTTTCGAGTTAGTTGAAAATCGAAGATTAATCCTTTAGAATTACATGATAACAAAATTGTTAGACTCACAGAGTTTTTCGAAGGTTTGGAAATCAGCAGTGCGACAAAGATTCTGTGCAATGGCGTCGAAAATATGACCGCGTAACATTGTGTGCGGACCGCTTAGGGAACACATCCTTTTCGCTTATCCGACGAATTTCACTGCAAACTTTGAGAACAATTTACATTGGTTATTTGGAGTTACGACTTAAAACGTGTGACAATGTGAAATCGGTAATCGTATGAAACGTTTCCTTCCGCCTTGCTTCCCGCAGCTTCAAAAATACAGGTCTAAACAATACGATTTTCAATCGATCGAAGCCAATGTTTAGAGGTCATCAAGTCTCGAAAACTGCAACACGTACGTCGCTCTTATAAACATGAAGCATTCAACTGAAAGTAAAACACAAACTGGATTTAACAGAACAATCACACCTTGACAAAATACATTCTCGCTAAGGACAAATGCAAACGGGCTATAAACACGCGAGGGAATCTTATGTTTAGTTGACGAAATTACCATCCAAAGCAATCCTTGAGTTTTCTTTCCTGCGTTTCGTTTGCCTGCCCTCCACTTCGTATCTAGCTTTCCATTCCTAATATACAAGCAGCTCGTCCGCAAAGAAGTCTTCCCCTTCGTCGCTTGAAATATTGTAAATTGCTCTCAAAGCTCTAAGCAGTGAGTTCACAGTTGTCGAACGTGCTCGATCGAAGTTTATTTCGGAGTCTTCGAAATCGAAACTTAACTCTGACTCTAGTGACGAAAAAGAAATGATTCTGAGACAAAACTTGGACGTTTTAGTCCCAAAATACATCGGAACGATTAGTTTTGTATTCCGTTTTCTCGAGCAAATACAGAGAGTTGACTGAGGCGCTATTGTGTTTGGTTCCTGGGTAGACGTCATCAAGTACCGCCGCCCCAGACTCCCTAAAACGCGGTCGTGAAACCTTCAAGCGCGACTTTGAAAGGGCATAGAAAATCGAGGATTCAACCAAATTCAAATATTTTTCGCCCAAATGCTTCAAATCAAGTCTAGATTCGTTTTAGCGAAAAAAAAATTGGGGGGTTAGGAGCACTTTAACTTTTTTTGCTACAAAACGTTACCGGTCTAGATGCCGCTCTAGATGGGAAAATCTACACCACTTTCAATATCGATTTCAGCCAATTAAATTCGTGAATCTGGTTGTTCCCAGTCCTTGTGAGACAGAGCCATATGATAATAGTGGATAATGAACTCCAGGACAAAAATATCTAAAACAGATCGTTTTCCTCAGCAAATTAAAAATAAAATCAACATTTATTATTGCACACTTTTCCATACAATGGAATGTATCTACATCTCATGTTTCCGTTACTATTTACATTTACATTGTTAAGACGAAACGTTTGTTACAGAAAATAAATGGTGAAATATGAAAATACTCTTTGTCGACAAAGATGCCCGTGCATTTAACAATAATATCTAACTGTGTTCGCATATCAAGCACCAGTCATTTAGCTGTCAAATCTGAAGAAAAAAAAAAAAAAAAGAAAGAAAAAAAAACGTAACAACCAGTCAACAAACCTGCTATAAAGTGTTACAGTCTAACAAACAGAAATTAGCCGGGCGAGCCTCCTGGGTAGGAGTACTCTCAAATTGGGTCGGGGGGGGGGGGGTGCAGCCTGCTTCCCAAAACCCTTACCATTTTTAAGACCAAAATCTGCAATATTCCCTTCCCAATTTATATGACTTGACCAAAAATTCGATACTCTATTTAAGATTTGACCCTTAAATCAATACTTTGTTTTAGACCTACGTTATAATTAGTTCCCTAGTTCAGACCAATGTTATGCTCATATGTTTTTAATAGGTAGGATAGCTTCTTCCAAAAAAACATACCCAGAATGCAAAAACCTACTTGAGTAGCCTATTTCTGATCAAAACGGCTAAAGACCAGACCTTTTTGGGGCTGCACATATCGAAATAGCCCATATAAGTACATCTTTTGTGTGTGTATATCTGCACTAAGTAAGTAATTAGTAAGTTATTACGCTGACTATACTTGTTTCAGATTTACGATGTTTGCTCCGAGCTCGAACTGTTTGACATTAAAATTAAAGCACTGTGGTAACTGATCTTGAATCACTACAATAATTTAAAACAGAAAAGCTATAATACAAAAGTACCTGGGCAGTTTGAAAAACTTCCCCCGTCTTGCTCTCTTGATGTACTTTTCACAGTAATAGCAGAGACATCCACCTTCTGGATCAACAGGAATGCGAGGCAAATTATAAATATCTCGAATGGCCTGCAAGCCTTGTAACACGTCACGTGGCCTGATTCCTTGCGTTTTCTTCATCTTAGTATCCTTCTGAAGCTCCTGTTTTGAAAAAAAAGTGTCTATGAAGACGTGGCTTGAGCTTTCAGCACTATCTTTGGGTAAATTGTCAGTAAACGTATGGCCGCTGCTAAATTCAGAACTGGGAGAACGGAAAATAGTGGTAAGTTTGGATCGATCTCTCTGTCGCAGTCTCATATGCATCACTCACGAAATTCGCTCGCATGTTTTGCTCAGTGACTTGGTTACGCGGCTCCACGCCGAAACAAAATATTCTTGCGCAAAATCTCGCTAGCTACGTAGCGTGACAACTAATACCACAAGTTTCCACTTGAAATGCTTTTAACTTATTATCATGTGTAGAAACTTTAAAAATATTAAGCAAAATAACTTACGTCAGATTTTTCTTCCCTGAACATGACTTCCTGTAGTGTCAAGCCGCTGGCCTGATGACACCGGACCTTTGATCTAGGTTTGATGAGGTGGTTTTTTCTTCTAAGTGTTTTTTATCCATTTTATGTTTCTATTTGTTGGCCATCAGAAATGCTGTTTGTATTCATTTCAAGGTTTTGCTCCTGTTCGAATCAATTTTTTTTTTGTCCCGGAAAATCGGACAGAGGTATTTCGCGCACACTGCGAATCGTACCTTTCTGGCGCTCCTCAGCGTGGTCTCGCTGAGTATGTTTTAAAATACGAACTATTAGACTATGTTTTGATCAAAGTCCTCCTGATTTGCTACCAAAGCGTGTCTAAAGGGCGTGTTCAAGAGTAAGTATTCGTAACTCGTACCTTCCATGTTTTGTAGTTCTTGTGATTCAACACTCTTATCTTTGCAGCAGAGCTTGTGGAAGAACTCTGTGAACCTGATGGGGATTCCATGACAGAAGATTTCGATTTGAAGGAGAACAGCTTACTGTTGAGGAAATAAAACAGACATACAGTAAAAATATCAGAACAATAGTCCAAAGAAGAGCTTTTAAAACTAGACTTTTCGAACAACCTGCTTTTGGGGCTCTACAGCTTAAGAGCAGTCTAGAAAGCAATTTTTCTTTTTTTTTTTCCGATGACGATCAGTACGTTTTGTTTGAGAGCGGTTTTCAATTGAATGTTGAATAGTAATTGGTTCTGCACTTTCTACGGAACAAGACTGGCTTAAAAAAACTCGCGCCTATTTTTTCATCCAATCAGAGGTAAAACCAAAATCAATCGTGACTCGCTCGCAGACGTTTTCCCGCGACTTAGAGTACGCTACAAGTAATCAGTTCGCGTTTTGATTGGTTCACCGTATTGTCAATGGCCTATTTGCATTTGTTAACTACATTGACTACGAAATTTGAAATCTTGACGATTGGTATTACTAGTTATTTCAGATTTACGATTTTTGTTTGAGGTCTTATGGTAACTGAATCTAATCAAAACAAAAATTTTAAACGGAAAGCTATGATGAAACAAGCTAATTAAAACCTGACCTGGGCAATTTGAAAAACTTCTCACGTTGAGCTCTCTTGATATGCTTTTCACAGTAATAGCAGAGACATCCACCTTCTGAATCAACAGGAATGCGAGGCAGATTATAAATATCTCGAACGACCTGCAAGCCTGGTAACACGTCACGTGGCTTGATCCCTTGCGCCTTCTTCATCTTAATATCCTTCTGAAGTTCCTGTTTTCAAAAATGTAAGAGTCTTTCAGTTGTTGCTGTTGAAGGGTAACTTTTCTACTCATGCCTTTGGCTACATGGATGTTTAAATCGCCTATAACGGAACGAGGAGCACTGAGGCTAGTTAAGAAAAAAACAATGTACAACCTAATTTCTAGTTTCCACCAACGCATACCAGGGTTGCTTGGTCTTAAACCTGTCATAAACTGCGTCCTCCGAAAATACGAGCCATCGCTCAAAAAAAGCCTGTTATACTATGCTAAGCGTAGATACGTTCAATTCTTACCTTCCATGTTTTGTAATCCTTGTGGTTCAACACTCTTATCTTTTCGGAGGTGCTGGTTGAAGCGCCTCTGTCCTCAGGGTTTGTAGATTCGTCTTCCCATCGTGCCTCACGCTTGGACTTAGGCCTCACGACATCTCTTGGCTGTGAGCGGCTTAGTGAAGACAACTTCTCATTGGCAGCAGACGTTTCTTCCTTGTCGTCATCACCTCCAATAATATCAATGATAGCATCACGTTTTGTCACATTTTTCATATCTGCTTTCTGGTTCGTGTAGAACACTTCTCCAGAAAAAGACTCAGATTCAGATTTCACCGAAGACTCCTCCTCACTTTCACTTGAGAAGATGATTTTCTCGTCATTATTATCCATAGTTATCGCGACTTCTTTACGTACAGCAACAGGTGTCTTAAAGGACTCTGTCGAGGAACTGGTACCATCGCTTGCCATGGTGATCCTAGGTGTCGATTCATCTGAAGCTGTAGGCAGTAAAGAAACGCTGGGCTTAGATGGGTGTAGCGAAAGTAAAGAATCAAAGGTTGTCCGCTCGGGTGATGCAGATGGACCAGGCATTGATTGAACCGTAAACAGAGGAGTGCTGAGAACAGTTTTGTCTGTCAGGTCGTTGGTTTGAACTGATAAACGGGTGACGGTTGCCAAAGAATCCGCACAAACTTCCGTCTCTGATGCCTGTGATATTAAAGGCTCCGAGTTCAAAGATACAGAGGAAGGTGTTTCAGTCGGTTTTACTTTTGAAGAGTCAGACAGGGACGTTGTAGTGAACGAAAAATCCAGCGATTTTGTCTCAGAAATTTCCTCACTTGTCCAAACCTTTGTTCTAGGCGAGTCATCGAGTGTAGGAACAGCCATCAATGGAGTTGGGCATGGTCTTAGCGTGTTGGTCAGTGTCCATATTTTCTGCTCTTGTGTCGAATGGTCTGGCGGTTGATAAATTGACGTGACTGATCGTGATCTTCCTGAAGATGCGTCTGCTGTTGTTTTTGGACGAACACCCTTTGATGCTTCCTGGTTACACTCCATGACTGATTTGTCAAAAATGATTTCTTCTTCATTCAGCTCTTCTCTGGAGTAACCAGTTGAAGGACAATTTGACCCCAATTTACGCGTAGGACGTCGCCACCACATGTTAAAAATTCTCCTGCAAAAAAATGTGAGGAAGAAACGAAGTTTTAAATTTTTGGCTTATAGATAGCATCCCCAACTTGTATTCTCTCTGAAATAATACAAACAAATACATTAAGTTGCCGTGCGTCCATTTAGTAACTGATCACAACTGACTTCAAGATGTGGTCAGAGCAAAAAAGTGGCACAGGAGGCCATAGCTAAGTGTGCCAGTGAAGTTCTTCCTCTAATCGATTATAAGTAAGAACCAATAAAAATGCGACAATGATTCTAGTTATTGTGTAACACCTTTATACCATGTTTTAAGTAACGGTTGAAAACACCAAAGCGTTATAAAGCATATTTTTTATCTCGTAAATTGCACTGATTCTATATAATATATTGAAGTTTTGACTGCCAAGCGATAAGGGGTTACCCGCTCTCTCAATGAAGCAAAATTGTATTTATTTATTATTCAAATAGGTAAATTTAATTCGCATATGACACGCTTTGCACGCTCAAAGGTATAAGATATTACCTCCTGATACTTGGGATCAAGCTTCTTATTTATTTAAAAGAGAAAACAATGTACTTGAGAGAACTTTCTTGTCGTTGGTTGTAGTAAAGTACCGATAAATGTAATGATAAATTAATCTCGAGTATATGCCTTGTTTGTTAAATGGGTATAAATTTTGGAACCTTTTGCTCTAAACTAACGAAAGAATTTTGAATCTTTCCCGATGTAAAAGCATCATCATTAGCTACATCCATTGTCTTAAATCGACTTTGAAACTGTTGAAAAAGATTTTTTGAGAATATACGAGACAAAAACATCTGTCTGGATCAGACAAGTGATTCGCTTACTAACTTCAATACACATGCTTAACTTTACTACAAGGAATTTAGCGGTGCGTTACAAATAAAATTTCTTATGATATAGATAGGACCCTGCGCGGTCTCTGATTGGTCAAAAACCATTTTTATCAGAGAATAAAACATAGAAAAAGCGTATTTTATTGTTTTGTACGTGTAAAATCTATATCATAAAGCAAACGAAGAAGCCTAAGCCGTGTATTACACTGATATTTTTTTTTATAAAACACTCCGGAAATTTGAGAACACTCGAGAAATGTAGAGAACTGCGGCTCGTGTTTTCTACATTTTCCTCGTGTTCTCAAATGCCCGTCGTGATTTATCACAGTGTAATAAACGGCTTAGGCTTCTTTATTTGTTAAGTAACAAGATTGAGACTGACTTACCACATACGAGGGACACCAGTGAAGATAAACAATAACATCAAAATGCCTGCCAAAATTCCTGCGGCAGAAGCTGCCTCTGAACTCGAGTCTACTGGCTCTTCATCCTTCGATTGAGATTTCTTCTTCTTGATCTTGAAACTCTTTCCTTTCTTACTGTCGTTTAACTTGACGGGATCGTAAGCCGCTTTCCAACGAAGCCCTGAAGATGCCTTCACTCCAGGATGAACAGCCATCTTGTGTTGTGGCATTTCAGATGTTCCGGCTTGTCGTGTTGACCCTTCGTGTCCAGTCACCATTGGTTCGCCATGAGGTGAAGAACTGTCCTCCTTATCATTACTGTGTGAAGATTTCTGGTCATCTTGTCCAGTAGAATTGTCTTCTTTTGAAAGCCAGTCTGATACTGCATCAGCCGTATCGACTGATGGACTAACCATTTCTTCTATTGGTAAAATCGTCAATTTGAAAGGCACTGTGATATTCGTCTTGTATGGTAAACCCGTGATTGATGATGGCTGTCTTTTCTGGAAAGTAAATGCCTCCATTTCTTTGCCATCTTTCAAACTAAAAGCTGATGTAGGTATTCTAGTACAATGTGATGATTTTAAGACGTTTTGTCGCCTTGCCGAACGTCTCATGGCGAACATTAGCTTTCGCATAGTTGAGCCGTTTCTGATCTTGTCAGCTGTAGTCCATTTTAACTTTAAGGCCTTCTTAGACGCCGGTAAAACTCTGCCGTCCAATGAGCCAACTCGTTCATCATTAGATGGGAATGAATCCGTGGTTGTTGATATTTGGACGGGAAACTTGTTTTGTCGGGAGCGAAGCGGTACATCAGCATGTCTCGCTGAAGAATTCTTGAATCCGGTCACTTCTTGAGAGGACTCCTTGAACAGATGGTTTGGTTCCTCTGCTGCTTAAATAAGATCAATGTTTTAATTTTTGTGGTGTTCACATGATCGCTGAGTTAATTAGAAGAAATTCCAAGACCCCGCCATCTACCAGTCGGTTGACAAATTTACACCCTGTATCTTCGGTGCGCCATGTTTTGTTTCTCGGTTGCAAAGATCTCGCGAAACAGCTCTTTATGTTAAAAAGAAGAGAGGATATTACAGTAATTGGATGTCAAATATCTTCAGTAAAAATGAAACGCCCGGATTTTTTTTTCTGTTTTTAAACAGAAAAAATTGAACCCACACTTGACCAAAAAGGAATGCTAATCACATTGGAAAGTAATAACAGTACTACAAAGACTTGCAGTCTTGCTCTGTTTTGTTCAATATTTTTCTGCAAAGACAACTTAGGCCCCGCGAACATTTACAGGACGGTTTAATTTTGTTTGTTTCATGTAATGTAAAAGAATTTAACGACATTGATCTGTCAGAATTTCTGATCAAAATTTCACGACTTTTTCAGCGAGTAAATTCAACTCTGCAGAGCTGTAGTGGAACAACAGTTTTCCATGGGAACTTTCGAAAAGAGAAGAGGGCTGAGAACGAGTGAGTGCCTTAAAGACTAGTTTTCACTAGCGCATAAGCATAAACACAAGCCGACATATACAGACGCAGTAAGATGCTGATAATTAGCGCCTTTTGTTGGAAATTTCCCAAACAAAAGGTGCTTATTATCAGCATCTTGCTGCATCTGCGTATGTCGGCTTGTGCTTATGCTCATGCGCTACTGAAGACTGTCTCAAGAATGCAGTTTTTGTCTGTTGTTTACATCTTTCTGTCAGAGCTTTTGTCTTGTAACGAAACAAGAGAAAAGGAGATCGCATATCACCGAAAGTGTTGCTAACGAGCAATCAGAACGCTAGTGTGCATTTGCGGCAACAGTTAAAGCTTAATTGTTCTTAAATAGTTACTATAAAGGTAAATCTTACCTTCGCAAACTGTGTACGATACCAAGATACTCAATAGAATTACTGTGAAAACGTTTTTCTTCTCCATTTTTGGCGATATTATCTTATTGAGATAATACAACACAAATGAAATAGAAGAATGATCTTTTTCACGTCATAAACGCATTATAGAGCGCGCGCGGAGCGACGCACGCTCACAGCAACGAATGCACCTGTAACGGCACGAGTAACGCAAGTTGCTAATTGTTTGAAACAGTTAGCAGTCTACAATCTGCGCGACAAAGGGTGATCGGCTACATAAAATTGAAGGAAGAGCTGAAATGAGATGCTAAAATGCGACAAGGTGTTACAAGTAGCAGACAGCAAACGTCTCTGGCATCGTCGTTATGAGTAAATTGAAAATTTACACACGCGATGCAAAAAAACAAACTCTGCGCACGATTCGAGCGGCAAAATAAAACCGCGCGCTACAAGCTACCCAGAATGTGTAATTAGCCTTTGGATTTGTCACATTATTATGTTCATTGTTTATCGCCAGTGCTGTGTCTATATTATTTAATGAGAAATAGCTTCATTTTTAGAATGGGCAAACGGAAGTATGTTTAAATTATATAATAGGTTCATAAGTTATTTTATCTGGAAACAAAGTCGAAATTTTGTGCTGTTTGTCTCAAAGTTATCAGGTTGCGAAAAACAGGAAGAAAAAGGAAAAAATTAAATAAAGACATATTAACAGCTGCAGGCGAAAGTTAGCTGTTCGTTTCATTCAGAATCTGGGAGTCTAAATTCTCCAAGGCTTGACGTATAGAACCCATAACAAAGTCCAATTTTGTGTCGCATGAGAAATATTGGACAATCACAAGCGATTTTTCGTACCTTTTTTCGCAATTTATTTAGTCGTACACCTATACTATACCACACTCTCATAGCCAGGCTGGGCGTGTGTTCGGGAAGGCAAAACTCTTTTCGTCAGGTGGCTCATAAAAAGTCATGTGACAAAAACGCGAGTGCTGATTGGCAATGTAAATTTTGCATCCGCGCTATCCGCAGATGCCTTATTTCATATTCACCTACCCAACTTTTGCGGTCGCGACAAAATTAATGGACAAAAAGTAGTAGTAAGGAGCCCTACGCCATCGTGATAAAGTATAAATTTCAACCCGATTATTGTTCTTTACAATGTGCAAAGGTCAGCAGCGGGCTTTAGACAAGCTGCAAAATGCAATACTTTGGAACATGGACCTTACACTGAAATACCGTAATTTTTCGATTATCTTATCACACCTTTTAGGGAAAGTACTTCAAAGGTGTAAGAATATCTTGAAAAACCCAATAATAAAGAGGGTATCATTATATTAAACTTAAATTACTACCCTTAGAGATGAAAGGATACTTCCTGTTACGTATTGGAAACTTCGCTGAAATTTTTTTGAGAAGATCGCAGATTGTGTAGTATATGACGAAGTTTTTGAAATGTTTTCAAGGATTTATCTGCGTATGCGTGCTAGCTAGACAAATTCTTCGAGTTTTATTTATTAATGAGCATTACTTTCAGGTTAGCACTCAACGCGCAGCTTGATAACAGTTTTTAAAAGTGCACTGCTTAGACTAAGTAAGAATATTTAAAATGGATTGAATTGAAAATGGGACCCATCATCTGAAATAGCAGCCAAACATTAGTAAGTTTACCAAATCTGAGAGTTACTGGTTTAAACGCAAAGGCATGGTACACTTTTAAACTTCGCTAAAATAAGAGAGCTTTGTATGGATTGGAGGGACGCTCTCGTTTAGAACATGGCTAATTCTGAATACTCAAGCGCAGATTAGTTCCCATGTTCCCATGTTCCCATGTTCCCATCTCTTCTTGGGAGGAAAAGACGGGACCCTGGAAACGAGGTTGAATTGACCGAAGCTCAAAAAGTCTGCGGATCTAAATCGTGGACAAAAGTCCTTGGGACACTTTGTAATGTAACGAATTATCTGTGTTTTAGAACTGAAGTTTAAACAAACAAACAAACAAACAAACAAACAACGCTGCTATATCCTTTTAAAACGCGTTGCTGTTTCCCCTTCCCACCCAATACAATGTTGAAAATCAGGTGAAATTGTCGGTACTGATTTCAACGTAGTATGTGTTGTGGGGGGCGAGGTTAGGCAGGTGAAGTTGCATTCGCGTCTGGCGTGTGCGCAAAAACGCCAAAAGGGCAAATGTGTCCCAAGACTTTTGTCCATGTTTGTAGGTCACAAGCAGTAGAATTGCAGGCTTTTATGCTACTCGGAGCTGAGGATTGACATGTAAGCTTCCGTTATCCGCACATTTTTTGTATGAACGGAGTCCGACTGCACAATCTCGTTCTCAGAAACTGAGCTACTTTTAGGCAGCAGCGGATGTTTGTCCCGACGAAATATTCAATTAGCAAATAATTGGACACCAAAGTAGTTTCTTGTTCGTTTGTCCTTTTAAAGAGAATCCGTCCTTTCTTTATCAGCTCACCCTGAATGATTTTTGCTTGTTTGATTGTATATTTGATATTCTTTCAGTATTCCTGGTTTGAATCATTTGTAAGGGGCTGCTTTTCACAGTCTGTTTACTACTGGTCAGCTCACTCAAACCTATAAAAGTTTAAGACGAGATTATTCAACTTTTTTCTTTAATTATATCTCTAAGGATAATACTGCTTCTTAGTCTTGCATTACAAACACCCAAACAAGGGGGTTTGTCACTCATTATTATGCTTTTATACGGTGACTTTCTGCAGGTTCCTACAGTTCAATCTTTCGGAATTTTATGCGTATAACAAGAAATCTGGCTGGGTGATAATTTTAAGGCGAGACGAGTAGGGAGTTTCTCCGTAAGCTACATTGCATTTTAAAACGCGTCCACTTCAATGCTGGACTGAATCAAACATTCAAAGATTTGCATCAGCTGTTTAGAAACCCATGCTACTCGGCTCATTATTCCTTCCTTTAGGATGTCTAGAAATATAATTTTTAGTTACCATCAGATTGTGCACACTTTTTTGTGCCTCGATACAACCTAGAACCTTTTTCTTGGATTTGATTCTTCAAGGACTGGGCGGTATTATTTCCGCCTTGTAAATAATTTAGAAATGCATTCTTGCAGTTGCATTCTCACTCGACATCTCTGTCCCAAAATAGGATTAAAATGTATTCTGTATGAAAAGCGATACTGTAAACTACAATTTTTCCCCTTATTTCTGGTCAGTTGTTCACAACTCCCGCTGACTCGGACTCCCGATAACTCGAACTTTTTCCAATTTCTCTTGGGTTGACTGTAATTTTTAAAGTTGTGAAATTTGCATTCACATCATTCAGACACTGTACATCTTGCTAGAGTTATACCTATTGCAATTGTGTATTAAAATTAATTGTGGAATTATTAAAAGAGAGAGGAGAGAAAAAAAAAGATTATGTTAATTTTAAATCTATTGACCAAATTCCTAACTCCACACATTTCCATCCTTTTTGGCGAGGCGATCATTGCCGGTGCAGGGATCATTTCCGGTCCCGAGATCATGTACGGTCCCGGGATCATGTCCGATCCGGCCGGGATCATGTCTACAATAGTCCCGGGATCATTTTCCGGCCTGTGCATCATTGGTCTGACTTCAATGACCTTACTCCTCGAGTAGAGTCAATTCGATCTTTCCTAATAAGTCCTGTTCGACGACTTATCTTGGAACGATTCCTACTCGCTGGGTATGTGACCTTTGTGATCCTTTGCCTATAGCTGTCAGTACGTAGTCATGATTATCATGGTAATAAGTAAACAAACAAACAGACGAAGTCTTAATAGCTTACATAAATCGATGGTCCGAAGATTGCCAAGACATCTAGCGAAAAAAACTCCGTCTGGTTTCCCTTTTTCGCAAAAGATCTCCGCAATGACTTTTAACGTAATGCGTTTCTGCAGATTTTTGATAACCAAATTTGACAGAGCCATTTCAAGGCAGCCATCAGGAATATTGATTGATAAAGTCTGGCACGGTTTTGTAGAATAGTCCCTCGGGATTGATGCAATGCAGTAGTTTTGTTTCCACAGCCGAATTCGATGCCCGAGAAATTCGTTGGAAGCAACGTTGGGTCGTGTTGGGTTTCTACGCCGCTGTTTTCTCACAAATAGATAAATTGCAGCGAAACATTTAATCAGATAGGTTATGTTAGAACTTTTAAATTCAGGTATATCGTTTGTGGTTAGCTTTAAAACAGCGCATTGTTATCTAAATGCTGACACTCGCCGATCGCTTCTGTATGCACTGCATGCCATATAATTCTGCAAGCCTCGATGACCGTTGGTTGCCCGTCTTTCAGATTTTATACTGGGATCCTTTCGGTAGATAAATATAGCCGTGACCTCATGTTTATGCCCGGGGGGAGGGTACTCTCTTCTATCGGCTAAATAGGTATGTGCGGCTCCAAGGGGTATGCAAAGATTTCGCGCGGCTATTTTTTTTTTTCGCGGTTTTCCTTCGCGCCATGCACGACGGACTAAGCGAAAGATGGACCACTGGTAGTCTAGTATGATTTTTGAGTCTGAAAAAAGGGTATAGTTATTGAACATTTTGGTCTAAAATAGGGTATGTTATCACTATGGCTTGGCATTGGGTATCTTGTTTACAAGGGAGTATTTTCCGCACCATATAGCCATTTCTGGTTAGTTGAGGTCATATAATAGAGTCGTGTACTAGTTTTAAAGGTCTGAAATGGGGTATCAAATTTTGGCTCAAGTCTGAAATAGGGTATGGAAAATCACAAATTTTGGTCTGAAGTAGGGTACGTACAGATTCCAAGGTTCTTGCCGCACACCCCAACCAAAAGCATTGGGGAGTACCCCCCCCCCCCCAATCCGGTAATTATGTAACTAAACGTGCGTCATACTATAATTATCATGATAATTAAAATGTATTATCGCGATATGATAATTTTCTCTTTTTGCAATGTCATCATAGATTCCGCCCATAACAGGCAAGCTCCAATTTCGCTCCAATTTGTTGACACGGAGCACTATGATTGTTCCTCTGTGCCTCTTCCTTCTGCATTCCGCTGCGCTGCAAGCCTCAGCTGACCTCGCTGTAGAGCATTCCTTTTTCGCTGCTCTGGATGAAGATCAGAATGTGAAGCTTTACTGGAATGTCAGCACTGAAAACAAAGAAATTAACTTCACAGTGGAAGCCAAAACGACTGGATGGATCGGGTTTGGAATCTCCAGCGGGCAAGGCAAGATGAAAGGAGCTGATATTGTGATCGGCTGGGTGAAAGATGGAAAAGCTTACTTCAAGGTGAGTAAATGATTCTCACGTAGAACAAGTTGTTGGAGGAAGGCATGGAAGGTTACGATTATCAGCCTTTAGAATGTCTGTTAGAGCACATTAATTGCATAGGATAAGCCCGCTTTGCTCCGAATTTGTTTCGTAATAATTAATTGACGCATTCGGCAGTGTCAGATATTAGGCATCACGTAGTGTCAAAACTTTCCGGGGCCGGGGGTTACTCCTCCAAATTGAAATGGTGATGTTACTCCTCCAAGCTTTTTGTTGGGAGGGTATGACCCGAACCTTGAGATCTGTATCCTATTTCGGACCAAAATCTCTGATTTCCCACACCTTTTTTCAGATCTGAACGAAAAATCGATTACCCATTTCGGTTTTGGGTCATGCAGAGCTAACCATACCCTTTAGGGTTGCACATACCTATTTAAAGCCCATATAATGGACTACCCCCCACTCCCCGGGCAAAACTTGCGAATATTCCTCTTCGTTGACTTTGATTTGCTAACCATCGCTAGGCATCAATATTTCTTATTTCATGGTACTGAGTAGATATCTGCACCTAGAGTACCTCTGAGGACTATCTGACGATAACGTTTGTCGCCCACAAGCATTATGATTGTCACCGGCCCCCTAAGGATACTTTCTTCATGCCGCCGAGCCTGGCGACAAACGAAAACTCGACGGCTCCATCGATTAGAAACATTGCCCGTTCAATTCAATATGTTAATTTTGTGTAAAATGCTTTTCTCATTCCTGTGTTGCATAGTTTCCGGTATTAAACTTTGACCGGCGTCGAACAACATCTTACAGCTGACATTATCATGAGAAACTATTACGTAAGCAGTCAACTGCAGACTGCAGGCTGAGGGTAAAATGTAGACTGCAGATTACAGACTTCACATACTTCAAGTACATATCGTGTTATTATTGAGTGCTAACCGTAAGTATAGGTTATTCAGGGTAATTGCAGTAAAAATTTACACTTCAGTCAGAATGAACAGCGCTCCGGTTAGCTTATTTACCCGTTTAGCCTGTCTACCGGTTTAGATCTCAAGGATGAAAATGGTAAAACACGAAACGGTTAAAAATTTGCAGTTTGCAGTCTTCATTTACTCTCAGTCTGCATTTTGCTCCCGGTCTGCAGTGAGCAGTCCACGGTTTGCGTTTTACACTAAATTACGTAATCTTTACGAGAACAAAACAAGGACCCTTGAAAAGCAAAGTATGCCAGGCCGAGGGCCATAAAAAATATTGCAAGTTTGGCGTCCCGTATTTTATGAGGGAGGGAGTTTTATGAAACTATACGCATATTTAGTAAACTCGACGTGATAAATCAAGCGGTAAGAAGACCCAGGTAAGACCCATTGTTTTACGGTAAGTTTATGTTTATAATTATCTCTCTACAATAAGAAGGGGGGCATTGGGGTATAATAGAAACCGCGAAACCGAAGAAAAAAATCATCTAAAACCGCAAAAAAAAGTCCGCCTTTCGCCTCCTCGTGAAAAAACACAACACAATCCACAATTGCTTTTTCCCTTGCAGGCGCAGGAGGCACGTTGGAAACTGACCAAATGATCGCCTTGGTCTGCGAGGTCAAAGTCTCGGGCGTCATTCGAGACGCGTGATCACCTACCGTGACATTTAGTTTGCTTTGGCGTTTCGCGGCTATTCGAGATCAATTATATAATATGATATAAATTGCCGCTCAAATCGAAGAGAAACCGGGACCCAAATAGGACAAAATAGGAAAAACCAAAAACCACATCGGATACCAAAACCGTAAAACCGCTAGTATTTTTTGCGAAAACCGAAAACAAGATGCTAAGAAACGAAAAATCCGCAAACCGCAATGAACACCAAAACCGAAAAACCGAAGTCTTTTGGCACAAAAACCGAAAAAACGATCTAAAAAATAGCCAAAACTGCAAGACCGAAAATCCCAGTGCCCTCCTCAATAAGTCAAATAGCGCGTCATGTGCTAAAAATGTCCACATTAATAGTTGACCTTAAAAAACTGAACAACTGAATGCAAATTTCTACTGATAACCCCTTTGGTCGTCTTTGGGGGTGCGTGTTGCTCGGGCGTGTTGCTTGGGAATGCGTGTTAGTCGTATTTTCATGAGTATGCAAGGGATCCTTATGAAACTTGAGTTGACTAAGTTGATTTGTGCAGATCTAATAGCCTGCAGAACAGGCGATTATAGGAGCAGAGAGTGAAACGTGACCATTATCAGCTATAATCTGCATAACACAAGCGCAGTCACGTATAAAATGTTTTTGTTTTAAAAGAACAATGAAGAAGAACACTCCTGACCGATACGCGGTCAATATAACTATTGCGACGGATGCACGAGGCCGATATTCGCTGGAAAAACGACCAATATGGGTAGTATTTTTGTAACATTAACCAATGGGCTGCTTCAGTGACCCAAGTCTTCCCAAGGGTACTTGATTGTCTGTAACTGTCGGACCTTGTCAGTGCGATAAGGCTGCATGGTCATATCAAAATTATTTCACGGATAGTTTACATAACATGCGTTCCATTCCCTCACCATTTGCATTACGTCCGCTAAAAGACAAAGATCATAATCTCGATTATTCATTGCTGTCGGTAGGGTGTTCGAAAGAATAATTTGCGATCTTTCAGCCCCGGGGGAGGTACTCCTCCCGGGTACTCCTACATACTGGCTATTATATGTACGTGCCGCGGTTTTTGAGGTTCCCGATCTTTAAATAGGGTATCATTTAATTTTGCCCCCTGTTGGCATTGTGTTCCCCGGTGTGATCCTTAGATAGGGTACCTAAATTGTATCTAATAATATTCCAGTGCGTAAACGCCCGGCTAACGGAAATGAAATTTTATGCCCAATGTCACAGACACGAAATAAAGCTGACCCAATCACCCATTCTTAGTTTTTGTTATTCCCTTGAACAGGGTGTCATTTTTATTGGGAAAAGTACTTTAAGTAAGCGAAATGCTGTCCCTGATCGAAAGCGTAGCTGTCAGATATTTTCGTCAGCTGGACACAATATGACGACATACTAAAATGTCTTAACTGAATCCATTGAATTTCTCATTGTTAACCAAAACTGTATGAAATCCTTCACCGAGCCAAATTTTGCTCGATAGAGGCTAAGAATGGTCAATTGGACCAGATCTATGGCGAAAAAGAAAGTTTTGGAGAAAATTTGTGCTTTTCTTTAACTCCATTAACTTCGTGTAGCGAGTACTTCCGCCCCAACCCTCTCCCTCCCCGGGCTTTTAGCCAACTGTCAATCAGGTTTTAGAACGCTTAACAGCAGATTTATGAATATAGATAACAGTTTCAGAAGTGATGTAATATTCATACAATTACAATTAATTTTTACAAACCAAAAACACCCACTCACCAATTTTTAGACGTTATGTCATCTTCAGGGCAAGAAATGACATAACGTCGAAAACGTTTGATTTCTTAACTTTATTATTATTATTATTATTATTATTTTAAATATATCCTTTAAGCGTTGTAAAAAATATTTTCAAAAAATTATTGGGTCTTGTGTTAAATACATATTTCTAATTTACCTTTCTGTACTGTAGGATCGACATGCCGATGGTTATGGTTCCATCCAAGACAACTGTTTTCCAGTCCAAGTTACTCATTATCCCTGAGCTTATTTCCGGTAGCTGTCTTTTTTTTTATTTAGTATTAAAATTATTATTCTTATTATTTGTCTTTTTATCTTTTATTTTTTATTTTTTTGGCCGGTCTATTATTATATGCAACTGTGAATTATACTGTACATGCGACAATTCAAATTATTTTTTATTTGATGTATTCGTTTTCTTCTTTTTCATTGCCCGAGAGCCCACCACGTGATCAGCAAACTGAACTGCCTAGTACAAATAGTGGTCTTATCATGAGTAATGCCGTCTAAATGTGTTTGTGCTGTAAATATATTCAGCTCATGCGTAACAGTGACCACGCTTTGGTGGGACGAAAAGGCAGATCGCCTCATTTTCATAGCTACTTACGGGAGCAGAGTCCCGGCATTTCAAGTTATATTTGCCGCGTGCAGAATTACCTTGAATTGAACAAACCCCTAGAATAGTAGTACATCAACATGGAAATACACCCAAGAGATCATAGTTAACCATAAAGTAACAAGGATGATTAAGGATGGAGCAGATTGCAACGGATTGCAAACGACGAACTTAAAAAAAAAAAACAAAAACAAAAAATAAAACAGGCTAAGCTTTTCAAGATGAGCAAAACGTGACGTACATAACTGTGATGATCATTAACATTCCCCAAAATTGATGACAGCAGAGATTTTGGCTTTTAACACCATCTTTTTCGTCGATATATTTTTGCCCGCCTTGTTGGCGTATTCCTTAATTTAGCAAGTTTTCAAATCATGATTGTAATTGATGCGACGCAAAAAATAATGGCTTTCTTGAAAAGCTACCGTTCCGCGAGTTTTACTGCTTTGTTCCTCTAATTGTTTAAGGAACAAACTTAGAAGACACCAATAGGAACTTGTTTTTAGTCCGAAATCAGTCCTAGGAACAACGATGTCTGAAATCGGAACAACGGGTTCCTTTTGTCTTAAACAAGAACACGAAGTTCCTTTTTTATTGCGAGTAAAGGGAACTCTTTGTTCCGTTTTTATCTTTTCAGGAACAAATGTTCCTTTTCGAATGGTTCCGATTTTGTCGAGTGTTCTCTTTTACACAATTCGTTCCCATTGACCAGCATAGTAAGTTCCGGAGTTCAATATTAAGGAACGATTGTTCCACTTTAGTCTTATCTTATTTGCAATTAGGAACGTGCTGTTCCTAATCGCTGCTTGTCGTTCCCCAATGTTTTCATTGGTCCCTTTCAAAAGCAATTTTGGTCCTTTTTTCTGCTGAAAGCATGGAAACAATAGTTTTGTTTCCAAACTGGAATTAGTTCCGCTTTAAGTTAAAGAGGAACTAGCATTCCGTTGTTTTATTTGAGTCACTTAATGGGAACGAGGGTTCCTATTTAGCGTTGGTGAACACGAACACAAGTTCCGAGGTTACTTTACCATTCTAACATGCGCGATCGAGGGCAAATTCAATTTCTAGCCTGGCTTGCCTGCTGCATGCTTAATCAGGTAAGGGCAAGTTGGGACAAGATGAGACCTGCCCCTTTGTTCCTTTGTTTGGTTTTATTGTGTGAGAAGCGGGCCAGATGGATAACAAGTCAGCTATTTATTATAAATACAGTAGTCTCGCGAGAAACTTCACATATCAGATATTAAAAGATGAACAAAAGAGGAGTGGAAATCGACTGGTCAAAGTTAGAAAACGCATCTCCTAAACCCAAACGACTTCACTTAGAACAAGACGATTCTGATGGCCTTTTTCACTGTCCAGTGCAAGATTGCAATCATGATGGGTTTACAACGGCAAGAGGATGCAGAAAACACGCAAAGAACAAACATCGTTGGTACTTTTATTTCGACGAAAAGCCAGACATCACTCAGATTGAATCAGGCCAACAAAAAAGCAACAAAATGGAGGTCAGTGATCACAAGATTCCACCTAAATCTAGAAGAGTTGTCTCTTTTGCCATGTCAAGTGAAATCGCACAAGATTTCTTGTCCTGGCTCACCGGCAGTGGCGGAGGTTGTAAAAGTGATCGGCAAGCGCACCAAATTGTCAGCAAGTGTTTGAAGTTTCTTAAATTCTGTTGCGAAGAAGAGGAGGATCTTACATTTGAAATCGTTGACTTTAGTCTATGTTCGCCCAATCTACTTTTCAAATTTGTTGACATGATGCAAGACGAGTGGAATCTCGGGCACGCAGGGCGCATAGGCTATTTGGACGCCATTGCAGAATTAGGGGATTTCAGAAAAGTCAATGGAGCTTCGGAATCGGTATTAAGAGGATTATCTTCCACAGAGCTGTACTTAAAACGAGTCCGCAAGACCGTCTCCAAGATGATGCGATTACAATGGACGAGCGAACTCGATATCGAAGCCTTAGAAGCCAAGGGACACTGGGCTACGCTAGAAGAGCTCTTGGAAGTCGTAGGGCGTTATTTGCCGCGCTACGAAAGCGTGCTAAAATCATGCAAGGATGATCCAGGTACAATATCCCCACTAGACTTATCGTTTGCTACCAAATTTCTCGCCGTATATTTGTTTATCAAGGTCAAAGGATCGCGCCCGATGACATATCAATATTTAACTGTTGAGATGGTGAACAACGCTAAAACCAACGGCGGATTTGTCGACCAGAAAATGTTCAAAACAGCAGGAAAGTTTGGCTTCGATTCTCTTTACCTGACTGAGACTAGCATGCAAGTGTTAGATGGCTACATCAATCATATACGCCCTCTGCTCAAGCCGAACTGTGATTATGTTTTAGTGACGAGAAATGGAGGACAACACAACAAGCTAGGAGAACTAATGAGTAAACTTGTCTTCGATGCAACAGGCAAGTACGTTCATCCGACTCGCTATCGACAAATAGTCGAGACCGCAAGCTGCAGGCAACTTAGTAGCAACGCGCAAAGCACAATATCCGAGGATCAGAAACACAGCTCTGTCGTGGCAAGGGTTCACTATCAAAAGCAACGATCGCGTGACGTCGCTAGTAAGGCACACAAATGTTTGAAAGAATTGCACGGTGACAGGGGAACAGAATTAGAAATGGAAGTGCGCTCGAGGCTTTCAGACCTGTCAAGCTCTTCGCAAGATCAAAATGCTGACAATAGTGACACTCCTTCTACCGACGAGGTCGACGTGATCACGAAAAAACAACCCGAGCGTCTAGCAGGCGTGCCGAGACTAACACGCGAAGATGCTTTCAGGCCGAACGAAATTGGCGCGAGAAGAAAAAATGTGATGTTCTCTCCTGAAGAAGACAAATACCTGAAAGCTGGACTTAAAAAACACGGCTTCGGTCAATGGCAAGCGATCCTAAGAGACCCCGAATTTCGTTTTCAAAAGGTTAGGACAGCCAACTCTCTGCTGAGCCGGGCGGCAAGAAAATTCGGTTCACCTTCTAAATTATACGACCGATAAAAGGACTTTGAAAAAAAACATCGTGGTGTGCTCTAGTTATCATTGGAACAAAACCAACTCAAACTGATATTATCCTCTTGAAATAGAAACAAGAAATGTTTTATAACGGCGTACTTTTCACCGAATTAACAACGGATAGATTCCAGTTATTACGATATTGTGAGTGTCGCAACTAATTTATGGGAGATTGTAGATAGTTTAATTAGTGGTACTGTTGGACTACTCTCGAACATTCACACAGGTATTTGTCTTTATTGAAGTTCTGATCACGAGGAAAATCAAACTCTTCTCACTGAGAAAATCGCTTGAAATTGATTCACGCAAGCTCTTGGCTTCATTCCAGTTCTGATACATTATTACAAAATGGAACTACTTCTGACTGGGAAAACAATAGATCAGTCTTTTCCACGACAAAGCTTTTCACTGATTCCCTGCGGAGGCTAAACCTTGACCTTTTGGCGAACACATTAGTCCGTACCGCGTAATCAAGCAACCAGATAGCATTTTTAACGTATTAAATCAACGGCTTTCTTTACGGCAAAAATACTCCAGATATATATTACTTTGTCCTTTTTATCTTCATTCAAAGCGTTTCTGCACCACAGGGTTTCCGATTTTTCGAATGCAACTAGTGTAGAAATCTAAAGGATGTTTTAAAGCATTTCCACATCTTAAATTCGATAAATATGTCAATTCTCTATGTAAACCGGAAAATCCGTCTTTTCCATCTCCAAAAAGAGAATAGATTGATGCTTGGGAACTTGCAGTATGGAGTGACTGCTCATAAAATCAGTATGCAAGACATTTAGATTTGATGGTGGAAAGGACGGATTTTCCGGATTTCCCGGAGAACTGACTTACAGTAATAAGGGGAAGTAATATAATACTTCTCTTTTTTACTGTAAGTATACTTACAGTAAAAAAAGGAAGTATTATATTACTTCCCTTAATTACTGTAAGTCAGTTCTCCGGGAAATCCGGAAAATCCGTGTGTTCCAACTTCAGAAAGCAGAGTAGATTAATGCTTGGCAACTTACAGTATGAATTGACTGTTCATGAAATCATTAATGCAAGACACTTACATTTGACAGTGGAAACCACGGATTTTCCGGATATCCCGGGAAACTGACTTACAGTAATACTTCCCTTTTTACTGTAAGTATACTTACAGATATAAAGAGTAGTATTATATTACTTCCCTTAATTACTGTAAGTCAGTTCTCCGGGAAATCCGGGAAATCCGTCTTTTCCGACTTCAAAAAATAAAAGAGTTGATTGATGCTTGGGAACTTGCAAGATAACTTCTAATAGTAATCTTTTTTGATTGATGGCGGAAAAGATGGATTTCTCGGAATGACGGAAATCAAAGTGAACCTTTCAAGTTTACATTAAGAGGAACATTCGGGCTTCTTTTTTGCGTTCCCTTAACACAGATGGCGAAGCACAAAGTAATGCTCTTAAAAATGGGTCGCAAGTTAAATTTATTTCAGAAACTGTTAAAATCTCATGTTTACCTTCTCCTTAGATAGACAACAGGGTTGAAGCCAGAATCAAATGGCTAATTGCCAAGATGCAGATCAAACTTTGTAAGGGAACAACAGTTTTGGGAAACGATCATTCATGTCTTCTCATTATGTTTGATAATAATAATAATAATAATAATAATAATAATAATAATAATAATGACAATGACAATGACAATGACAATAATAATAATAACAATAATAATAATAATAATAAAGTTTTTTGGGTGCATTTAGAAAACTCGATGCGCCTACATTACTATATATAAGAAAAAATAAGTTAGTTAAAACCTACACAATGTTTCTTATAACAGTAATAAGTAAAATAAACGCTTCCTTTATTTTTCCAGGCAGGAACAACCAAAGTTATTTATGCTTATCATCCAGACGATCCTTCCTCGGAAAATAGCATTCCAGGTCACAATCTCAAAAACATGGGATCGAGAAGCCTCTTACTACTGAACAGTCTTGAAAAAATGCCAACCTTACCATCTGACACTGAAACATTCGAAATACTGCACGACAAGGTAAGAATAGTAAAATAATTCGTGTTATCGTGCATACCTTTTGCTTTTCGTTTTGTTTCCTCCGAAGGAGAAGTGGTTCGAAACTTTTGGCACCTTCCACCTATTGAAGTGAATTCGAAATCTAGGTAGAAACAGCTTGCAGCATCATTATCTTTCAATATCTTTGAGAACGTCCCATAAAGGCTCATGGCAGTTGAAAATAAAATAATCTCAAGGCTATGCAACCAACTACTACGTCTATATTTTGTCAAAAGACGAAAACAAAAACCAAAAACCAAAAAAAAAAAAAAACACTGTTTTTTTAGTTTTGTTGTTGTCGTCGTCGTCGTCGTCGTTGTTGTTGTTGTTGTTGTTGCTGTTTTGTTTGACTCGCCTTCCTACGACAAGTCGAGGCTCGCTTACTCGAAACAAGCAGGGCCAGTTTTAGGGAAGGCAAGACTAACGGTCATTAAAACACGGTTCCGGTGAAAAGATAATCCTGCTATCGCGGAAACTCCACCGACGACAGAGAAAGACCCTTAAAGTTGACTAGATTGACATATCACCTATTCAGACCGCACGGTTTTTGAAGATGGGAGAGGGGAGCGTTGTGGGGTGGGGTGAGTGGGTGGTGAGCTTTTGAGGCCCTCAACTTCTATCTCTTACATCATTTAAGTTGTGGCAATGAAACTTGAAATATTTTCTAATAACATGGAATGATGACATCATATGATGTTGAAACGACGCCATCATTTCTGAACAGCCACCGTCTTGGCTCAACTAACTTGGATCATATGATCTTTAAAAAACTTTTATAAAAATCAAAATTGTCGAAACCGATAAAACTAAAATCCAACTAAGAAATAAAAATACGAGAGTTAAAATATTCTCTGTTAAAAAAACGAGAAAATTGGAAATTGGAAAACAAATACATTACGATTCCTGATTAATGATTAACTTATTAATTCAGTTATTTCCAGATTCATTCTTTACCCTGGAGACTTTTAAAGTAAAAGGCCTCCATAGTTTGTGAGGGCTTCAGACTTTACCCCACCCGGTCTGAGTAGGATTAAGGTTAAGCCCTTAACACTTCCAAAAGTGCAGATAATAATAAAACTACTCCATTTGAATATTCTTACGTATATAACTAGTTAGCTCTACTTAAAGAGGCCTTCTTTTTATGTTTATTTTCCAGATGGCCATTCCAAAGGGACGAACCAACTACCTGTGTGCCGTATTTGAGATGCCAAAATTTAACGAAACCCACCATATGATTAAGGTAGGAATATTTCGTTTCAACTATTTGAAAAAAAAAACAAAAACAAAAAAAAACAAACAAACACGGATTATTTAAAATAGAACACCAACATTGGTTGGTGACAAGCGAGGTTGAGTAATTGTTGGGCGGTAGGTCGGTCGGTAGGTAAGTAGTTAGGTAAGTTAGTCAGTCGGTGGGTCGGTCGGTCAGTCTGTCGGTCGTTCGATAGGTCGGTGGGTCGGTGGGTCGGTCGGTAGGTACATGTAGGTACGTAGGTAGATAGATACGTAGGTCTGTCGGTCGGTTGGCGTCGTTAGATAGGTAGGTAGGTAAGTCGGTCGGTTGGTATGTTATTAAGGTGGGGTAGGTGATTTTTCCGTCCAGAGTAGGTACGTCGAAAGTGGATCACGTATGTCTAAGGAAAACGTCAGTAGAAACTCTCCTGGACAATTTCAGAGGACAATTCATTTTTCATTTTAAGGAGTATAGCTAGTTAAGGCACAGTAGGATAAATTTACATTGAGTAGATAGCCCTGACGTCATATGGCGTAAAATAACGTCACTTGATCCGCCATCCTGGATCAGCCATCTTAAATTTCACTATGTTGTTAAAAAGTCAAGAAATAACGGAAATTAATAGAAAATCAAGCCAATATGCTTACGGAATGTAAACATTCAAGAATGTCTGCAATTTGATGAAGAAAACTGGAAAAATAGAGAATAATCTCAAAAAAGATGATTTTTGGCCAAACCTACCTAGAGCTTAGGTTGCCATGGCGTCGTCAAAAATCGTGGACACACAATTGACATATCAAAATATTCGCAGAGGATTAATGAACAGCCATTGAAAGTATCAATATCTTCGAGTAAATCGTCTTTTCAAAAGCTTGGTAAAAGCCTTATGGGGTTGCCAAGACCAATCTGGATTTTATAGCAACATTTGGGAAGTAGAGATTTCTAAAAGTTCAGCCACCAGCGGCACAATTCACCTCATGGATGGAAAAAAGTTTCAATAAACCCAACTTACTGACAACAAAATTACCGTTTGTGCTTCTGATTCAAACTTAGGTTGAGCCGGTCATTCAAGCAGGTCATGAAGGCGTGGTCCATCACATGTTGTTGTACGAGTGCAGCGATACTTTCCCAGATCACCATCTGAATTATACCGGTCGCTGTTATACTCGTAATATGCCTCCAGCGGTCGAAGACTGTACAGGAGGATCATCTATAGCCGCTTGGGCCATTGGTGGAAAAGTAAGTAAAGCTTGGTTCTCTTTTTAAGTGAAAATAGCAAAAGAAGTGAAATAAAATGAAGATGTTAATCAGTTTGCCAGGCTTCTGGCTAGACTACAAGGCCGTACTAATCGGCGACACGTGCAAGATTGAATTTGCATTTGGAGTATTCGGTTTTGAGAAAGGCGGAAACTCGGAGCAAGGACGAAAAACCAACAGTTGACAATTAAACGTGTCTCCAGGCCCAGCATTCGAACCCTGGCACATTGGTAGGAGGCCTGACCATCAATGAGTACCTAGAAGGGAACGGTATCACTTGCCCTGTGGTAATTGTAACAAAATATGCATAAGTATCCCACCCAGAATGAGACTTACTGACAAAACTCAAGAGCTGTGAGGACCTTCGAACTAGTAGCACTAAGCCTTTTTATATCTCTTTCTCCCGATTTAAGTGACATGCCTGTAAACTAGCTAGTTGTAGCTAAGTGCACTGACCACTATGAACAACAACATCTGAACATTTGTTCTTTTAATTGAACGTAGTCGTATTCGGTAGACGTCGAATCTTAAGTTCGTATTATTTCGGCATATCCCTTGTTAATGTAGGAAATTGTTTCTCTTCTTGTACAAGGAATTCTATTATCCTGATAACGCTGGGTTTCCACTCGGAAGGGCTGACAGTCCAAAGGTTGTGATATTGGAGATACATTACGACAATCCTGAGGAGAAAGAAGGTACCCTGTCGCAGATTGCGCTAATCATTATTGTTTTTTCTTTACAGGGTCGTGGATAGAAAGAAACAAACCAGGGCAATTGTCTCAGTCATTTCTTTTCGTTTTTGTTATTTATAGTCATTAAAAACCCCTAAGTACATAGGACGGGAATTTAACTATGGACATGGAAATTGCCTCAGTCATTTTATTGTCTGGCTAGGGTCCTGTTTTTAGAATGATTCTATTAAAATTTGGATCTTAATGAATTTCTGTCATTCGCTACGCGGACACTTTGTTTGGTTCCCGAATGTCTTCGTTCCTCTTACTTATTAGATAGTTTTGTTTTTCTGGTAGTGATAGACTACCCTGAATAAGGCTCTGATGACAAGTCTCTTTTACATGTTACTGCCTCATATGGGTACCTTAGTTCCTCTCTGTTGTGATTGTCTAGATGAGGGTCGGTTCTGAAAAGAACTGTTGTTGCTGACGATCACACTACATGAACTACTGGTATTCCTTGGTTCAAGTTGTAGTCAGGCAGGTCTACATCAGGCCTTAGGTCTTGCCAATTTCTGTAAACCTGCATTATCAAATAAAGCTGTATGTATGTATGTATGTATGCATGCATGCATGTATGTATGTATGTATGTATGTATGTATGTATGTATGTATGTATGTATGTATGTATGTAAACCATTGATGACATGTGTACCTTTGTCATTTAGGACTGATTGACAGTTCTGGTTTGAGAATTTACCACACCAAACAATTGAGGGAATACGACGCAGGGGTTCTTGAAGTCGGGGCAAGTGTTGACAATGCCATGCTTATCCCGCCAAGACAGAGAGACTGGCAAACCAATGGCTTCTGTCCTAAGGACTGTTCAACGAAGGTACGGGCGATGGATTTCGACTAATGAAAATAACCGAGGAGATAGGCGTTGTGAAATGCCTCTTTCTGTTTTTGGGCACTTCTAAAGGACGTTGATGATTTGCAACGATTGCCCAAACGTGCTAAAGAAGATTGAGAGTTTTTATCACTTCATACAAACACGTTTCCCTCATGGAATTTCGCGCCCAAAAAATCCTTTATTAGAGTTTGTTTTCTTTCCAACTAACGTCAGAAAAGCTCGTGGTGACCTAGGCTTTGGTAGATTGTGCTAGCATAATTTTTAGCATAATTTAGAAAAACGAGCATAATTTAAAGCTTTTATTTCAGTTTAGCACTGCTAGCATAATCCGAGCTTTTATGCCTTGAAAACAAAAAAAAACCCATCATAGTTCTAGAATAATTCAGTTTGTACTTTACTTCTGTATTGTTATTGGAAAATATCGAGGTCTGGAAGACTCTAGCTAGGTCACCCCGTACATATCTGAGAGGCTGAGACTCTCCTCAGGCCACCACGCTCATGGCTCGGCGGCTCAGGCCTTAGATCAAAGATGGCGTCGTCCTCGAGTACATCCACTGATTCCACTCCCAGCACTTCCAGCACTCCCAGTGCCGTACCGAGAGCTTCAATCTCTAGAGAACGTGTTCCTAAAAGTAATACTGGAAAGTACAAGGAAAGAGGTAACTCAGATCCAAAGAACATGAGTCTTCGTGATCGAATCGAAGAATTTCCAGAGGAAAATTTGTGTCTTCGAGGTGGAAAACTGTTTTGCAATGGGTGTAAGGAGATCTTGAGCTCTAAAAAGAGCATTCTCAAAAACCACTTTGCTTCCAAAAAACATGCCGCAAGTGACAAAAAAGCGAGATCAAACGATCGAAGAAGTAAGTAACTTTCTGACCCGGATTCAGAACCCAGAAATGGTTGATTTGGATATCATTTGGCTTTTCGAGGTGCGCACATGCGTATTTGCGTATTTGCCATGCTGAAGACTGTAAGACTGGAAGGTGGACTGTCTGAATGTTCATTAAAGTCAAAATTGATAGAGTTAAGCTACTGGCGATCTTTATTTTCCTTAAAATCCAAGTAGCATAACTTCGGTGACAGAGAGCATAATTTTCAGAAAGTAGCATAATTTTGGCATAATTTCTAAAAAATATGAGCACTGCTAAAAGCATAATAAGCTTTTTTTTCGAGCACAATCTACCAAAGCCTATGGTGACCTGGTCTACTTGTTTTGAAGATAAACTTGTGGAAGACCACACTTCCTTTCTTTTTCTGCCCGCGCACGATACTTACCTAACAGCGCAAATTACGTGACAGTAATAATCACTTAATGACTGACCTCAAGTGAGAGAGTGAGTTTTGTTTCCGTGAGACCCTCTTTGTTGAATGTCAATATTAAGGTAGAGGGGAAACAAGAGTCACTGTTTGCCGAGGGGGGCAGCCATTAAGTGTTTTGTTTTATTATATAGACACGAGTGTTTTACCGGAAAATACACCACATCCGGGACTCGCGTGGCGCATTTGCCATATCCTCACTAGTGAAGATATCGATGATTTCACTGATACCAAGTTTTCCTCTTAAATTGTACTTAAATTCGTTGATGTATCATCGAAACATCTCCGGGTCTTCCTCGAAAGACCTCGGCAATATTCGGTAATCTTCGAAAATTTTCGGAAAATGTTCGGCAACGTTTGTGTGACCTTCGGACAAGTTTTGGAGAATCTTCGGAAATCTTTCGAAATTGGTCGGAAATCTTTGGAAAATCGTCAAAAACGCCGTCATCAGTATGTCTATATAATAAAAAGAACATTACACGTTAGCTCGAAGATATGAATTTTATGTTCTCGTGGCAGGAACAATACATCGAATGCAAATATGGCGGACCACTCGGTCGGCGCCCGGGACGAGTCGCATGAAAGCGAGGCTAGTCAGGCTTTAATGTTTTGTTTTGACAATGCTTCCCCAGAAAAGTCTTGCTTCGTCGTCGATCTGGTCTGTTTTATTTAGCTGTGGCTACGAGCTGCTGTGTTTCTGAACGCCACAAGAAGGGATATAAATTTTCCACCGTTCGCCTCTTAAGGTTAGGGAAAATAGTGGATTAATCCAATTCGTTGAGACGAAGGAAAGGAGTTCACGATCGCCGCAGGAACTAAAGTTTGTTCGCTACATTTTACATTAGAAGATCTTAGAAAAATCGTATAAATGACGAGCTTATGTGGTGTGTGGTGGTGTTCCAACACGATTTACATGGCCAGTACCTTCCCCAAAGTAAAGAAAAGCTCCTCTTGAAAAACATCCTCTGTCTCAAAGGAAGAAGTTGACTTCGCGTCCACTTGCACGGAATCGGACGAAACAAATACTACGGTGTGATAACCAAGCGAATGAACTTCAACTGCCCCCATCGTTGTATCTAGTGAATGCTTTGAGCCAAATGAGAACGACTTGGAGTTAAATGCGGTCGCTTACACATTTTCTAAGATCTTCCAGCCTGAACGAACAAACTTTAACAGGCCTCGGCGATCGTGAACTACTTTCCTTCGTCTACTGTGGAAAATTTCAATTCCTTCTGGTGGCATTCAGGAACGCAACAATTTATAGGGAGGGCGAAACAAGAACAGACCAGATCGACGGCGAAGCAAGACTTTTCTGTCAAAACAAAACATCAAAGCCTGACTAGCCTCGCTTGCATGCGACTCGTCCCGGGCGACAACCGAGCGGTCCGCCATATTTGCATTCGGTGTATATCTCAGATATTGCTCTTGCCACTCGAACATAAAATTCATATCTTCTCGCCACCGTGTAATATCCTCTATATACCTTCCAACTCAAATGTAGGAAAAACTGTGAAAAAATTATTTGCTTGAAGCCGGCAGGCACAACAAATTTGTCACGGTTTCATGGTGCACGAACTGATCACGTGCGAGTGGAAAGTTCAAGTTGTTGTTTCCCTAGGGAGTTAGTGAGTTTCGTTCGCCCCGGCGAGTTAGTGAGTTTTGAGCCACGACACGTGACAAGTTGTCCTCCAATCGGAAAAAGTGTTTGAGTTGCATGCAAAAAAAACAACAACAACAACAAAAACAAACAAAACCAAAATTTAACTTCCTAGATCCCCATTTAATCGTGCAACTGATATCATCTTACTTGAAATGCATATGGAGACGATATCTCTTAGTGGGGGCAATTCTTGCAGTGCACTGTAGTTTACATATATAAGAAGTAAGTGTGTACTGATTCTGTGGTGTACGTTACAATAAATGGTATTAAAAACTAAAAACCTGTAATGAAATAATGCGCAGTGAAAAACAACAAAATGTAGATAGATATATCCTGGAAGTTATTGAAGCCAAAAAGCGGCAGCCATGAAGTAGTATATCAAACACGAGAGACAGTGTTTCATCGGAATATCCAAACACCGAGAAGAGAGTTGAAAATTCGACGCGCAGCGGAGTATTTCTGACGAAACTCGAGGAAATTCTTCTCAATGGGAAAAAAAAACTAAGGAGTTAAAGGAGAAGTAAAATCGTCAAAATCTATGCTAATTAAGATCGGGTATCCAAACCTCCTTCACGGTCATGACTTCTTTTGTTTAAACTTGATGAATTATTAATGAGTTTAAGAAGTATACTTTCTTTCGTTAGCTTAAACTGTTTGCATGTAAAGCTAAACAAAAAGAAAATCTCTGTTGGTTTTTCTTGAATGTAAAAGTAAATAGAAACATTTACTAACTTTTTTTCTGATCCAAAGGGATTTAAAGAAACGAAGCTACCTAACGGAGGGATCAATATCTTCGCTACGTTGTTGCATACGCATCTGGCAGGTAATTGAAACAATAAACTTACAATAGAAATATGGGCTACTGCATGACGAGCAAAGTACAGAGAACTACCAGGACCAAGATCAAAGCAAACACTTAGGGACTGCATCAAAAAAAAAAAAAAAAAAAGAAAAAGAAAAGAAAAGAAAAGAAACAATAACAATTTTGAACAGATTCACTACTTACTTAACTAACTATCTGATTTGCTTTTTCTCGTTTCCAAGGCCGAAAAACCTGGCTTCGTCACGTTAGAGATGGTGTGGAGCTTCCTGAAATAGCCAGAGATGACCATTATGACTTCAACTTTCAGGAATATCACTTACTGAGGAACGAGGTTCACGTAAAGCCGGTAAGAATTAAGTTTCCTTTCTACAAAATTTCTGCCAGTACTGCTACGTACTTGTACATTCAGCTAGTTTGAATAAAGCACCGATTAAAAATAACTCAGTCACGTACAAAACAACCGATTAAAATTGGAAAAAAAACCCGAAAATAGTAGTTTATATATTAAGATTGAAAAATACCAAAGTAATCATGGAAAGTAATGGAAAGTAATGGAAATGGGATTGTTAAGGGTGGAGAAGATTCACACAGATTACAAACAACGAATTTAAAAAAAAAAAAAAAAAAAATTGGCTAAACTCTTTAAGATGCGCAAACCGTGGTGTAACTCCTTTAAGGTTAAGCCTGTCAACACTATTTCGCTGCAGCCAATGGGACAAGCTGACAATTCAGGCAAAGCGAACTTGACTACTCTTGTTATTCGTTTGTTCTATTTTTCTAGATGATGTATTTTAACGCTTAAGTTATTAAGCATTTGTCCTCTAATTGATTTGTTTTGTTTCGTGGGTATTAATTTTTGTTTTTTTCGTTCGCAGGGTGATACAATGATAAATGTCTGTATCTATAATACGGAAGATCGAGCAACAGGCGTACAGGTAAGCCCCCCCCCCCCCCCCTCCCTCCGAGGTGGATAATCGCATCTTTAGGAGCTATATAAGTATATGCGGGTATTTGTATAAAAGAAACTATTTTTTTCCGGTCAATATTGGCAGGCTTGTAGCCCTTCTCAAGTATTAACGCAAATGGAAGTTGTTTCTGAATTAGAGCTGTGTGCTAATCTTAAAGGTCTGAAATGAAGTATCGATTTCTCTCTAAGGTCTGAAACGGGGCATGAAAAATTTCAGATTTTGGTGTGAAATAGGGTACAATTTTCAAGGTTCGGGCTAGAAACCCTCAAAACACTTTGGGTACTACCCCATGCATCCCTCCCTCTGTCTCCCCCACGGGAGGGGTAAGCCACAACAGAATCACAAGCTAAAGTTGTGCACGATTTAAACAAACAGTTACAGATGATCGTCCAACAAAATCAACGATACCGAAATGTATCGAACTCCTTTCGTTGCCACTAGCAGCCTGCACTCTCTCCTTACTATCTGTTAAACGATTGCGCATTTTTACGGAATTGTGGTAGTGAAAAGGGTGTTAAAGAGACGACTCAAAAAATTTTCCTAGAACAGAGAGAGAGAGACGAAATAAGGTAAAGCAACAATTTTCGTTCACTTGATTTTAGCGGTCAGCTTAGCACACATGCTTCACTCACATCTGGGGAGAAATGTTCTAAGAGAAGTTTGAAGAACCGGTTGGGATTTTGTGTTTTGAAGAAACCCATAAACTGTCTATCACAGACTATCTTTTCTTTCTTTTGGTTTTCAATTAAGGGAGGTCTTGCAACAACTGATGAGATGTGCCTCTCATTTATCCTGTATTATCCCAAAGTCAACGTAACAAAGTGTATGTCGAGAGAAAAACCGGCCTATAATGCCTGGTCTAAAAAATATTACAAGTAAGTTTCTTTACAGTGTTGCTTCAGTGAAAACGCAAGTAATGGCTACAACGCACGTTTATCCCGGCCGCCCCTTTGTCCAAACATTTATTGGTTTCGATGGTTTGCAACAACACAGCAAACCTTATTCACTCATACATTTAAAGTTTTACCAAAAAATAAATATATAAATTAAAGGACAGAAAAATACTGTACATTTGAGTCTGTAACCGAACATTTTGTAGTCAGTCCGGCAAGTTATTGTAGGGTTTCTATAGATATTGAGAGAATACAGAATTCTTAAGGGATGCCGATATGTACTTGGTATAATAGAACGAAGAAAACCAATACAAGTTTTCAGAATGCTGTTCAAACAGTAAATAAAATTTTAGTTGTTTAGAGAAGCAATATCTCAGCAATTCATTGTTTCGTATCGATTAGCTTCTCTTTATGTCACTAGCGCGAAGCGAGAAATTTATCCTTAAAAAACCCATGTTTGTCTGTGATTTCTCTCTACGTGATATAGACAAGGTGACGATCCAAGAAAACCTAGCTGGTGGACTGATGCAGTGAACACGGGGCTAAAGGACGCTTATCAAGAAGCCGACCAAATGGTGGCAAAGTGCTCTGGGCGTTCTAATAAACCAATAGAGGTAATAAGCAAGAGTTACTCAGTAGGATCATTTCCCCTCCCCCCTGGACTGAATGCCTGTCAAAAGCAGGGCTATCCCCAGAATTATACTCGCTGGTGCCAATTTATACACCTGGGTGGAGAGAGGCACTGTGAGAGTAAAGTGTCTTGGCCACTGTGCAATGTCGCCGGACCGCTCGATCCGGAGACGAGCGCACTTACCATGGGACCTCCGTGCCTCCCTCAGATTTCCCTTCCAACGCGAACTTAGCTGTATACAAATCATAAATGATTCTTGCTGATCATTGTTATCGTTTTTCAGGGTGTCGACGGTAAACTAACATCCAAACCAGTAATCACCACGCCCTACAAGCCTGAAGCTGCCTGCGAGATATTTGCTGCTATGGGTAACAGAGTCGGTTCAAGCTATCTGATCTTGCTGACCATACTCGTGTACCTGTTTGCTTTCGCGGGCTGAACCAAAACAACATTTTTACTGCATGTTGCTTATGTACGAGTTTATTTTTATTTTCATTTCTTTTTATCAGTTGTTTTTAAATCTTTGCGTTGTTTGTTACTCTATGATTAGAGAATAAACACTACATTACTTAAGTAAAGCTTCTGGCTCCATAATTCTTAGCTTGACATTTTCCATTTAGACTGTCGAGTGCGTAAACCGAAACAACTCCACTCCACTTTAGAGGCATTTGAGCAACTATAAATTTCTCACACTCAGAATCTTTCTGCGAATCATAAATACCCTTTACCTTTAAAATACACAGTTTATTTTGCGTTATAAACAACTGACCTACAAATAACGAGAGACAGAGCATGGGTGGAGGTTGCCATCCAGTCCAGGTCATGTGATGATTCATTTTGGAGGCTACAACTGTTCTGTTTGAACAAACTTCCATGCAATCAGTTACGTGTGGAAAATTACATGATTCTTTTACTTGTACAGATTTTCGTACAGTACTTTCAGACTAACTTATGAGATATCTGTCACAAATCGGGACAGTCTACACGAGTAGGCAAAAAGTTCGTTGTTCAGATTCTAATGTCCACAAACACATCCACCCTATAGATATCTATACTTAAGGTAAAGGACAAGTATGTTATTCATTTTGCATTTTGTTTATCGATAAAGTTCACACGGTACGTAAAATGGTTACCTAACCTATTAAAATCTGTCTCCGTTCCAAAGCATCTGTGAAATAGAAGAAATAAAATGATTCTCATAGTCTAATAGCAACAAGAGTAATAATTAATTTCATAGAATTGTCTAAAAGGGGACTGACTGGTCGGGGAAAGATGAAAAACGTTTTCATGTACAACTGTGCCATATAGTCAATCCGGTAGTAAGTTTGACTGGGTAAGTTAGCTGCCACTAATACATGTTGGGTGTGGAACCGTGTGTGCTTTAAGGCCAGTAAAACAAACGTTAAAAACGGGTGCACGACATTGCCCACAATGGCTGAATTACATCGCGTATTCTCCCCTGATATTCTTTCCTACATTATAACAAACAATTTTGCAGAAGTAGAATCTCGATCAATTTCCACAATATTGCGTGCAACAGTTCTAAGTTCTAAAGCGCAGTCGCCGGATAATCACGCTGTTGACATGCTAGATGCGATCTGCTCAGACGACTTCTGTGCAAGGACAAGTTGGAGTTCTAACCTGTGTCTTTGCCGAACATATGGTGATACATACTGCTGCATTGTCAGCCTTCTCCATCTCGTTCCATTAACAAGTTAATTTTTGCAAAATTAAAGCAGGTCGCTCCAAGACGCTTACTTTTTTCGTCTTCGCCTATAGCAAGTAAACATTCACCATTTCCACTAATCGAAGTTTTAGCCTCTGAAGTGCCTGCTATCCTGAAGAAATTCGTCTTGAAAGAAGCGACTTCAGAGGCCACCATTTTTGAGACTGTCTTGGTAGCCAGGGCATGTTTATGTGGCGTCATTCCATCCGAGTCGAAATTGGCGGGAGGGAGAAACACCTGCAACTGACTTTGCATCCTTCACAACGTCAGCAAAATGTAGTTTTTCCAAGCGATTATCCACTTCACCATCAATGCTATTATTTCGGAGCTTGAAGCACGTTTGGCTCAAAATGATATGCCTCAAGGACAGCCATAACCCAGAGTGGTAGTTAGCAGGCTTGTAGGGTGCCATATGGACAGAATCTCTAGATCTTGGACGGAATGAGGTCACGAAAATGCGGCCCGCTGCTGAGTACTGTTCAAAATGGCGGCAACGATGTCGAAGTTTGAGTTTCTTTGGAGTCAAATAACCTGCACTTCGGAGTCTGAAACTTCAGTGAGTGGCCAAACTTAGTGAAAGATTTTTTTAGCGTTGACGAAAAATATACGTTGTTTGGAGTGACCTTCTCCTTGAAAGTCTTTTCTTCGCTTAGTATCCCCGTCCGCCAAATTGCATTGAATACTTCACGTTTAAAGCATATTCCGCTGACCGACAGACCAGACTGTATTAATTCTGTATCAAGTGCGACGCATGTGCGACGTATGAATCGACAGTCGCATTTTTGTTGCCCTTAATTAAATTGAATTCAACACGGCAAAAGTGCGACGTATGAACCGAGCCCAGAGAAACTAAAGAAAAATACCATTGCGTGACGCAAGGGTAACGCAATACAGTATACTCATGCGCAACCTCTTTCCAACGGTCCTATCTCTTCTTGGGAGGAGGGGCCGATAGGACACTGGGAACAAGGTTGACTCAAGCGAAGCTTACGAAACTGCGGACCCAGGCCACAAGAAGTGAAACTGCAGGCTTCTATACTACTCGGAGCTGAGAACTTTCCGTTGCCCGTACATTTTCTGTATAAAAAGAGATGACCGCAATGCACAATCCAGTTCTCAGAAACTGCTTTATTTTTAGGCAACACCGAACTCTTTGTCTCGACGAAGTGTTTAAATTAGAAAACAATCGGACATTAAAGAATGGTAAATAGAAGTCGTGTTGATTGCTTGTTTGTCACTTTTAAGACATTCCTTCTTTACTTTGACAACCCACCGTCAACGCACAATCCAGTTCTCAGAAACTGCATTATTTTTAGGCAACACCGAACTCTTTGTCTCGACGAAATGTTTAAATTAGAAAACAATCGGACATTAAAGAATGGTAAATAGAAGTCGTGTTGATTGCTTGTTTGTCACTTTTAAGACATTCCTTCTTTACTTTGACAACCCACCGTCAACGCACAATCCAGTTCTCAGAAACTGCATTATTTTTAGGCAACACCGAACTCTTTGTCTCGACGAAATGTTTAAATTAGAAAACAATCGGACATTAAAGAATGGTAAATAGAAGTCGTGTTGATTGCTTGTTTGTCACTTTTAAGACATTCCTTCTTTACTTTGACAACCCACCGTCAACGCACAATCCAGTTCTCAGAAACTGCATTATTTTTAGGCAACACCGAACTCTTTGTCTCGACGAAATGTTTAAATTAGAAAACAATCGGACATTAAAGAATGGTAAATAGAAGTCGTGTTGATTGCTTGTTTGTCACTTTTAAGACATTCCTTCTTTACTTTGACAACCCACCGTCAACGCACAATCCAGTTCTCAGAAACTGCTTTATTTTTAGGCAACACCGAACTCTTTGTCTCGACGAAATGTTTAAATTAGAAAACAATCGGACATTAAAGAATGGTAAATAGAAGTCGTGTTGATTGCTTGGTTGTCACTTTTAAGACATTCCTTCTTTACTTTGACAACCCACCGTCAACGCACAATCCAGTTCTCAGAAACTGCTTTATTTTTAGGCAACACCGAACTCTTTGTCTCGACGAAATGTTTAAATTAGAAAACAATCGGACATTAAAGAATGGTAAATAGAAGTCGTGTTGATTGCTTGTTTGTCACTTTTAAGACATTCCTTCTTTACTTTGACAACCCACCGTCAACGTTTATTGCTTGTTTGTTAGTATATTTTTGATTTTGTTTTTAGTCTTGGTTTGAAACATTTGTAAGGAGCTTCTTTTTACATTCTTTTTACTAGCCAGCTCTCTCCAACCTATAAAAATGTAAGACGAAATTATTCAATTTTCTACTTGTACCTCTTAGAATAATACTGGTTTTCAGTCTTCAAGCGGTTTTCAGAATTCAAGTGACTTGTGACAGATAATTATGCTTTTATAGTGACTTCCTTGAATTTCGTAAGCTACATCTTTCAAACGTTTACGCCCACAATAATAAATCTGGCTAGATGATAATTAAGTTCAGAAGACCAGGGATTGTTTCTCCGTTTCTGCAGCCTCTCGGAATAAACAAACAAACAAAAAATTGAAAACACCAACAGTTTCTCTAAATCTATTGACATCTGCTTTTGTTATCAGCATATCGATTTGAAGTAGACGTTGAAAAAGGCCGAGAACTGTTATAAGTTAATAAATTGGACCCTCTCGATTGTTACCATAGTGACTAGGATAGTTCTACTTCAGTCGGAAGAAAGAAGGTTAACCTAAATATTTCATTTCCCCTGGGGTCCTGACAATTCAGTTACTTGCTCCATTATACTCCTGGGTGACTTACAGTATTGTAAAACTGACTTGATCGAGAATGCAACACAATTTAACGCGTATTCTAGGGATTTTTAATCCGAGGCCAGGGAGTCAGTTCCTTTCCCACAGAAAAAGTGACCTCGCGAGGTCTTCTGAGGGCCGTATTTGTGTTTATTCTTAGCTCTTATTAACCGAGCAGGAGGTTGTATAGGAGAATCTTGACCGAGGTCGTGAGTACAGACCGAACGCAGTGAGGTCTGTACACACGACCGCGGTCAAGATTCTCCCATACAGACCGACCTAGCTCGGTTAATAAGATGTTTATTATATGGCAAAGAAGAAAACTTTAATTCGTTCAATGTAACTGGTTTGCTGACATTTTGCTTGCGAACTGCGATGAGCTTAACTTAAACCTGCTGAAATTTGCTCGTCCTCTTTACTTTTTTTTCTGTTATCAGGCTTTTTGGCACTACCATTAATGATTCAGAAGAAAATAAAAGAAAATGGTGAACATTTTTGTATTTTAGTTTGCTACTTTTTCAACGCCAAGTGAAACCGGTCTAGATGCCGGTCTACATGGGAAAATCTAGACCGCGGTCAATATCGATTTCAGCCAATCAAATTCGTGAATTCGGTAGTTCCCAGTCCTTGTGAGACACAGTCATATAATAATAGCGGATAATGCATTCCAGGCCAAAAATATCTAAAACACATCGTTTTCCTCAGGAAAAAAAACAACATTTATTATTGGATACTTTTCCATGTAGTGGAAAGTATCTATATTTCATGTTCCCGTTATTATTTACATTTACATTGTTTAGACGAAACGTTTTTCACAAAAAATAGATGGTGAAATATGAAAATACTCTTTGTCGATAAAGATACCCATCCATTTAACAAGAATATCTAACTGTCCTCGAATATCAAGCACAGGTCATTTAGCGGTCAAATCTGAAGAAAAAAAAGGAAAACATAACAGCCAGTCAATAAACCTGCTTTAAAAAGAGCTACAGTCTAGCAAACTGAAATTAGCTAGGTAAACCTCCAGGGGAAAGGGAGGGGGGTATCCCCCAAAATTTGTAGGCGTGTGTAGCCCGCTTCCCAAAACCCTTACCGTATTTAGGACCGAAATCTTAAATTTTTTCTACCCCATTTAGGACCTGACTAAAAATTAATTCGATACTCTAGCCGTTTAAAACGTAACAATACTCTGTTTCAGACCTACCTTATAAGTAGTTCCCTAGGTAGGGTAACTTCTAAAAGAGCGTACCCAGCTCAAGACTAGGGTGCATAAACCATACCCTATTTGAGACCAAAATGACCAAAATCGATCCCTATTTCTGACTAAACTTTATGCTTGACTTTAAAGCCTTGTGGTAACTGAACATAAATGACTACGAACGTTTATAACAAAAAATTATTTCACAAAAGTACCTGGGCATTCTGATAAACTTCCCCCGTCGGGCTCTCTTGATGTGCTTTTCACAGTAATAGCAGAGACATCCACCTTCCGAATCAACAGGAATGCGAGGCAAATTATAAACATCTTGAATGACCTGCAAGCCTTGTAACACGTCACTTGGCTTGATTCCTTGCGCCTTCTTCATCTTAATATCCTTCTGAAGTTCCTTTATAGCTGCTTTTCACATGACGTCACCAAAATTCGAACTACAAAACTATTGATCTTCCTGAGATTTTACTTAAATGATGTATAAGAGCAGCTGAAAACTAATATTCATACAAATTCTCGCCCCGAATGGGTTCTTGGTTTTGTGATACACTACGCTTGAATTTTTAGGCTTTTGCGTGACGCGGCATTTATATGACTGCCTAGAGAGCTGTCGTGATGGTTAAAAAAGTGACTTATTTCGGGGAACTTGGCTATCTGAACAGTTCATGTCTTAGAAAAAGTATTATTTTAATGTTTTAGAGTTCCTCGAGGGATAAATTCATGCTTTTGTAGCAAAACTCAGTGACAGATGTTTCTGTTGGTTTCCGGCCGCCATGTTGGTGCCCATACGGATGGACACCAGCATGGCGTCTCCATACAAATCTCTATAAATTTGGGTAAAAAATTTCTCCGCATATCTCGCATAAGAAAAATTGCTGGGACCAGAACTTTGGCGAGAGTCTTTGCATATTTACCTTCTTTCATTTCCCAGATTCTGGACTTTATCTATTGACCGGTTTTGATTTTTATTTTGATCTATTTTGAATTGCGTGACACTGAAAACCAGCAATTGAACAAAAGTGTCTATGAGGACGTGATTTGAGTTTCAACCACTATCAATGGGCATAAATTATCGGTTACCCGAGTCCGTGCGGGAAACAAAGTTCTCGTGCGCAAAATTTCGCCAGCTACGCAGGCTAACAACCAATGTCACTAATTTTCACTTTAAAATGCTTTTAAGTCATTTTCATGGGTAGAAAGTTTAAAAATGTTAAAGCAAGATGATTTACTTAAGATTGCACTGTCCTGATCATGATTTCCTGCGATATCAAGCCGCTGACCTGATAACACCAGACATTTGGTTGAATTTTGATAAGGCGGTTATTACCTAATGTATTTAAGTTTTGTATTCATTTTAAGTCTGTAGTTGTTGGCTGTCAGAAATAAGCTTTTTGCTTAACTAGTGGTCATGCCAAAGTTTGCTAATATCTGAATCAGATTTCTTTTTGTCCCGGATACTCGCACAGAGGTTTTTCCGCACCCCTTGAATCGTACCTTTCTAGCGCGCTTAAGGGAGTTTTTAAGCTTCCGTTGACCTCGCTTTGGGTATACTCTTTAAAACGAACCGTTAAACTATGGTTTGATCAAAGTCCTCCTGATTTTATATTTGCCAACAAAAGGTGCCTAAAGGGCGTGTTCAGGAATAAGTATTTGCAACTTGTACCTTCCATGTTTTGTAGTCCTTGTGATTTAACACCCTCATCTTTGCAGCAGAGCTTGTGGAAGAACTCTTTGAGCCTGATGGGGCTTCCCTGGCCGAAGATTTCGATTTGAAGGAGAACAACTTACTGGTGAGGAAACAGAACAAACATACAGCCATAATCTCAGAGAGTAGCCTTTCAAGGAGATTTTAAAACTCGACTTTTCGAGCAACGTGAGTTTAGAGCTCTATTTTTTTTTTTTACAAACACTATAGATTAAAGTTGTTCATTTCCGGTTACCATAATAATATTATAAGTAAGTTTTTTCTTTTAATTCTGAACGGTTGGTATTGCCAGGAGTCGCAGACTGACGACGTTTGTTTGAGGCTTCAACTTTATGTTTGAATTTACATTTAGGTTTTATGCCAACCGAATTTAATTGCTATACAGAAATTTGAAATAAAAAATTATGATAAAATAAGAAAATAAAAATGTACCTGGGCATTTTGAAAAACTTTCCCCGTTGAGCTCTCTTGATGTGCTTTTCACAGTAATAGCAGAGACATCAACCTTCTGAATCAACAGGAATGCGGGGCAAGTTATAAATATCTCGAACGACCTGCAAGCCTGGTAACACGTCACGTGGCTCGTTTCCTTGCTCCTTCTTCATCTTAATATCCTTCTGAAGTTCCTGTTTTAAAAAAAAATTTTAAAAAATCCTTTCAGTTGTTGTCGCTGATAAAGGTACGTTTTATACTCATGCTCCCCTGTTACATTGGTTTTTTGATCGCCTACAATGAAAAACCGATGAACACTACTTGACTACGTCTTCCGGAAATACTATACGAGAAATGGTTCATGAAAGCCCGTTATGCTACTGAAAGGGTACAGATAATTCCAATTCTTACCTTCCATGTTTTGTAATCTTTGTGGTTCAACACCCTTATCTTTGCATTGTTGCTAGTTGAAGCGCCTGTATCCACAGGGTTTGTTGATTCGTCTTCCCGTCGTACCTCACGCTTAACCTTAGTCTTCACGGCATCTCTTGGATGTGCGCGACCTAATGAGTAAAGCTATGTCCTTTAAGCTCGTGCAATTTTTCAAAACTCCCATCCTTTTGAGATTGCAAGACCGTTTCACAAGTTTTTTCATCATTATCAATACTTTCTCTAATTGCATAACCTAAGAGGGAGGGGGAAGAGAAACGGCTGGGATTCTAACATCCTCTCCCTTACTCCTGTATGTGTTTTGCGATCGACGCAGCAAAATTGTATGTATTTCAAACATAAATTTGACAGGTGAAGAGTAATCAATTATATAACGTGTTGACCTTACTAATAACTTACCTTGGTTGGACGTATCATTGATGGTAGACGTTTCCTCATTCTCGTTATCACTTCCCATAATATCGATGATAGCATCACTTGTTGTCACATTCTTCATTTCTGATTCCAGACTCGTGTTAACCGTTTCTCCTACAGAAGACTCAGATTGCGTCGACGATTCCTCCTCGTCATGAAGCCTCATTGTTATCACCATTTCGGCTTTTTTTGATCCTTTGCCAGCATCTTTGACCACACTCAACACTTCGCCTCCTGACTTGTCACTTTGGTAGATAATATTCTTTTCATCCTCGTCCATAGCTATCACGACTTCATTACGTGCAGCAACAGGTGTCTTACAGGACTCTGCTGAGGGACTGGTGCCATCACCTGCCATGGTAATGCTAGGTGTCGATTTATTAGAAGCAGTAGGCAGTAAAGACAAGCTGGGCTGAGATGGGAGTGGCGAGAGTGAGGACACAAGGGTTGTCTGTTTGGATGACGCAGATGGACCAGTCCTTGATTGAGCCGCAAATGTAGGAGAGCTGTCTATGTCTGTCAGGTCGTAAGTTGACCCTGACAAACGGGTCACGGCCGCCAAATCAGAATCACGAACTTCCGTCTCTGATGCCTTTAATGTTAAAGACACCGATGTCAAAGATACAGAGGGAGGTGTTTCAGTCGGTTTTACATTTGAAGAGTCAGACAGCGACGTTGCGGTGAACGACGAATCCGGGGATTTTGTTTCGGAAATCTCCTTACTCGTCCAAATCTCTGTTCTAGGCGAGTCATTGAGTCTAGGTACAGCCATCAACGGAGTTGATTTTGGCGTCTGCGTCAGTGTCCATATTTTCTTTTCTTGTATCGCATGGTCAGGTGATTGATAAGTTGATGTGGCTGATCGTGATCTTCCTGAAGATGTCTCTGGTGTTGTTCTTGGACTGGCACTCTTTGATGATTCCTTGTTACGTTCCATGACTGATTTGTCAAAAATGATTTCCTCCTCACTCAGCTCTTCGCTGGAGTAACCAGTTGAAGGAAAATTTGATCCCAATTCACGATAACTACGTCGTCGCCACCGTTTGGTAAAAGTTCTCCTGTGTAGAGGTAGATGTGTAGAGGTAAAGAAATTTACCTTTTTCCGGGCTTATAGACAGCATCCTCGCCTTGAATTATTTTTGGACCAAACACGCAATATTGTCAAGCAAAAAGATTCTCTCTAAAATAATATTAGCAAATAGATGTAGTCGTCGTGAGTCTGTTCATTATTAGAGAGATTAAGAATAACGTTACGTCAAACGGCAAACGGCAAACGGCAAAAATGAAACTTTTGCCGTCTGTCTTCAGCTGTCTGTGCAGTAGAGTGAAAATATTTGTATTTGCAGTGAATAGTAGAAGACATTTTTTTTATTTTTGTGTGATTTCTTTGAGGATTACACGAAAAAAAAAAAAAAATCAGAGATAATTTTTGCCGTTTGCCGTCTGCAGTAAACGTCATGCTTAAACTCTCTAATGGATCACAGATAACGTCAAATTGTTCCAAAAAAATGCGTTGAGAACACATTGAAGCAATCTGTTTGGATCAGACAGGCGATTCTGCTAACTAACTTTAATATATATGCTTAAGTTTACTGCTGAGAATTTACGGTGTATTAGAAATAAATAAATATAAAATAACAAGATCGAGAACTTACCACAGACGAAGGACACCAGTGAAGATAAACAATAATATCAAAATCCCAGCCAAGATTCCTGCAACAGTGGCTGGCTGTGAACTCGAGTCTACTGGCTGTTCATCCTTGAGATGAGATTTTTTCTTTTTGTTCTTGAAACGCTTTCCTTTCTTACTGTCGTCCAACTTGACGGGATCGTAAGCCGCTTTCCAACGAAGCCCTGAAGAAGCCTTCACTCCAGGATGAACAACCATCTTGTGCCGTGGCATCGCTGATGTGCCGGCATGTCGTGTGGACCCTTCGTGTCCAGTTACCCTTGGTTTGCTATGAGGTGAAGAATTGTCGTCCTTATCATTACTGTATGCAGATTTCTTGTCATCTTGTTTGGTAGAATTGTCTTCTTTTGAAATCCAATCTGATTCTGCATCAGCCATATCGACTGATGGAATAACCGTTACTTCAGTTGGCAAAATCGTCAACTTGAAAGGCGGTTTGATTTTCGTCTTGTATAGTAAACCCGTGATAGATGATGGCGGGGTTTTCTGAAACGTAAATGCTTCCATGTCTTTGCCATCTTTCAAAGTAGAAGCTGATGAAGGCATTCCAGTACTATGTGATGATTTTAAGACGTTGTGTCGCCTTGCCAAACGTCTCATTGCAAACTTAAGCTTTCGCTTAGTTGAGACGTTTCTGATCTTGTTATAAGCAGTCCATTTAATGGACTTTTGGGCGTTCTTCGACGCCGGTAAAACTCTGCCGTCCAGTGAGCCGATTCGCTCAACATCAGATGAGAATGAATCCGTGATTGTTGATATTTGGACGGAAAAATTGTGTTGTCGGGTGCGAAGCGGTATATCAGCATGTCTCCGTGAAGGATTGTTGAATTCGGTCACTTCTTGAGAGGACTCCGCGAAGAGATGGTTCGGTTCCTTCACAACTGAAAAAAGGTGCAATATTTAATTTACTTTTGTAATATTATTGACTTAAGAGAGATGGCCATATTATCGCTGAGGAAATTTAAAGAAATTCGAAAGCCCCGCCTTCTACCAAGTCGGATAACAAATTTATATCATTTATCTTCAATGCGCCGTACATCTAGGTTGCAAAGATTGTGGGAAACAGCCCTCTATGCTAAAAGAAGAAAATATTTGGAATGGGATGTCAAATATCTTCAGTACAACTGAAATGCTACAATTTGTTTCTGATACCGCATCAGACAAAAAATGCTAATCACATCAGTAAGTAAAAACTATGGTAAAAAAAGTTGCGGTCGCGGTCTGAAATATGTTCAACGGTTTTCCGTTAGAAGTAGGTTAAGCCCCGCGAACATTACGGGATGAATTAACTTATTTTTATTATATGTAATGTAAAAGAATTTAACGAGATTGATCTGGCAGAAATTTCTCTTCTCTACCGCGTGCTCTAAACTCCACAACTTTGTGCAGAAGAAAATTAAATTCCGCAGAGCTGTGGCAGTTTTTCATGTGAACTCACGAAACTCTAACTCAGTACTCCGTTTGTGTTTTCATCAAAGGAAGTGCTGGGAACGGGCGAGTGCATTAAATGGTTGTCCTTAAAATGCAGTTTTTGTCTTCTAACAAAGGAAGCGAAAACGAGATTGCAGAACACTGAAAGAGTCGTTAACAAGCAATCAGAACGCTAATGTGCATTTGCGGCTACAGTTAAAGTTTAATTTATCTAAATTATTACTGTAAGACGCATTTTACCTTTGCAAACTGTGTATGATACCATGATACTCAATAGAATCACTCTGAAAGCTTTTTTCTTTTCCATTGTGGCGTTAATACTATCTCAGTAAGATAACACAACGCATAACTCTGGGAGAATGATCAATGTCACGTCACAAACGCTGTATGAACGTGCGCGGAACAACGCACGCTCACTGTAACGTACGCACTAGTGACGACTCAGGTAACGCAAGCTGTTCATTGTTTCTGAAGCGGTGATCAGTAATCCAAAAAATTCTGCAGTCCGCGTGGCACAGTGTGGTAAGCTCCATAAGTTTGCAGTGCAACCAGAGGGCCTAAATAATATTTTCCATTTCATATAAACGGCACGTGCACGTCTAGTTTCCGCGCGCTTAACTCTGTACGTTACTTTCAAATTAACGGTCGCCCGAACCGACCATTTATGCCCAAAATGTTTGTGATTGTTCACAAGATGACACTTTGACATTTTCGTACCTTATCGATTTTCAATTTTTATTTTCTTTTGCGTGTTTATGCCTCTCTCTCCTGTGTCTGGGAGGCAAGGGAGAGAGAATTTGTGATCGTGGTTGCTCACCCGCTCGCCCGCCATTTTGAAAAGTGGACAGGACTTTTTTCCTGAGTTGGCGGCCAAAAACTGTTTCTTTCATAAGAGCTTTTATCACCGTGAAGTGGAATGATCAGCATTCGATGTACAACAACATTGAGAGTTACTTAAGAGACAACTTACTGAAACTCTGCCAATTATTATTACGATATAATCAGTTCATAGGGGATGGGAGAAGAGGATGTTCATTTAGTTAAAAATGCTAGTCCGTTCGCGCACTGTCGATGTTTTCCCCGTTTTTTTTTTTTTTTTTTTTTATAAGGGAATTGACGTTTGCCTTAGCCGTCGCCAGGCTTAACTTACGAAGCACCATAAATAAGTAACAGTATTTGGACCGAGTGGAACACAATTTATAATGGTAATAGGACTGAGTGGAGTCCAATTCGGTCTGTAATCATACGAGCGATAAACCAAATCGGACGGCCACGAAGCGGAAGTCCGATTTGTTGATCACGAGTATGATTACAGACAGAATTGGACGACACGATGGCCTGTTACCAACTAATCATAACCATTACAATTTCCCACAAAAATAAAAGTTTCATTTGATTTGTCAGATGGAGTGGAAGGACTGATAGATAAATTTCAAAGTAAATAACCTATGCTTCAGTGGCGGATCTAGGAGAGAGGCCCGGGGGGCCCGTCTCGGCTTCCCCTTATTTTGGGTAAACAGAGAAGAAATCACAGAAGGAAAAAAAGCCGGCAGGGCAAGCAAAACAAAACGCCTCCTCTCCCCTCCCCCTTAGCTCAAGGTCTGGATCCGCCACTGGTTCAGTTAGCAAAACCATAAGCGATAACTGATCTTTTGACCTACGTGACAGCCTTCTCGGGTCACCATTTATTGTCACGCAACGCGAAAGCTTGCAAATTAAAAATTGCAAAACGAAAAACCCTGTCGAGCTAAAACGTTGTAAAAAGTCAAGTTCCTAAAGGGTCTTATATCTGATTAAACTAAAACCTCCGAAAAAAGGGTAATTTAAAAAAAAAAAAATATGACTACGTCACATGAAAACCAAGAATACATTACATTCATCTGACACCACGTACGCGTTATATGATACCACCACAAAACACACTCTGCCCAACATTCGAGTATAATAGACACACAAAAGCGACAAAACTAATGGCACAAATACAAAAATAACAGCTGATAATGTATTGTTTGAGCAAAAGCATAATAAATATATTTTGTAACGTTTCGCTAATTACACTGGAGTATGTTCACTATGTATGGTTCGCGTTAACTGTAGAAGTATTTTAGGCGTGAATCCCTAAGGGGCTAGTAGACTATTTAAGAATTTGTAAGTTATGCAAGAGCCACTCGAAGGCATCTCTTTCAACTTTGCTTTTTAATTTTTCTGTTTATTCACTGCTGTATTTTCTTTATGATGATGTGACGCTCGCTGTATCCTGCATTAATAAACGAGATGCCCGCCCCTGATGCTGTGTTTGTGTTTATTAAGATTAGTTACAAAATATTTTATAATCGTTTTAGGGTGATTAGAGTATAAATGTAATAATCATGATAGAAGTCACATAAATATGACAATTACGTTTATCTTCGCTCTAATGAAAGCTACTTTTCCACTCAAACATGGCATCTTTGTTGTTGTTTCCTCCTTGTTTTTATCCGCACCTAAAACTTTCGTAAATGTTGCTAAATTTCAGTGGCGGATCCAGACCTTGAGCTAAGGGGCGGGGGGGGGGGGGGGGGGGAGAGGGGGGAAGGTGAGGGGGGCGGTTTTGTTTTGTTTGCCCTGCCGGCTTTTCTTCCTTCTAAGTTTTCTTCTTCTTTTACCCAAAATAAGGGGGAGACCCGGGTCCCCCAGGTCCCTCCCCTAGATCCGCCACTTAATGGCGTCTGTTGAAAACTCCGTCCACATTTTCTGTTCATTGATGACCCATTTGATTTCTGTTTTGATTCTAGATCCAGTAAGACCTTCGCTAAATCATTCGATTCTTTTGCTATTTTGAGTTCGCGGAACGACCTGTTTCGAAATATACGCTCATTGACCACGCCATCTTTTAGAGTGGATCTACCGCGAATGGTCAGCGGGTCTGTATATTAAACGGAGAAATGATGGCACAATTGTTAACATATTCGATACGTCTTTTCCTTTCGGCATTGATGGAAAGAAGGTTGAGCCTTTGTTACGTGTCTGCGGTATTGCCCATTACACGTGACTGAGCTTTGAAGAGAAATACGAGGGTAAATTTATAGTCGGATCGCCCGACTAATACGGGTAGAACATCGGGCTCGCCCCAGCCCATACCTCGGTCAAATGACGCAGCATTCTTCACGGTTGTGGCGACAACATAGGCCGTTTTTGCATACCGGAAGTAAAGTCCGGTTTGCTAGTTCTTTCGAAGACTGCTACTTTAACAATTGTTTTCTCAACATGGGATGTACTAAACACGCTTAACATTACACGTGAAAAGCGCCTGGCGTCAGAAAATGATGGGAGACGGCGAGAGCGGTAAGACATAATTATTATAGTTTATGGACAAAATACAAACATTTAGATCGTGCCCCGACACGTCACTTAGTTCAATTGACTCCTTGATAAGAAGATTTCAATTGCCCATCTACTAATTCACGAAAGAAGCTTAGAATATGGCGGCAACAAATAATACTTCATCCCAATGCAAACCTCAGTAACACATTCAGATATTGTATCTAAGTCATTGAAACATCGAAACAACTGGAATGGGTCGCAATTTTCACGAGTCCCAGCGTGGGGTTGGAAACAATTGAATCGGGATTGAATTAGAGTTTAACAACTGTGCATTGACTCCATCTTCAGTTATCCTATTTGATGCACAGAATTTTGTGAAATCACAGTTGCTGCGGTATTGTGCATGTAATATTAGCTTAATCCTATAGCAACAATGAACCTTTGTTTCACGGCATGCGCTGAACGCCTCGGCAGCCGAACTACCGAGCGACAGTTCTCGACTTCGGCCTCAAGTTTTCTTTTCACTGATTCAGTGCTCAGTTCATACACCCCGCAGCAAGGGTTTCATTTCAGTCTATCGGTGTTAGCATCGATTCGTTCACCAATATTTGATTTTTAATACTGTCTTAAACTTTGAACATTGATATTGATATGTCTTGCGTGGCGAGCGTTGGACACATGCACCGTGTTGTTGTGTACACAGTCTGACCAAACTACATGGTGACTTCATAGAATCTAGAGCTGTTACTCACTGGTACTGTTAATTATTTTTTAATGTTGTTGGCCGTTAACAGAGAGAAAGAGGGAGGAAGGGACAGAGACCGTCGAAATACGACACCTATCTAAGATTTTCTTAATCCGGCTCGACTTCCTAATCGCAATTAGCATTTCGATCACGCAAATCATAATGGCATTTTAATACTTTAGACTGAATAGACAAACGAAAAAACACTACGCGAAAAAACAAAGTAGAACACACCTATTGCTGGCTTAAAGCACGCGGAATACTCAACTTGATACACACTGAGGCAAATATTTATAAGACCACGCTATACCGGTAATTCTCTCATACCGTAGAATGATCAAATATTGTAGAGGCTTGTCTGCACAAAAGGACAGACGAAATACTTGTCAACGTCGATTTTCAGGCAAAGTATCCGGATAAGAGGGCGAGCACGGAGTAGCAAAGTCACTGACTGTATCAAAAACCAAAATGGTTGGAAACACAGACACTGAATATCTGTCGAGCCACTTTTCGAAAACATTGTTCCGCTTCGAAGCGGCTGATATCTTTACGCGCACGTATTCGTCTGGCGTGATGATCTTGAAAACCTAAACACGGGCGGACTTTGAATAATTCTGAACTAAATGTGCAGCAGTAAAAAAAGGGTGACTACGTCAGGAGCAAAGTTTAAGCAATACTGCCGCAACATTTCCGATTCGACTGATTTTAATCTCTCCCATATGTGAACTGGAAAAACTACACACGCATGTAACGCAATCTTTGTTCCGCTCAATGCGCGTGTCAGCAACACTGAACAAAGAACGTGAAGTACGGCATGGGCAAGAATGGGCAAGTGGAGAATAGAGACTGAAGGCTTAGAAAATAGCATGAAAATTGAATCTCTCGGAATGAGAAATTGAAAAGCGTAAGTATTTATTGAAAATTTAAGATGGGGAATTAAAAACTTTGTGTTACCGTAACGTCGAGAAAAGCCACTGTCCGCCATACAGCACATGAAATATTCGATCGTCTGCTTCAATCAACACAGGGTCAATACTATCCGCTGGATAAGGTTATCCGCTCTTTGTACAACTTTTGCCTGGTTGGGCTGCTTCAATGATTCACATGCATATTTGGCCTGCTAAAACACAGCCATTGTTGGCTACCCGTTTGAGAAAATGGATTTAGCTTTGCATCAGCGAGTCAAAAGTTCTTAACATTATTGGCGCGTTGCCCACACACCAAAAAATAATAAATCGAAAACTTTGCGGAATGATAGAACGTTTTCGGCAAGACCCAATACTTCAGTATCCCGGGTCAGTATCCAATTCACGTGGATCTCAGTGAAGATCATTGATACGAAACGCAGAGTGAAAAATAAAAAGAGAAAAAGAAAAAAACAGCTTTATTTTGGACATAACGCTACAGGATTGAACTAAGAAAATTTGCAATTTACAATTTCCTGCTAAATGCGGTGTTTCCGCCAATCTTATGACATGGTTTAGTAACATTACTACTGTCATTTACGTGACATTTCAGTATTCACTTAATGATTTCAAAGCTTGTTTCTTGCTGGGGTTTTTTCCTTCTTAATTTTCCGTCAAATACTAAAATAGCCGTTGATGAAGCGATATAACTCATATTTTTTTCACAAGGATAAACTCTATTAAACCTTGCAAAAACGTGACTTCGTGATCATACGACAAGAGTGTTAC
>NC_138155.1:9414400-9484400 GCF_964199315.1 Orbicella franksi | reverse complement strand
GCTCACAAAACACTAATTTCAAAATCACTCCCTAATGGCCTATGCTCTAAAGTCAGAATATGACTTAACCATGGTAAAAGGATGTATGGAAATTGAAAAAGATAAGCAGCAAAGAAAAATATAAAAGAAAAATTATCTGCCTTTCACAAGAGTACTAGTAATTTTCAGGACAACTGGGCTTCAGGTTCGAAAAATCAATTAGCCTAAATTGTTTTCGAAAAATTATTGTTATCTTATTATCTGTTAACGATGTTCGATTCTCCCCAAATTTCATTTCATATTCCAATAGCACTTAACGTGATCTTCCTTCACCGCATAGTCGTAAGTCAGGTAAAAAAAAAAATAATAATAAAAAAAAATAAATAAATAAAAGACACTTTTTGTCATGGGAGGTAACGTCGTTAAAGATGAGCGTTTCTTGAGAGATGCTTTCGGTTGTTAGGAGATAGGTATGTGGTAAACAACAAAACAACAACAACAGTGCAGATGTGAGTGATCATTGTGATTGATCACTCACATCTTCGCATTCTTCACAGTTCAAATACATATATTTTTTTATATATTCACACTCATTTCAATCAACAACAGCAACAGCGGTATGAATGTTTTTGTCCTGAATTCCACAGCTGTGGGCAACAAAGAAGAACCTGGGCAAAAGGTTGGAGGACATCCCACTCCCTTCACGTGACATAAAGAACGTACTGGAGGAAATACACTTCAAAGATGAATTAACACGGTCACGATGCCGAGGGTGGCTATCGCTACCATCTAAAAGATATATGCGGACAGACATTTTGTTTCCTGGCTGCGACTTTGATTGCAGGGTAACCATCACCGGGCATTATGGTATGTTGTTGTCGAGTTAAGTCAAGTGTTCCATGTCTTCTCTGATGCAGTCGACCCTCTCAACAATCAGTCTTCGTTATGCGACCAGCATTTGCAAGATTAAAATATCACTGCAATTTTTCTTTGTAGTTTACGGCAATTGAATCGACTGCTGAATATTGGGAAATCTCTGGAAGGCTCAATCTATTACAAATATAATTTGGCCATGCACATATTTTTACACAAAATAAAATCAGATCTTTCTACCTTTGATAAACCAGGGAAGCTACAACGGTTATATTACTGGCCTGTTTTTAAGCACTTACCAAGTACCCTTTTTCAAACCTCCGCGCGAAACTGACAAGAAGTGCCCAGTTGGCTGATCAGTCTGCTGCCGCGTCGAAGAATAGCAATGGTCTGTTGTATGGCATAAGGGAGCTTGAAATGAATAAAAAAAATGGAGGAGTGTTGTTCAAAACACCTATCTCTGTAATACTCACAAAAGTAAATGAAAGATCATACCATTGTGCCATTTTCTTTTAACAGACAGTGCTTTTGAACTCGACCATTTGCCCAGTGAAGAGACAAGACGTATCTTGGTAAGCTACCTCTCCGAAGTGACATTTGTAGATGATGATTACTTTGGACTTCGCCTTCCAGAAAGGAATGTGCCTGATGGATTTCAGCTATCCCATATGCGATGCTGTGAAAGATCTCTGCATGGATTCACGCCGGGATTTACAATTGTGCTTTCCAAGGAAATCTCACCGGACATCAAAACGGCGACCTCTAGAGTTTCGGTATGAGATTTTAAAGGATTGTTTCTCTTTGAAAGAATACCTATTTTCAGCCTGAATATTTTAGAAATATTTTATAGAGGTAAATACAATTCTTTTGAGGTGTAGATTGGTTTTTATGGTCACTTTCTTTTTACTGTAACTGTTATATGGTGTCATAAGAAAGTTAAATACAGTCAACCCTCTCATAGCGACGACCTCTCGTAAGCGACCGCTTCCCATAAACGATCACTTTCTAAATAACCGTTTTGCTTCTCAGTCAAATACTTTTTCAAAAACTCTCTCGTAAGCGACCACTGCTCGAATTTCTTTAGCGACCGCGACCACTTTTTCGGCCAGAAATCTGACATTTTCTTTTGTTTTCTGTTTCCGGTACGCGACCACCCAGCAAGATTACGTATGATCGTACGAAAATCATTGCTCAAGTGTCATAGAGTTCAGTTTTTAATAGCGCTGACCTGGAGTGCTGACAGATAAGAACAGTTTACTTTAGACCTGCAAATACGTACAAGAATTGTTACAGTGATCTGTTGCAAAATGTTTTGTATAAAGTTTCAACAGTGCTTACTGTATTATAACATTCTCCAAGCGCTATTTGATTTGAAAAATCCCAGTGCTTTCCATCTTTTCCCTAAGCCATGGAATGACTGAATGGACTGTGATGCTCAAAAAATTATTGTTATCCATTTCGGCCGCAAACGGGGGCGAATCAATGCTGAATGATAGGCAAATGAAGAAGATTTGGAGTTCTGTTATCGCACGTGGTGACGTTTTGTTGGGTGCTCTGTTTTGATTGGCCGCGGGGGAGATGTTAACCCAGAGACCATAGACAGCTGGAATGAAAGAGTGAAAGAGCTGACCAAGGGCTACTCAGCTAGGAATGTATGGAATGAGGACGAAACTGGCTGCTTGTGGAAAGCGATGCTTAAGAAATCGCTCTCTCAAAAGGGAAAACGATGCAGAGGTGACAAGAATGCGAAGCAACGAATAACCGCTGTATTCTTTGTGAATGCAGAGAGTGAGAAAGAGAGTCTTATTGTAATAGGAAGTAGCTGATTGCCGCCCCGCTTCGCACGTTTGGCAAATCCATCATACCCCTGCGGTGCCTAGTACTTCAGCGATGAGAAGGCGTGGATGAGAACTGAGATAATGGTTAATATCCTTGCCAGGTAGAACAACCGTCTGAAAAGAGAGGAAAGATACATTGTCCTTTCCTTGGACAATGCACCGTGCCATCCACCCTCGCTGACGTACATGTTCTCCAACATTATGGTAGCCTTTCTACCTAAGAACACCACCTTGCGCATCCAGCCCCTAGATGCGGGTATAATCAAGGTGTGGAAGATCTATTACAAAAGAAAGTTTCTGCGGTTTATCGCCAGTCAAGTTGACGGAGAGCGTTCTGCCAGCCAGATAGTGAAGTCTGTTAACCTGTTGATGACCGTGCGATGGATGGTTAATGCTTGGGACGAAGTCAAGGGCGATGTTATCAGTAAGTGTTTCAGACATGTCGGTATGTACCCCTCAACAATGGATTTGGATGACGACGATGACGATGATCCGTTTGCCGGTGAGGAGTTACCAGACCTTGAAGCCTTAGTACAGAAGATGTCCAAGAAAGGTGTTGACGTTGCACCCTATGCTGCCATCGACGATGACACAGACGCTTATCGTTGTTTAGACCCTTGCAGACCCTGACTAGAGGGAAACCCCACGAGATAAGGCTATCACAACTCACACACAAAAAAAACAACAAAACAGAAATAGAGATTGATTCAGACAGTGATGATGGCAGTGACGATGCTCTTCTACCAAGCCCAGCAGTGCAAACAATAAAGGGAGCACTCGACCTCTTACGTCAGATTGCTGAGTTCGCCGATTATCGGGGTTGCCAGGAGTTGTCCTCGGCAGTCACGAGTGTCTGATATTCATGTTGACTTGAGGCTTAAAACGCAGAAGCAATCAAGCATTCTAGACTTCGCGGAGAAGCGGTCGGATGCGAAAGAGTGATAGTCTAAAGTATCTAGTGTCATTACATATGCATCCCATATTTGACATTGCTTTTTCAGGTTTTGTTCCGTTAAAATTTCAGTGATTTTGATTAACAAGTGACACATTTATAAGTAAACTGTACTGTAAATTTCCCAAAACTTGCACTTTTAAAAAAACGAGAATAAATCAGTTTCAGGTAAAGAAAACGTTGTCTATTTGCCTAATTTTAGCTTATGAGGTAAATATCTTCAGGCAATCACGTTGAGGTTACTTCAAACCTCCGCGGGAGTCCTCCAGAAAAAATTTCGTACGCAAACTGTTTTCAAGGAAACCCCCACAAACTATATATCAACAGAAAGGTTATAAAATGTAGAATTCAATGAAATTATGTTTTGTTTTGGATTTTGCTTTCCAAAGGCGACAGAGGCCGTCAACTCCAAAATGACCGACTGACGTTCCAGCGAATTAATTGGGTATCAAATGCGATCATTCATGCAAAATAACTGTGCACTGTTAATCACAAGGCCTCAATCTCCAAAAACGTGTCAGCATTTTCTTTTATTTCTATTGGTTATCTTTTTATAGATCTGTCAAGTTCGACTATCGAAAAATTCGCCTAACCTGTTACGTTAAAGGCCGCCACGAGGAAAGTATTCAAAATAAAGGAGTTCGCCGACACACTTTTGTTCCATATCTATCAGTGAATGTTCTGACCAAATTTCACGGAAAACCGTCAAATCTGCATACCCTATTAATTCATTTAAAGAGAAGGGATTCTCTCGAAAAACTAGTGCAAGTTTTCTCCTTCTAAAGATTTATAAACATATCACGCCTTCACAGAGGAATGTATCAACTTGAAAGCCGCGAGCCAATGAAATAACAGAACCCCTAGCGTTCACAGTATGCAAACTTGTACCTCGTGGACATTAATTTTCTTGACCAAAAAAAAATCGACCAATATAGCCCCACGAAGGTTTGAAGTAACCTTAATCGGTCAAGTTTGGGATTATTTTGTTGCTTTTTCCCGTAAGCGACCACCTCCCGTTAGCGACCACTTTGTCGTGCACCAAGGGTGGTCGCTTACGAGAGCGTTGACTGTATCTATCTTGAAAGAAAAGAGCAACTTCTCATGCCGAGAAGCTAGAGCTTCCCTTTGATTTTGGAAGACAAGTTATAACAAACGTGAATATAAATAAGCTCGGGGACACATGGGTTGGTAGCGAAGACAATATTCGGACATTATTATATTTAAGAGAAGAACTGAAGTTATTTCCTTCCACTTATAATTATTGTTGTTGCGGTATATGAAAAATTACGTAATTTACGTTGCTGATAGGCCAGCGTTCTTACGTAACACGGAAAGTTTTCTAACGTTAAACGCAGTCTCTTTCCAAATTTTCATCTAAAAGTGGCACAAAGCTTCGAAGATTGACGAACCACTTTTAGTACTCTTGGAGTGGATATCATATGGCGTTTATAACAAACCTTGCTTGAAAGCCCTATTATTTCTGCCCTCGTTAAAATATGAATAAAAGTTTATATCATTTTTCTTTTCCGCAGACCGCCTTCTACTTACTCTGTGACGAATGGGAGGAGTTACTTCATAAGGGCGGATGGGAACCAGACGCCGTGGTAAAAAAACTTCCTGATTTCCTCCGATTTGTGAAGAGAGTGCAAAGTTTGGTAGTTTGCGAAATGAAACAAACCGGTCCGTCACCATCAAGTAAGCAAAATCTCTCACTTTAGAGGCATTATTGGTTGGTAGGCTGTGTCACTGGCGTAAAGGCTGCGACTAAACTCCTCCCTAAATTAAAGCTAAGGAAATTTGAATTACGGGTTCGATCTCTCCAATGGAACCCTTCTATGCTATCACCTCAAACAGTTTCATCTCTTGTGATCAGAGTGATAACAAAACCCGCAACATCCAAGATCACGCCCTTCCCGCTCAGTGATGCTGCGTTTAGCTAGGTTCAAATATTAACAATCCTCATACTGCTAGGATCTGATTGTGGAAAGGTGGAATATTTACTATGAAAGTGAGATGGTAAAATTTAGCGTGGTTAATGGATCAAAGGTGTAATTTTTCCCATGTTATCACACGCGTTTTTGGAAAAGATTCAGCGTTCTACCAACAGGAGCCAGTCAATGCTTTGTTTGTCGATCGTGACAAGATAGAATCTGTACCCTTTGCGTGCAATATCCTTCCTTCCACGTCATGAGTTTATCATCGTTTGAATTAATACTAGTTAGACTGGATTTATATTTGGACCAGATTTAGTTTCATAAGTGTTTCATGATTTCCATTGATGCTGGGTGACAAAAGCTGTACATACATAAAACAAACAGTAAAAATGTATGCTCAGAAACCTTTCTCCCTCCAAAACAAGTCAAGATATTATTTCCATGATTTTTATGGTAAATGAAATATCTTTTGATTATGTTTCAGTCCCTGCCGAGATTCTTGCGCGAGGTCCCTCTGCGCTGGAGGCCTACAACAAGGCTCTTGCTGATGGAAAAACGTCAGTCAAAAGGGTTCCAATAATGCTGATAGGACAAGACAGAGCCGGAAAGACCAGTTTGAAGAAGTCGTTAAGAGGGTTATGTTTCGACCCAGGGGAAGACAGTACCGAAGGCATAGATGTGGATCCGTCGTATTTCGAGGTGACTACCGAGACGTGGAAAACAGGGACGACGGAGAAAGGCCAAAATCCTGATGCGGCGATTTCCTTTGATCGTCATGCAGCAATGTTGGTTGTAGAAAGCCTAAAGAGGAATGATGAGAGCTTCTTGTTGGAAGATAGTCTGGAAGAAATAGAAAGTACCTTAGATTCTGAAGTCAGTGAAATACCAAAGCAACCAGGTACCAACGAAACTCCAAAAGATGCCAAGCACGTTGAAATACCCAACGAAACAAGAGTTACCCTCAGCGGAGATGCCCACCAGGTACCACCCAGGCCATCCGGAGAGAATCCAGAAGTCTCTGATCGTTTCGCTCCATGCGTTCCAGAAGATGTGGCAGTGGCAGCTGAAACGTTACTTCAAGGTGGCTGGGAGGATGGTAGGGAACACATTTATTCAACTCTGTGGGATTTTTCTGGACAGTCAGTTTATTATGTCACCCACCCTCTCTTTCTGACAGCGCGAGCAATCTACTGTTTGGTTTATGACCTTAGTCTAAATCCTTATGATGTGGCCCCGCCCCTGGTGAAACAAGGAGTGTACGAACCATTCTCAGAAGACTTCGATCTGAAGACTTATTTGGATTATCTTGACTTCTGGATGAGATCTGTTGCTTCCCTGGCCAGTCTCGACGAGAACAGAGGCGTTTTCCCCAAATCAGAGGGTCTCACAAAGAAGCTTCCTGCAGTTTTTCTGGTCTGCACCCATGCTGATACTCGACGCGATAGTCGACAATTAGCCTATAAAGTCCTTGGTTATCTACGAAAAAAACCATATGGTAGCCACCTCGTTGACGTGTTCGTTGTGGATAACACAAAGTCAGGTACCGAGTCTGAGTGTCAAGAAGTCGTGCGTTTGCGTCAGCAAGTTCTCGCTCTTGCTAAAACTCTACCTCACACAAACGAATCCATTCCAATTAAGTGGTTAAAATTTGACAAGACTCTTAGAGCACTAAGGGAAAAAGGGGACAAATGGATTTCCTTGGAGTCGGCAAAAGAAATTGCGTCAGCAGACTGCAACATTGTTAACGACAGAGAGTTCGAGACCCTGATGAACTACTTGCATGATTTGCGAAGTCTGGTTCATTTTGATGACTCGCCAACGTTGAGCAAGTTAGTGGTCTTGGATCCCCAGTGGTTAATAGACCTGTTTAAGAAAGTAATAACTGTACAGCCGGCCTCTGAATGCAAAGAAGAGAAATTCTTACAACTATGGGTCAAGCTTGAAGAAGAAGGAATTCTGGATGAACAACTTTTGAGGCATATGTGGAAACCTTTCTTTGGAGACAGAGACACGTACGATAGTCTCGTCGATATCATGGAGAAATTCAGTTTGCTGTGTTGTTGGCCATCAGGTACTTCTGAGAAAAAGAGCTACCTGGTGCCATCGATGTTGAGGTCACATCCGCCAGAAGAGATTGTTAAGCTTCTCGCGTCTGCAAAAATACCGTCTCTATTTCTCAAATTTGGAAGTGGTCATGTCCCGCCAGGTTTGTTTCCCCGATTGGTCTTGAAGTTCTTTCAGTGTGGCGAGTTCTGGAAGCAAGCCAAATCCAAGTTGTTCCACAATTTTGCCAGATTCTTCACCTCTGACGATGAAAACTGCTCTGTGATCCTTCTCTGCCGCTCCTCGTCCGTTGAGATTGTTGTGCACAAGGCGAATCCCACCCTGGCATTGGCTGGTGAACAGTCGTCAGTGATGGCCCTGTCAAAAGATTTCCGATGCCACACTGTAGCTACTGAAGTTACTTGTGCTGGTGCCGTTCGTAGACGACTTGGCTTGATGATGGAGTGCATGCGCAATGAGTTCAGCTGGCTAAGGGATTTCAAATATGAAATGTGTGTCCTTTGCCCAGTCTGCTGTAACGGAGGTGCCGTCAACTACTGCCGTACTCATAAGAAACAAAGATGCAAAGAAGAACAATGCCTTCACTTCTTGTCTCTTTCCAAGTTGTTCAATGGAAGTACGTTTTGTGACAGGTCTGCTTCGGCACCAGACACTCAAGTTTCGGTTATGCAGTTTTTGCATTGGTATGATTTTTCTGGACATCAGGTAAGCAACTCTACATTTGAGGGTGAGGTGGCAAACGTTAAAAGTGGTGAACGAATGAAAGATAGATTGTCTCTCGCGTACTCGCAAAAACATTGCTGAGTTCTCCCGATAGGAGACCTTTGACCTATGACCTTTCGATTCCCATTAGGAGAACTCGGAAATTCGTTTCCGAGTAGGCGTGTGCCAAAACAGAATTCTTACAAGCTTAAATTTTATATTTATTTTGTCATTAGTCCACGATTGATTTTTCTAATATTCTGCTGCTTTATTCACGCTGCTATAGTTAAACTTGTGAAAGAAATAATAGTCCATAATAGTTCATGGATGATCTTTATGCAAAAAATAATGCGACCCCAAGGAGAGAAAATGTGAGATATTACTAAATGTAAAATATGCTTTATCGTCACTCTTTGTCTTTCCTCTTTGCAGCTGGCAGTCGGCGAACGAGACAGAAGATCTTCTGGTGAAGGTTAGTTGGCCTGATAAAGATTATCTCTTTCTGTATCAGTTATGTTTTTTTTTTTTTTTTTTTTTTTTCTTCTGGTAACAACCGTTTACGTTTGTGACATTAAAAACAGCCACAACGACAACAACGAGTCTGTCAGATATAACAAAGTGTTTCTGTAAACTATATTTTTACGTCACCCCCAGTAGGAATGAGTTTGAGTTTAAAGCTGCTGCCACTTACCACACCAGAGTTTATCCAAATAACCTGAGGGACTGGGTACAAATTTCAGTAATAAATAAATGGGCAATAGCCCTTTCCACGATTATTTTTTTTTTTATTTTCATTACAATGTAATCCAACGTGGATGCGAGGCAATTTTGGGCTAAAACTAACAAAATAGCCCGAAATTGCCTTACATAATTGCTAGATTTTATTGTAATGCAAATGAGCAAAGTTAACCATGAAAAGGGCTATTCTATTACATTACAATTCTCACCGGTGATCAATTGCCTGGTTCTGTTGCACATATAGAAGTATTTAAGTGCTCGTAGCATGGTGGTAGTGACAGCGCTCGGCCATGAGGAATTCACTTCAATTTGTTTTTCGAGTTTCGTTGGGAATTGATTTTTTATTTCACATCTGGTTGTATTTCCATCTTCGTTTTATCCAGAAGTTAAATGTGGCTTTGCTTTTACATTCTATGTAAATTTTAAATTTCATTTAATTATATTTTGATTCTTATATCAGTGTTCTTTTATTTCTCAGTTCAACTTTGCGTTGAATTTTTCCAAGCTATATCAAAGCTATATCAATCACTACAAAGACTGTTTCACGAGATATCCAAAGATCGCTATGCGGGTTTGGAAAAGGTCGGCTGCCTCCCGTTTTTTAGCTCACCTCCCATTGCTTTTATAATCTGATGAAAAACTCTTCGTTATTACTTGAGAACTCTTTTTTATAGGAAACGAAGAAAAAACAATTGCTTTGCCTGATATGGTCAAAAAATCCCTTTTGTCGCAATCATGTGATTCCAACGAAATTGTGAATCAGTTCAAAGAGTGTCTGAAGTTGAGTCAAGCCTGTCTGGAAATGCCAGACGACAAGACCAAGAAGTGGATCCGCTGTTTGGCAAGGGAGTCTAAGGTATCAGGTAAACTTGACGTGGTCAATAGCTTGAGGATCATTTCACGGGCTGGAACTACTGGTGAGTCAATCACATTCGTAATACATAAATAGTAGAGCTTTATTGTATTTGATGGCCGACCACTGTTGATGAAAGCTAGTGCTTGTTTAGCAATTGATTTGCTAAGCGCACAAAATGTATAGATTTAGCCAAGCCTAAAAGCAGAGCTCCTGGGCCGGGTTGTTCAAAACCTGATTGAGCTAACCCAGGGTGAGCGAGAATTTTGATCTAAGTTTTGTAACTTTGCAGTGAGGTTTTCCGTATATTGGTTGCCCTTCTGTTTTGAGTTTGAATATTCTAAGAAACTACAGAAAACAAAAGCAGTGATAATCATTTGTAAACAACAAAAATTTATACGTTGGTTAACTTTTAATCCTGGGTTAACGTTAACCGGCATCCGAACAACTCACGAGCACGAGCAATACCACTAGCCATGATCACCATGAGAAAATCAATTCATGGGTTTGCTTTTCTTTCCTATATGAGTATTGGGCTCCGCTTGGTGCCCGTGGGGCAGCCGGAGCTTTGCTAATAATCTTGCGTTATGTTTAAATAGCAGATTTGCCGAGCGCCTTTAAGCTTCTACACTCAATTTGTCTGTAGCCTTCGTCTGTCAAAAGTCCCTAATTGTTTAGACAGGGAGATGAAAACATTCGTTTGCATGGCCATTTCTGAAAGGTTTTTCATCTTTATCATCTAACCTGCTGTGCGAGTACCAGAATGCACTTTGTATTTTGCCATCACTTCTTTGGTTTTTTGGTGACCTCTCTAATTTAAGCTTTTTTTTTTCTTAGGTCCCCTGTTGCCTGAAAACCTTGATGTGAAAGCAATTCCTATCAAAGAGGGTAGACAGCTTACCATGACCTTGAGTGGTAAGATTTTACATATGGGTTATTGACCAAGTGTGAGGCCAAGATGATTGGATATTGGCCAATTTTGTTTGTTTGTTTTTTTTTTTTGCGTGTTTAATTTATGGACCAAGACGGAGTCGAGGTCCATAAACTCGCAAAAAAAAAAAAAAAAAAGCGAGCGAGTCCAATATCAAGCCATCTTTACCGAATATGAACAAGCTTGGTCAATAAGGGATTTATTTCAGGGAAATTTTTCTTGCGGGACACGGCGGGTAATCCTGAGCGGGCAAGATAGCTACATCTTGCCCGCTCGGGTAGCCAATCACAGCGCAGGATTTGATTCATCTTGCTCACGGAGCTTGCCATATAATAAATGACGTTAATGCCTATGCGCTTTTATTAAATTCCGTTTCAACAGCGCGCATTGCTAAAAGACATGAGCATGTCAACACTTCACTAAACTGAGAAATAACGAAATGTATTGTGGAGTGAAATTTAGTGGCACCTGAGTTTTGGTAGATTGCCTGCCCTTTAGTGGTCGACTTGGAATCCAGACACGTTAGTTTTGGGAAGGAGCGAAAAGTGTCCAAAAGTAAACTTCTGGAGCAGGGCGAGAATCACAATAAAACACAACCCTCATACCACTTTGATCACCAACACAAGCCATGTACTTTTACTACTGTTCCAACACTAGTGCAGATCACCACCGCCCTCTCAAAAGTCAAACATCAGTCTAGAAAGCAAACAAGGTTGGTTTTTCTTTATATTGCAGCGGGAGATGATTGGAAATTAGTTGCTGAGAAACTGGGCTTGAAACCAATCGAGATTCGTTTCTTTGACAACGGCCGCTTCCCAAACCCAGCTGATGCCGCATTGTCTTATGTCGCACATCAACGTCTCTTAACTGTAGGGGATCTTTATGATGTCCTCGACGCTTGTGACTTCCCTTTGATAGCCGATTATCTCTGAAAAGAATAATATTTTGGTGTTGTGTCCCAGCAAGTACCATCGAATCTCCGATATCCGACACCTCCCGTTAGCGGGTACCTTCCATAAGTGGACACCAACAAACCACCATTCCCATGCACGTGGACACCAATGTTCGTCCTAAGGATGTCCACTTACTAGAGGACCTTACTTAGGTGTCCGCTTACAGTAGGTTATGACTTTAGAGTTTCAGTGGAGAAATCTCTGTTACTGCCTTGCAATAGGATGCATATAGTTTTTGATCCCAAGAAAGGAAGAGCTGTTTATCCGCTTGATATCCAATACGTCTGTGTCAGATAACGACTTGTCATACTGGAGAGGAATTTTTCATTTTTAAAGTAGAGTTTATGTCCCTAAAGCACTTCAAAAGTGTTCACAGCTTTGCATTTCGCTACAATATAGTGATAGAAATTAAGTGTTGTACCAGTCGTAAAAAATCCATTTCAGTTAGTGAATTTGTTCACGCTTGAATTGTAACGAGACAAATTGCGCATCGTTACATAGTTCAAATTGCCAATCTCAGGTCGAGAAAAAAAATATAGAAACGCATTTCACAGATGGGGTTCAAGTAGATTCTCAAGTAGTTTCGGGTGATTGAAGATTGAAGCGCAGCCAGGATGAGACATAACAAAAATACAATAAAAACGTTCGCTGGCTAAAAATTTTTTTAAAAGGAACATGAGCTTTCGGCTATCGATCTACAGCCTTCGACGGATAAAATGCAAATGATAAAATTATGCAAGAAAAGGCGAGATAAAAATAAGAAGAAGAACAAAAGCGGAGTAAAAATGTGTAAATTAGGTGACTATTGTTTAAAAAAAATACTATACTGGTTTGGAATCGGCTTAGAATTATTGTCAGCATGCTTGGTCGCAGAGGTGTGCCAAGCCTCCAAAGTTTTTCTAATGCGAAAAGAGCCTTTGTCAGTGACGCTAGAGATGTCAAAATCTATGCGATGGTCAAATGACCATGTATGTTTCGCAATGCTTGACCATTAGCACACGTTTTGACAATCCTGATATGTTCTTTCTTACGAGTTTCAAAACACCGGCCGGTTTCGTCTACATAACACCAATCACAATCGGCACAGGGTATTTTATAAATCACGGTCGGTTATTGTTTAATAAATGGCCGGGTCTGAATTTGGAAGAAGGAAATTCTTGTTGCAAAGTCTTGAAGGGCTTATTTACAACTTGAATGTCGTGCCTTCGAAGAATTCTTTTTAGTGGTTGCGTGACATCATTGATGAAGGGGAGGACAGCAAAACTGTTAGGATTCTCTTGTGGCGCAGCCCATTTGAAAAACATGCAAACCAATTCTTCAGGTGTGGGGATGGCGTGTGTGGGTGGTTTGGAAAATTTCCGCTTTAAGATGTTGGAAATAACATAGGAGGGATAGTTGTTGGCTCGTAGAGCATCAGTGACGTGGTTGATTTCGGTGTTTTTCCCTTGCGATGTACTAGGGAGTTTAATTGCGCGGTGTAAGAGAGTCTCAGCTTTGCCAATCTTATGGCGTTTGTCATGGTGAGAGGAAAAGTCTAAATATCTGTCCGTGTGGGTTGCTTTGCGATATACACCGAGAGCGATCGTGTTATCCTTGCGCGAAACGAAAGTATCTAAGAAAGCGAATGAGATGTGTGGATCGATGGAATTAAGTGCAGTATAAAAAGAGTTGACAGCATTCCTTTTGATGATACAAAAGCTGTCATCCACATAGCGTTTCCATACTTAAGGTTGTACTCGGACGTCCTGATGGCCGCTTCTTCGATCGCTTCCATGCACAAGTTCGCCACCACAGGGTTGACGGGGCTACCCATCGCGCAACCATGGATCTGTTTGTACATGTTGTCATTATAAATAAAGTAGTTGTTACATAAGATAAAGTTCAACAGTGAAATGATTTCATTGCTGTCCAGGCTCGTGCGTGAAGAAAGTGTGTCGTCCTTGAGTAGTTTATTGCTTATGTAATCACAGGCTTTATCAACAAGAATAACTGTAAATAGTAATACTACATCGAAGGATAGCATCACTTCATCATTCTGGATGTCAACCTTGGAGATTAATTAAACTCCTTAGAACATCGCAAAGGAAAAATACCGAACTCAACCATGTCACTGATGCTCTACGAGCCAATAACTATCCCTCCTATGTTATTTCCGCCATCTTTAATTTTCTAAACCACCCACACACGCCATCCCCACACCTGAAGAATTGGTTTGCATGTTTTTCAAATGGGCTGCGCCACAGGAGAATCCTAACAGTTTTGCTGTCCTCCCCTTCATCAATGATGTCACGCAACCACTAAAAAGAATTCTTCGAGGGCACGGCATTCAAGTTGTAAATAAGGCCTTCAAGACTTTGCAACAAGAATTTCCTTCTCCCAAATTCAGACCCGGCCATCTATTAAACATCAACCGAACGTGAATTATAAAATACCCTGTGCCGACTGTGATTGGTGTTATGTAGGCGAAACCGGCCGGTGTTTTGAAACTCGTAAGAAAGAACATATCAGGATTGTCAAAACGTGTGCTAATGGTCAAACATTGGGAAACATGTATGGTCCTTTGACCATCGCATAGATTTTGACAACTCTAGCGTCATCGACAAAGGCTCTTTTCGCATTAGAAAAACTTTGGAGGCTTGGCACACCTCTGCAACCAAGCATGCTGACAATAATTCTAAGCCGATTCCAAACCAGTATAGTATTTTTTTTTTTTTTAAACAATAGTCACCTAATTTACACATTTTTACTTTGCTTTTGTTCTTCGTCTTATTTTTATCTCGTTTTTTCTTGCATAATTTTATCATTTTGCATTCCATTTTTTTATCCGTCGAAGGCTGTAGATCGACAGCCGAAAGCTCATGTTCTTTTTGAAAAATGTTTAGCCAGCGAACGTTTTTATGGTATTTTTGTTAAGTTTTGGGTGAGTTTCAAATTAGAGCCAAGGGTGAAGTAAATAACGCACAAAAGAGGAAAAAAACTCTTATCAGAACATGAATATTTTGAATTGCAAAATTGACAAAATGGTTTTGTAATGAACTTAATTTTCTCTTTGGTTACTGCGCATATGCGCGTGACCGGTATGTGCAAATAAGAATAGGACATTCGCAAACCAATCCGGAACGTGACGTCAATCTTCACTTTCTCGCGCCGGAAGATTGTTTTTGCTCGCAGGCCCAAAATTTTACAATATACGACCGAGATTTTGTTCGTCTGTTTTAACATACGTAATTGGTAAATGAACTTTGGAAAATTAAAAGACATAGCTTACAACAGCTTTCACAAGATGTGTAAAATGAAAGGTTGTGCTATTAAGTTTTCGCTATCAAGTGGGCGAGAGCCGGTGAGAATCAGGAAGCATTTATCACGGGTATGGCCGGGAATGGTGTCATTGAAATGGCACTAAAACAAATGACTTTGTTTGCACATGTCCGCATTCAGTAACGAATCTGTTTTTAGTGTTGGTTAATTAACTACAGAGCCTTAAACTATTGCCAATAGTTTGCTATGAGCTTAGTAATAAATGGATCCATGTTTAAAACACGACTTTTAGCCATGTTTTTGTTTTTCATTTAATTCCAGTGGCGGATCCAAACCTTGAGCTAAGATGGGAGGTGGGGTGGGGGGGAGGGGGAGGGGTTTGTTTTGTTTTTCTTGCCTTGCCGGCTTTTCTTCCTTCTGTGATTTCTTCTTTTTTAACCGAAAATAAGGGGGTGGGGGGGGGGATGGCCCCCCGGGCCCCTAAACCGTCCTGTAAGCGCTTCCTTTCTTAAACAGTGGCCAGAAATATCCATCGATCGACGTAAAACAATTTTCTTAGTCATTTTGGAAGAAAAAGACCATTTTCACCTCATTAGATATGCCAAGCGTACATGGTCCAGTTTTCTCTATTTCTGCTCTTATTTTTCTTTTTCTTTTTAAAGTATTATTATTGTTATCAGTGGTTGAGCTGCAATTTTAAAGAAATATATGTTGATAGGGTGCAATGAATATTCACTACAAACAAACAGACTTGAAATGATCGTGATGAGTGCAATGCATCCGATGTAAGAAGGACAGACTTCTCTCTTTTCTTTTCTTTAAGCGCTAAATTAGGGTTAAACGTACCACTGTATTTTTGCAGGCCCGAGTATAAGCCAATTGTAGCCTCTTGTTCTTATTATTTCCTGATCTGCAAGCTAACTTCCCTTGATCCCCTTCCACAACCTGAAGAGAAGTACTAAGTATAAACGTGGTAATGAGAAATTGGAGACCGATACTTGTCGTTTTTTTTCTCCCATGAATGACCGATAACTACGAAACTAGCGCATTTAATTTAGTGCAAAAGGTTGGTTTTGAGACATCGATGCTCAATTTACAGGGGAATTAGTTCTCTTTTTTCACTAACTTTTACCTCTAGCTAGTGTCATTTGGGACAACAGTTTTAACTGTTTTAACTGTTGATGGGGTCCGTCCCATTAATTAAGAAATAGAAAACACGTACAGTGTTTCTATCGGGTTTAGTAGAATTCTACTAGTATACTAATTTGAAGGGAGGGCGCGTCATGGAATCAAAAAAAAAATGGATTGTGTCGCTTTTAGTTTCCACCAGTCTTCTTGATCGAGAAACTAGCATTAAAACACTAATAACCTACTTTCAAGACTGGGATTGAAAACCCATGTTAGTGTCGGACTATGAGAAGGTTACCGTAAATCCTCGAATTAGCGCCCGGGGCGCGTATTTCAAATTTAGGAGAAGATGGGGAGCGTTTAATCGACGGGGGGGGGGGGGGGGGGGGGCGCTTATTTAACTTTTCCGGAATGGTGGCCTGACGTGATCATTGTTCTTAATACATCATCTGCGCGTAAACAACAACATAAGCTGTTTATCAACATAAAAAGCTGATCCTAAAGTTTAAATCGCGGTACCGTTAACACTTAACGTGTTCAACGTGCTCAACGTGTTCAATTAACGTGTTCACAAACTGAAACAATGTACAAATCTAATACTGCACGACGAAAACATACATCCTTTGTTGTCTCAGTGCTCGTCCACAAAATGGGGGGAGGGGAGGAGGGCGCTTTTTCTAGGTGGGGGAGGGAACGCTCATTTCAAATTTTGGCCGATAGGAGGGGTGCTTATTCGAAGGGGGCGCTTATTCGAGGGGGGGGGGGGCTAATTCGAGGATTTACGGTATTCACTTTCAGCACACATCCCCACACCCCTACCCCGTGTCATTTCAATGTTGGGTGGTAAACGAGATTACTTACGCCATTTTTCCTGCAATCATCCAATTAGGAGAGGGGTTAATCAAAGTGTTTCGACTCCCATTTTGTAGCGGTTGGATCTTCAAGCTAAATGTTTTAAAATTAAAAAGAAAACGCATACGTTAGAAGTACTCAACAGCTTCGAGAGTGAAAATCAGCGAGGTTAAAGAGCAGGAATCATTCTTCGAGCAATGCGCGGAACAGTTATGGGCTCACCAGTTTCCGTTGTTGTAGTAGAAATCGTCATGCAAAACATAGCGGCACAAGCCCTTGCAACTTGCAAGGCAACGCTACCTCTCTGGCTTCTTCACGTGGACGACACTTTTACAGCCGTACACAAAGACGAAATCGACGATTTTCACGGACACCTGAACAAATAGATCCTCCACATACACTGGAAAAGTTGAAAATTTACATGGACATTTTAATTTACAGCATGTAAATATTGATTTACATTCTTTGTAAATTACAATTTACATGTTAGGGTTTTGTAAAATAAATTTACAGGAAATTTACAGCTTTTAGTACAGCATGTAAATGTTCTGTAAATAGTGATTTACATTGTCTTTGTCGACGATGATCATTTGAAGAACATGTAAAAACCTGTAAAATATTTTACGCACTTTTACACTATCTGCCTTTGTATAAAACATGTAAATTGCTTTGCTAAACCATGTAAGAAACGTGTAAATAATTCAAGCGAATGCTGTAAAAAGTCTGGAAATGTTATGTTTGTAACCCTGTAAAAACCATGTAAATGAAAAAAGGGGGCCTGTAAGAAACATGTAAAAACCATGTAAATGAAAAAAGGGGGCCTGTAAGAAACATGTAAAAACCATGTAAATGAAAAAAGGGGGCCTGTAAGAAACATGTAAAAACCATGTAAATGAAAAAAGGGGGCCTGTAAGAAACATGTAAAAACCATGTAAATGAAAAAAGGGGGCCTGTAAGAAACATGTAAAAACCATGTAAATGAAAAAAGGGGGCTTGTAAGAAACATTTAAAAACCATGTAAATGAAAAAAGGGGGCCTGTAAGAAACATGTAAAAACCATGTCAATGAAATAAGGGGGCCTGTAAGAAACATATAAAAACCATGTAAATGAAAAAAGGGAGCCTGTAAGAAACATGTAAATAGCCTGCTGTAAATAGCCTGTTAAAAACATGTAAATTAAAAAGGGGGACCTTGCAAAGGCTGTGAAAATAATTTAAATGAGATAATGGGGGCTTTTCGAAAAACTGTTAAGACCACGTTAATGTAAAATGGAGACTCTTAGAAAAAAAAAAGATCTAAATTTAAGAGAAGGCCTGCCTAAACCCTGCAAAAACCATGTAACGGAAAAGTCGGCTTATTTAATATAACTCTGGTGTAACGGTTCAACCAACGGAGACTGTTGAAATGATGTAAATTCCAAGTTACCGACAGGTTCGCTATCCTCTTGTAAACGGTTGGTTGGATTTTGCAAAGAAATAAATGAAAAGTTACCCCGGCCAGGTTAAACTTGGGGGGACGGGGGGGAGAGAGAGGAAGGGTTGTCTCGGGTAACCGAGAACATATAAATGGGACCTTTTAAAGGCGCGTAAAGTTAAAATGTAACACCGCCCTAAAGCTCCGTAAACCTACCGTGAAGCCTCCATTAAGGTGTCTTTTACGTTGAAGCATTTGAACTTCTCTAAAATTCAAGTGTGTGCTATAGTGTGCTTTAATTGAAGTTGGGTTAGAAGGTATGTACCAAACTAAATCGCTGCATTGATCGACACCGCACTAAGCTGTCTTCTTGTGAACTTTCCGCGCATCCACAACGACAAAATAAAACTAGAATTGTTACTGCACATGCAGGCGTCCCAAGCTTACGTCACTAGAAGAGAGAAAAATTAATTCTCGGACACGTACGTATTTATTCATGAAGGACCATGAAAGCGTCACGTGTTGTGTGAGTTCAAGACGGAGAGAGCCCCGGTGACCGAGTTTGAACTGACGCGAGTTAGGTTAGGCAGGGAACCATAAGGGACACGGCCGGCCCAACGACCGTTTTCTCTCGAATGCTTTGAAACGCTGTTTTAGGCTATCTGGTGTACTTTCAAAGCTCTGTAGGTTAATTTTAGGTTGCGCGAAAAAATTTATCTGTTCGGTTATTCTAGAGGAGCTTGTGTATCTCGTACTTATTAGGGCTTTTTTGTCCATTTCCCGAAAACGTTAGGATTTATCGCCTTTCCGAAAATGATAGCTGACTTTTTTTCGGTACCCAAAATGACATTTTGTTTTTTTGTTTTGTTTCTTTTTCTGGTGATTTCTACCGTTCTGTGCTTTCATTGCCGTCACTGTTATCCCAGTCCCTTTATAAGCGCATACCAGCCTTGTGAGTGCCCGATCTCCAACAAACAGGAATCAGCGGTCTTCATGTTAGGTACCAGGTCCTCTCGGTTCTCCCGCCATGTTTGGCAGTTCGTTGGAACTTGCATCGAACTCGAGCTCTGTTTTAGCGGGCCAAAATCCACTCTACCTTCGCTTCGTCATCGTGCACGGTTTCAATGCAAAGTTTTCCGTTACCCAGAAGCTGAAGATAGCGATTACAGGCAACAACAACAACAGGTAAGCAAGTTTTGCATAAATTGAACGAGTAGAGTAAAGTAACGTCGATACGTATACATTTCGTTTTGCCTTTGGTTGTGAATGTGTCATTATCAAGGAGAAGTTACATTGCTTGTGGAATCGACTTTGTTGATGTTTACCTGCTGTGCATAAAGGGCTTTGTTATCTGTTATTATCTGTTCTCGATAACCGAGTAAGAGCGTGCGACATTTGTTATTGGCTTATATGCAGCTTATGATTCCTTCTGATGCATTCTCTTGTAAGGTTATGTTGCCCTCTGATGTGAATGCTAGTAAGCTAAAATGTAATGTGCCATCTTCAGCAGAGAAATTTCTCTTATACTAGTGTAAGTATTCTGAAGTTACTCAAGTGTCTACAGTTGTACCTACATGCAAGTTACAATATGCTACACAACTGTACATGGACATTGCACCCACTGGTGCTGATAGTAAGTTAAATGTTGTGAAATTTTCTTTCAGAAAAAAAAACACTACGATACTTTATAAAGACGTATACATGTACCTCAAACTGTCATGAAAACTACACAGGACTTGAAAAAAAAAAGGAAGAGTATCTTGCCCAGGCAGGAAAATCTACTTGTCTTGGACGACACAGTATAGTCAATCGATTATTTCATAACAATCAATAGGAATTAGTCAATGATATCAGAAATCAATGAAAGGATTCGTCAAGAGTAATCGATTGTGATCAAATTTTCAATAAGCATTATCAATTTTGCTGATACTAGCTTATCTTTTAGGCAACATTTAATAAGAAAGAAATGAACAAAAGATATAAAGTGAAATATGAAATCATGAATATAATTGCATAAAAACATAACATTGTATCTTGTAAACAGAATATTTTGCTGGCATACATGTATCGGGGACTATGTTTTGGGGGTCTTTGGTAGTGCCTTTGAAATCTACATAAAAAAGTTACAATCAAACATTGTGTTGAGGGACACAATTTTTCTACAGTTTATGTGAACTAACAAAGAGAGGCCAACTTTCAATTGATTCTCTAATGACTGATAAATTTGGTAAAATCAAATTGATAACTTGAAACTTCTCTAGCATGTGAGTATGAATTTCTTTCAATTGATTGATAGCACTGACAACACTTACATTAATTTCAATTTATTGATTTATATCAATTTATGGATCAATTTCAATCAATTGCCTTACCCTGGGATGACCAGACAGCATTTTAGAGACCTGTTACAGGTGTACATTTTACTTGTACAAAATTGGGCTCTTACCAAATACATGCAGGTTTCATGTGTCATGCATCTGTTCATTCATCTGTAGCAGGGCAGGAAAAAAATTGTAAGTCACTTGCCCAGTGGGCCAGTCAATTTCAGTTTTCACTTGCCCCCATTTAAATATTAGTTGCCAGTGTGGTGGCCAGTAAGGAAATCAGAGGACAAATGCGAATGAAGTACGCTCGGATTCCTAACTAATTCTTGCTTTCAACCTAATAATTAACTAATCTTTAGGTCGTAAGTTTTGAAATGGAATGACTGGAAATTATCATTATCAAGCTGGCATTTTTAGTCAGACTCACAAGACTACTGAGGCTACATTGTAATTTCACTTGCCCACCGGGCCACTGAACTTCTATTTTCACTTGCCCAAGAGCAAAATTTACTTGGCTGAGGAAATCAGACCTGGTTTTTTCCTGCCCTGAGTAGATCACACATAACACCAAAATGTGGTAAAAACAAAAAATATTCACATAAGCCATTACCAGTGTGTCACAGAATCTGTGAATTTTTCAGGCGTGTGTCACTGATGTTCTTACCACATTTTGATGTCTTCTGTGATCTATTACTGAACAGATGCGCGACAACGTAGAATCTATCTGCTTCGTAATACATAACAAAGAAACAAAAACAAACATTTATGACATGAGCTGTACCTTTGTCCACCAATAGAGCATACAGTGCAGCTCAGATATATCCGAACCAAAATATACGCGTAATTCGCGTCAGCCCAATACGCGTATACGCGTATGTATATACGCACATACGCGTATGCAGATACGCACATACGCGTATACAGTATATACGCGTATGCCTGATTAGTGTGTATGAGCTAACCTATTGTTTTTTCTTTTCTTAGCAGGTTATTGTTGTTTTCAATGGCTTGACAGCTTGCCACAGAGCGAAAAAGAGTTTTCTTTATTTTGAATACGCGCATACAGTATACGCGCGTATGCCTTCAGACTAGACTGACTTATTAGTAAAATGTTAGTTGAAACTAACATTTTGCAATTGGGCACTTGACAGAAAATTAACTGACTGAATATAATTAAAAGAGAGAGTATTTTGCCGTTAAATCAAAACTTTACCCGTTTTTTTTTGTCCAATAGAACCGGGGATACACCCTTCAATAATCCCATCTTCATGGAACAAACAAAACTGAAAGATAACTTTTTCGACACAAAGTAAACACGGTCCAAGGAAGCGCGCGACTTGGAAACGTGTGCAGAAACACACAACTTTTCCTTGAAGAAAATTCAAAATAACAAAATGTGAGCGGCGCACCGTAGAAACTTCAATAAACAATTCTTTCGTCGGGGAAAGAATATTTTATCATTTGAATGAACGGTTTGTGTCAGGTATAACCGGAGATATCATTTTCTCGACAAGGTTTTCGGAACGCTTCAAACAAGAAACATTCTCGCAAGCGACTTGCCGACGCATGCCGAAACACAGAACTTTACCTCCAAGAAAAAATAAGCAAACATGAGCGACGCGCCAGTGAAACTTTGATAAACAATTATTTGGCTAAAGAAAGAACATTTTATCGTTTGAATGAACGGTTTGTGTCAAATATAACCTGAGATATCATTTTTTCGACAAGGTCTTCGGAACGCTTCACACAGTAAACATCTCGCAAGCGACTTGCCGACGCGTGCGTAAACACAGAAATTTTACTTGAAGAAAAAAATAACTAAACGTGAGCAGCGCGCCATAGAAGCTTTGACAAACAATTATTTGGCTAAAGAAAGAGCATTTTACCGTTTGAATCAACGATTTGTGTCAAATAAAACCGGAGATATCATTTTTTCAACGAAGTTCTTCAGAACGGTTCACAAAATAAACAAACATGTCCCAAATGACTTGCCGACGGGTGCCGCAACACAGAACTTTTCCTTGAAGAAAAAATAACTAAACGTGAGCGGCGCGCCATAGAAACTTTGATAAACAATTTTTTTTGTCAAGGAAAGAGCATTTTACCGTTTGAATCAACGATTTGTGTCAAATAAAACCGGAGATATCATTTTTTCAACGAAGATCTTCAGAACGGTTCAGACAATAAACACTTCCCAAACGACTTGCCGACGGGTGCCGCAACACAGAACTTTTCCTTGAAGAAAAAATAACTAAACGTGAGCGGCGCGCCATAGAAACTTTGATAAACAATTTTTTTTGTCAAGGAAAGAGCATTTTACCGTTTGAATCAACGATTTGTGTCAAATAAAACCGGAGATATCATTTTTTCAACGAAGATCTTCAGAACGGTTCAGACAATAAACACTTCCCAAACGACTTGCCGACGGGTGCCGAAACACAGAACTTTTCTTTGAAGAAAATTACTAAACGTGAGCGGCGCACCATAGAAACTTTGATAAACAATTTTTTTCGTCAAGGAAAGATTATTTTACCATTTGAATGAATGATCCGTGTCAAATATAACCGGAGATATCATTTTTTCGACTAGGATCTTCAGAACGCTTAATTCAGACAAACATTTCGCAAACGACTTGCCGACACGTGCCAAAACACAGATCTTTGCTTGTAAAAACATCAAGTTCACGTGTTGAAATAGGGAGTTCAAGCGACTGTTTCAATTTTCTTCCCAGTTTTGGTAGCTTAAGATCAAGCAAGTGTTAATAAACGGTAGTTTGTCCGTGAATTTGCGAAGTGATCGAAAACTCGAAATGTGATAGCTTTCATTGATCGGCAGGACGTTTTAGCAACATGCAAATTTCGCTTTAAGGCCTTCTTCATTCCCAGAAATATAATGTCCTTTGTTTGACCAACAATGCTTCACATAAAGAAACTTATGGAAATGCATAACAAAGAGGCATATACGCGCGTATATACGCGCATATGTGCGCGTATATACGCGTATATGTGCGCGTATTAACATACGCGTATACGCAAAATACGCGCGTATAATACGCTTATGCGTAGTTCGCATACATGAGGAGCCTCATAGAGGGTTTTTTTGGACGCTGTTGGAAGCCTTGGTTGCTACAGACGCTTTACTAATATTCTTTTATTAATTTACAAATGTGTGAAAGGTAATTAACTAAATATGCATGTACGTTTCCGGCTCCCGCCGTGTGCAATATGTGTTGACGGTCTAAAGGCAGTCCAAAGCGTAAAGTCCTCTCGTTCTATTTTAAAAAATAATCCTGTTTTTGTTGATCGTTTTTGTTGATCGCCTCGGACTCGTTCTGCTACTCCCAGTAACGAAGTGACAAGCAACAAAACACACAGTGCATGTATTTGGCGGTAACACCAAGTAACTGTCTTTTTATTTCCCGCGTGCTGGCAAAAGTTTCGCAGCAACAATTAACAGCTCTCTTATCATTTGCGTGAGATTGCAAAACGTTTTTTGGCGTGTATCTCGCAGCAACGATGAACAACTCTGTTATCATTTAAGGCGCCTTAGCAAAAGACAGGGTTACTTTAGATATTTTAGCGCGTATCTCGGAGCAGCAACAATAAACACTAATATGTTCTGATCTCTAGATCTGTAATCCCCCGCAAGTAAATGGCGCGAGAACAATAGACATTCTACACAATGAACATCCTGTGAAAATATGCATTTGTTTAGAAACGTGACTGACGAATTACTTATGCATACCATATCTCAAGGTGTCACAGGTTTCAAGTTAGCATGCCGTGAAAATTACTCACCAGTAGCTAGCAGTTGTTTAGCGATGGACACTGCAGACACTGGTCAACGGGAAAAACGAATAGTTAAATCGCGCGAGCATACGACAGAAGAGAAACGAAAAAACCGAAGGGAGTGGAAAAAGAGAAAGCGCGAGGCCAAAAAGGCAAAGGTTAAATCACCTTCGACTCAAGGAGATCATGTGATTCCAAATGACAACGAGGAAACGCCTGTGGTCGCTCAGCCGAAGGCAGCTTCATCCTCTCGAATTGTACCGAATCGAAGCATTTCACCCATGGTCAACACGGAACTGAATAATGCGAAAAAAGTTCCAGCAAAAACGGAATCCTGGCACTTGAGAAGCGCGTTGATGTTGCGCCTGGCTCAAGGAAAGTCCCAGAAAAAATCGGTGCAGAGTATCTCTCAATTCAAACGACCCGAAACTCAACACAGTCCACACAAGGCTGACAAGGGCGTATCTGAGCCGGTCTGCAGTCACGTTCAAACACAACAACTATTGCCTGGTCTGTCAAGGCCCTCAATACCTAAAGTCAAGAAACGGCTTGTTGTGAAGGAGATGAAATTAGAACTAAAAGAACTTAATCCTGGACATATCAATTATCTGAATCAAGAAAGTATTGGCAGTGGAAGCTACGGTCAGTGCTATCATGCCCGTTACAGGGGAATTGACGTAGTCGTGAAGAAGATGATTTACAGAATGCCTTGATATCTTTGTTGAGATTTGCTCTGCATTAAAGCATGTCCATTCAAAAGGTTTCCTCCACAACGATATCAAGGCTAATAATGTCGTCCTCGAAAATAGAGCAGATTCCGATAGATGCACTCCTATCCTCATCGATTTCGGAAAGAGTAGCAAAGCTTCTGTCAATTTTCCACCGGCTTCCGCTAACAAAAAGAGAGCGCATGAACACGGGAAAAGCTATTTGGCCCCGGAAGTATTAAAATACCGACAGTACAGCACATTCAGTGATGTGTACTCCTTGGGACGAATGCTAAAGGCTGTGTCCAAAATCATGGGATTTTACCACAGTGTACGCGTCGTAGTAAAATCTGCAACAATGGAAGCTCCTTCCGATAGAGCTGAACTGGACCAATTACTTACTAGACTTGCTGATATTCACCTGTGATTTGCATTACAGTCTACTCCTTATATAGCTATTATTTTCTAAACACAGAATTGTAAAAGCACTGTTGAGAAAACAGTTACAGCTACAGAAGTGGCCTGACGCGTAAATAGCGCGCGCGCTCAGAAACATTTTTAATTTACCATTATCGCGGGTAGCTTTGACAGTTTAGGGCTAGCAGTTGTTGTGTTTTTAAAAGAAGTTCGTGTCGTTTACCGTTTTTTGAAGTATTTTGGCTTGATTAACGAAGAGTTGTCCGTCTACCGCTCACGCACAAGCAATATATAATAATAAATAATATCCCAAAGGCCTTCGCGCCTGAAAATTGTTTGTGCCAAATAAATTACCTTGTGGGTTCTGTGCTCAAGTCCAAAAAACCTGGGAGACTTCATTACAACCCTATCAATAACCCAGAACCAGAGTTTCCATTACTATAAGTGGGCTGAATAGTTCTTATTGCAGTTGAGCCTGTGGTCAAACATTCCTTTGTTCAAAAAGGTATACAAACGAGGCGAACGGGTCAATGCAAAGCAAAATTGACCCTTTCGCCTTGTTTGTATGTCAAACCGCTGATAACTTCAATGACAGCTATCGCGGTGTTCTGCGGCTCCAAAGAGTCTGACCTCGTCCCCAGGCTCTCTCTCCTCTGCCTCCTTTGAGGGGGCGTAATTCCCCCCTAGTTTTTCCTCTCGCTCTTCCCCAAGTACGCCAAGCGCCTGCAACAGGCTAGACTGGGAAGTCCAGAACCACTGCTTTATCCAAGTTTTCCCCCGTGACGTGAGAAGATGTGTGTGACAGAGGGCGAGTGACAATAGATTATTGTGCAATTTGGAACTACTTACCATTTCTTGCTATAATAATATATTTTTAATAAGTCCATAGAAAGGATTCTGACATCAACACATTAATTACAAATTCAATTCGCGTATTTTTGGTCACGATCATGCATGAACGTATCAACGTGTAATTGTCCGCCACCCGCGACCCGTGCCGTCACACGCGCACACTTCACAATTCGTTGTCAAAGCAATTATTACTTGAAACAGATTGCGCATTTCCCCGTTTACAACTTGGAAACTGGTGTTTGTTGTGGTCAGCGGAAACGAGTGACCGCTGACCATGGATCGGCTAAGTCGATTAAACACTTTCACTAGTTAAAATACAAGCTTGAACACAAAGGACAATAATTGGATTAAGCTTTATATGGAATTATTTTGGCCCATGGCGCCCTTTTCAAAACCATATACAAAGTTAGCTCGATGTCGCAACAGATATTCGGCCCGTGAACACTGTAGCGAATGGCCAGCTTGTAATGGCGAGCAAAGACGCGACTGCAAGCTCACTGTTGTTACATCAAGTGTTTTCCCCTCAGTTAGACCCAGAGAAGAACTGGTACGCTTTGAATTCCGATTTGTGTTGTGGAAAACCATCCGTTTTTTGTTCTACTGTGTCTGCAAAAGCATTTTCCGAAGAATACAAGCAAGAAGCCCTAAGGAATTTGCGCGGCAAAGATGGAACCGTCGCGTCTTTCCGCTGGTTTTGCTCGCATCGAAGCAGCGAAAAAGTTCATGTAGCGTCAGCCTTTGGCCTTCTGCTCGGAATTCTTCGATTGAAATCTTGGTCGAGTTGCCATTTCATGAAGTCTGATTACTTCAAAGCGGTCGTATCTTCGATCAATTCCCGTGGCTTACACTGCAATTCACTTGAGGACGAGAGCGGAAAATTGGCCCAAATGCAAAGCCAGGAAGGAGTGCTAGATTCCCAGCCCAGAAAGCACGAAGATATTGATATTCCGACACCACCAAGCACACCAAGACTGTCCGAAGGAAGAAGCCCGCCAAATAGGGAAAGCCCGCCAACAGCGCAAAGTCCGGACGATTTGGCCAAACCAGCTCGGAAGAAGAAAAGATCTATCGAGCAGCTAAAAGTTGACCATGACCTCTCCCCACCCAGCAAAAGGAGAAAAGTGAGAGAAGCTGCAACCGCAGTCATGAAAAGCATCAGCCAAGTGTGCGAAGAAAGCGGGGACACGCTGGGTGCCGTGCTCGGAGAATGCTGTCTCATGACAGGAAAAGATGGTAGCGATGCCCAGGAGACAGTCAGGGCCGTATTTGATGTGATGGTCAAAGAAAAGGGCGTCCAAAAGTCTTTCAGTAAACTTTTGTCAGAAGAAGTTTGGGAAAAAAGAGTTGAGTATATGAGGGTCCCTGACTGGATTTACCTGCTGTTCACGCTCAAGTCACGACTGTCTGACAGTGGTTGGCAAGAGTTGACAAATCTGACTCAACTTGGGAGGACTGGGGTAAGTATGGTCGAGCAAAGTGTTTTCATGATGTAAGGTTATTAAAACTCAAGGATTAATTATTGTAGTAAACGCTTTTCCGCATTTCCCATATTGATTGCCTTTGACTATTTGATTCCTGTTAGTGAATTTTTTTTGCTTGCATATGATTGGTTAAAACCTGACATTGCAAATGGGCTCGTACCAAATTTACAGTTAATGGAACACACCTATTGGGTGATGATGTGAGACACCTGGACAATGTAGTCAATTTGGTTAGCAGGCCTGGTTTAATTTCACTTGCATTATTTTAAATGACACGCAAACGCCTTTCTAAGGAGGACAGCCAGAGCTTGTCCTTTCACTGTATATTTTAATATTTCTGTTGGAAATAAGATATATTTTTAAACAATTAAATTTTGGCATGGGTTTCTAAGACAAAAATATTAATTTTTGTAGAAAAAATCAGACGAACCGATCATCCCGATTAAAAACAACATTGCTGCACTGCGAAAGGGTCTTTTCGATGTCACAAGAATGTTGATGGATGTGGCAAGTCTGCCCAATGAAGTTCCAGGTTATGAGGTGAACCTAGAAAATGTTGCTGTCTGGATCATCAGAGAGATGCGTCTACACGGCTCACTTCCTGATGATATTGTTTTCAATCTTAAAGTTGATGGACGCCCTTTCTTTGGTAATTGAATGGCTATCATTTATAATTTTGCTTTAATTAAAAAGAACATGTCAATCTTTCTAAAACTGTTAATGACTGCATGGATCATCATCTTACATAAAACTCTATTATATTACAGGCAAAGATCAAGTTGCAGTTGGGATTGTTCCCCTTGATGCCAAACATCGGTCCTCTCAGAGTGCAAAGTCAGTTTATCCCCTGGCTATAGCCAACTGTAAGGAAAAGAGGTAATTTATACTTTTCCACTGCAGGCCAGAACCATATTTAAGCTATTTTATTATCTCACTTTGTATAATTCTTTAAAAAATGTAATAATAATATTTTGACGGTATTTTGTGCGGTCTTAGTACCTGACCCTTATTGGCAGTGAGGATAGAGGACTTTTATCTGTTTCAAATCTTGTAATCTTGTTGTGTTACTTGCTACAGTTACAATGATGTGGAAAGCAGACAATAAAAACTGAAATTTCAATAAAGGGTATGCAACCAATAATTTATTATGAGTGATCTGGGTCGTGAGAATGTTTGTGTACATAAAGCTGCTGACAGTTGGTGAATAGTATTTGGGAGAGTTTCAAGTCTTATTAATAAGTAACTATCTTTAATTAAGACAATATAAGGTGGACAGGTTATTAACGAGTATGAATCTACATGTAGATGTATGTGACTACGATTATTTGCCTATCTTGCATTTTCAAGGGAAGATCTCAGGAAGCTGTTCTTAAATTTAAACAAACAGAAGGACAAGCTTAAAAAGATGGGGATTAAAGTGGATGGCAAACACTATCGTATACGCTTTAAAGGTACTGGATCCAAAAGCTAGATGATTTTAAAATCCATTTATTAATCAATATGAATTAATTAAATAACTGGGGACGCCTATTTATGAACATTAAAAAAATAGCAACTCAAGATGATGCATACATAGAGGTATACTGGATGGCATTAGCTGTCTAAGAGACTTTCATGTAACATGATGCCAAAGCTAGCAAAGCAAGTGATCTGTAAAATTTAAAGTATTTGTAACCAATCTGCACGGAGCTCCATTAATAGTAATGCAAAACCAAAGCAAATTGCTGTATTTAAACTCCATTGAAAACTGCTCAGTTATTAAACTTATACTTCGTCAATTTGCTTTGTATACAGTTACTCTTGATTACAAAGGTTTGGTGTTGCTGATGGCAAAGATCAATGATGAAGATTTTCAGCTTGGTGGACAAGGCCTTGCTCTAGAATTCTGCATTTTCTGCTTGGCATGGAGAGTAAGTTTTTTGAATGTACAGTACATTTTGAAATGTCCAAATATAAGAATGTGCCGGTAGAACTCTTTTGAAACTGTGATAATTTTACCAGGTAATGTTTCAATGGTCATACTTTAAAGGGTAGTAGGGCTCACTTAAAAGCAGAATTGAGCCATGGTGTTGTAAGCAGGTGTAATGTCCAGCTAGTATAAACACAACATTTTCCACAATATTTTTTGTTGGTCCTTCTCCAGTGGCTGTTTCAGTTTGACTGGTCTCCTCATTTATTGAATTTTTGGAATAATTCTAATAGATTGTATCTATTCTTATTCCACTATAATAGGCATGTGATTGTGATTTAGGGATGCACGAAGTCTGTCTGGAACACTTCAGTCAAACAAAGGCAAACATTGGCGGGTAATATATATAGAAAATTTGTGGTAACTAAATCACAGGATGTATTCGGACGGTCCTGCTGATTTCATTTTATTTCTTATCTTCAACTATTGTAGTCAAACTATGAAGAAGTAATTAAACGTGTTATTAATGATATATAATATATGGTTAGGAAATGGTCGTAAATAAACAATTTATTCAGTAGAAATAATGTGTTATATGGCTGGGTATTTCTGCTTGTCATTTTTTTTTTTGCTGAAGTGCACCACCGTAAGTACCTTTATTTAATTAATCCTTATAATGTAATGTACTTTTTTTAAGCTTTAAAGGGCTGCGAGATGACTTAACATGCCTCCTTGACGAGGATCTTTCTACCATGAGTCTTTGTGCTTTGCACTGCGAGATGCGAAACACTGAGCAGGTGCTGAAAAGTGTTGGATTGCTGGCCTATCAGATTGGCTCACTTCCAGAATGCAATGCCAAACTTTCTGATTACGGTCCATCCAACTTCAAGGCAGATAGGATCACTGTTAAGTTGAGACCTGGACAAGAAACAGCTCCTGGACGAAATAATGTGTCTTTTGCCTCCTGTTCAGGTTACTCTAAAATCATAATTTCTACTCTTTTAATTTGTCTATTAGGTTACAAAAGATTTCAATCTTGCCAAACAGCACTAGGTTTCTTCACCTTTGTGCCAAGCACTTTTATTTCAACTGTTTTCAATGTCAAAAACTGAATCAAAAGAGACTATCACTATGGCAAAATGGTTTTAAAACTAAATTTGTCTCAAAAGTCATTATAATTAGCAATACTAACAAAATATTTGGTCCATCACAACTGGCGGGTGACACGCATCCTACAGTTTGATGTAATATGAAATAGTTAATCAAGTAACGGAACTAATAAAATATTTTGTCCATCAGAACTGGCAGGTGACACGCCTCATACAGTTCAATGTAACATGACCATGAAATAATTAATCTATTAGGTCTATTAGCAATACTAATAAGATATTTTGTCCATCAGAACTGGCGGGTGACACGCCTCATACGGTTCGATGTAACATGACCATGAAATAATTAATCTATTAGGTCTATTAGCAATACTAATAAAATATTTTGTCCATCAGAACTGGCGGGTGACACGCCTCATACAGTTCGATGTAACACAAAAGAAATAAACACACAGGTTAATGTTTTGTCCATCAGAACTGGCGGGTGACACGCCTCATACAGTGCGATGTAACACAAAAGAAATAAACACACAGGTTAATGTTTTGTCCATCAGAACTGGCGGGTGACACGCCTCATACAGTTCGATGTAACACAAAAGAAATAAACACACAGGTTAATGTTTTGTCCATCAGAACTGGCGGGTGACACGCCTCATACAGTTCGATGTAACACAAAAGAAATAAACACACAGGTTAATGTTTTGTCCATCAGAACTGGCGGGTGACACGCCTCATACAGTGCGATGTAACACAAAAGAAATAAACACACAGGTTAATGTTTTGTCCATCAGAACTGGCGGGTGACACGCCTCATACAGTTTGATGTAACACAAAAGAAATAAACACACAGGTTAATGTTTTGTCCATCAGAACTGGCGGGTGACACGCCTCATACAGTTCGATGTAACACAAAAGAAATAAACACACAGGTTAATGTTTTGTCCATCAGAACTGGCGGGTGACACGCCTCATACAGTGCGATGTAACACAAAAGAAATAAACACACAGGTTAATGTTTTGTCCATCAGAACTGGCGGGTGACACGCCTCATACAGTTCGATGTAACACAAAAGAAATAAACACACAGGTTAATGTTTTGTCCATCAGAACTGGCGGGTGACACGCCTCATACAGTTTGATGTAACACAAAAGAAATAAACACACAGGTTAATGTTTTGTCCATCAGAACTGGCGGGTGACACGCCTCATACAGTTCGATGTAACACAAAAGAAATAAACACACAGGTTAATGTTTTGTCCATCAGAACTGGCGGGTGACACGCCTCATACAGTTCGATGTAACACAAAAGAAATAAACACACAGGTTAATGTTTTGTCCATCAGAACTGGCGGGTGACACGCCTCATACAGTTTGATGTAACACAAAAGAAATAAACACACAGGTTAATGTTTTGTCCATCAGAACTGGCGGGTGACACGCCTCATACAGTTCGATGTAACACAAAAGAAATAAACACACAGGTTAATGTTTTGTCCATCAGAACTGGCGGGTGACACGCCTCATACAGTTCGATGTAACACAAAAGAAATAAACACACAGGTTAATGTTTTGTCCATCAGAACTGGCGGGTGACACGCCTCATACAGTTCGATGTAACACAAAAGAAATAAACACACAGGTTAATGTTTTGTCCATCAGAACTGGCGGGTGACACGCCTCATACAGTTCGATGTAACACAAAAGAAATAAACACACAGGTTAATGTTTTGTCCATCAGAACTGGCGGGTGACACGCCTCATACAGTTTGATGTAACACAAAAGAAATAAACACACAGGTTAATGTTTTGTCCATCAGAACTGGCGGGTGACACGCCTCATACAGTTTGATGTAACACAAAAGAAATAAACACAAGGTTAATGTTTTGTCCATCAGAACTGGCGGGTGACACGCCTCATACAGTTTGATGTAACACAAAAGAAATAAACACACAGGTTAATGTTTTGTCCATCAGAACTGGCGGGTGACACGCCTCATACAGTTCGATGTAACACAAAAGAAATAAACACACAGGTTAATGTTTTGTCCATCAGAACTGGCGGGTGACACGCCTCATACAGTTCGATGTAACACAAAAGAAATAAACACACAGGTTAATGTTTTGTCCATCAGAACTGGCGGGTGACACGCCTCATACAGTTTGATGTAACACAAATGAAATAAACACACAGGTTCATGTTTTGTCCATCAGAACTGGCGGGTGACACGCCTCATACAGTTCGATGTAACACAAAAGAAATAAACACACAGGTTAATGTTTTGTCCATCAGAACTGGCGGGTGACACGCCTCATACAGTTTGATGTAACACAAAAGAAATAAACACACAGGTTAATGTTTTGTCCATCAGAACTGGCGGGTGACACGCCTCATACAGTTCGATGTAATACTTGTACAGGATATGGAATAGGACAGGGTAAGATACTGTAAGGTAACACACAAAAATGAAACAACAGTTGGAAGAATAAGAAACAAGAGCAAAATAATTATGCACATTTTTAATTATTAAGATTAGTACAGATCATTTTGGCGAATCGTACAGCGCCTAGAGCAGGCATGGATAGGCGCTATATAAATATTTATGTATTATTATTGTATTAATTATATATTTCTACAAATTTGGTGGTATGAACAAATGGCCTTATTTTCAGGGGAGAGTCAACTTTCATGGTTGCTTTGTGCAATTTGTAGATAAAATTGTATTTTAGTACTCAAGTTACAAAGGAAATAGCTGTTCCATGACATGAATATAAACATTTCAATTTCACTGTGTGGTTGTTGGCGCCATTAAGGGGGTGGTGTCATTGGAGCATTGTCTCATAATAAAGTGTATTTTAAGTGTTTCCCTAGGGCAAAAGGTAGGTTATTTGTAAATTAATGAGGTGTCCTGTAAACAGGGCTCTTTTGTAAACATTACAAGTACAAGTATAAACAATCTTGTAACTGTGTTTTCAGGAAACACTGAACGGCAGCTATTGGCATCCATTGAAGACATTGTGGAAGAGTCTCTGCCTAATAAAAAACTAGCTGACCATTTCCAAGACCCTGAGGCAGCCAAACTTTGCATCCTTAACAAAATAACATTTTGTGAGACACGACAAAAGGTGCCATTATGTCCTGTTTGTTCTGTTTTGATCTTGTGTACATTAATTCTTTAACCAAACAAAATCAACGTGAAATGGTAGAACAACAATCATAATCATATATCTAGGTATTGTTACTCGTGATATGCTTGTTTTAATCTCTAAATGGCTTGGTCGAGTTTTAAATTATACACTTTTTACTTGAATTTTAGTATTTGGCTGAAGCTTTTTTCATCTTTTGTCTTGTAGTACTATCAGGAAATGATGGAAAGTGGGATTTTTGTCCGTGACTTTGGCACCAGACTTGAAGAAATTAACTTGACAAATTCAGGTATTACAATGGGTTGTACGTTTTTTTATTAATTCCCTTTCACATGTCACACTTTTTTATGAACCATTATTCCTATTCCCAGAGGCCATTAATTTTAGTAATATATGTAAACTAATGTATTCACCTGTTTGAATTCAGTTACATGGTGCAATAGAATGCTGGATATTGCAGTTGGCTGTGTTTAAATATGACCTATTTGACATGATATTTCTTTCCTATTATATATACAGGAGTTAGCAAGGAGCTTGAATTACAGATGAAATTCTGGAAAGAGAAACAACAAGATATTGAAAGTCAATTCAAACATCTCTACAGGCCTATGCAGTCAAACAAAGGCCAAAACGTTAAGGGGAAGAAGTCAAAGAAAGTGGATCACACCAACAAACAACTAAGTTACTATGCAGGCAAATTGACAAAGGAATTTTTAATCAAGGTTAGACTTATTGCATTTAATTTCTGTTCACTGATTAATTTTCGAATATACTGCAAATCACAGCATACAAAAAAAGAGTAGTTAAATAATTATGTAGTATTTAATTTATAATTATTTTAATATAATATTTCCAGATCCTTAGCACAAAAATGATATGTTAATCTCAACTCAATGCAGGCTTTTTCACTTCAGACTAATAGCAGAGCCTGACTTTTAACTTTGAACCCTAATAATATACTAATTGCAGGTGTGTTCACTGTGGAAAGAAATTGCATATGTTACGAGGGACAGAGAGTTCAAGGAAGATGAGGAACATCTTATCGATATTTTTGATGTAAAGGTTTGTGATACCTATTCTTTTGATTGAAGACTGCTCACTTTAAAAGAAACTTCTTGATATATGTATATGTATATAGATAAACAAAATTCATTTATATATATCTATATCTATATGCTCAAACTGGATTACATGTAGGTGAATCTTTGCTTATGTCATTGATTACATTTTTCCTCATTAACATACGACTTTGCACATACAAGGCATCATGCTAGATACAAATTGACTACAAACATTTCAAGAGCTTGTGAAATTTAGTAATTGGTGAAAGTTTTGGCTCTTTGGGTGTAATATGCGATGAGAAATTGGCTTTCAACAGTTGCAAAATTTCTGGGTGGCAAAAGTGCTAATGAGCTCGTACATTCTTTGTAAAATTTTGAGTTTTTAAACCCGCGTTGCACAAAAAGTATTCCATACATCGGGTGCAAATTCCTTGGGACAGTTAAGTGTGTTATACCCTTTCAATATTCATAAGTAATGTTTCTGTAGCTCCATCAGAAACTGTATCGCTTATGCTAATGAGACAAATATTGTAAACAAAGATTCTCCTATACTGCATGTGACATGAAAACTTTGTAAGACATTGTATCTCTCCTCCTTAGTTAAACAACTGATGCCCACACACTTTGTTGTTGACTGTAATGTTCAATTTTTTCAGTGTAAAGAGTGGGGGTTCCTTCTGTTAGAGATGTTTGGGACAAGCCTTGGAACAGGTGATTATGGCCACCTCACTGTGGAGCACATACCAATGCTTTTTCGGATGCATCGCTCATTACACCACTTGTCCAACCAGGGTTATGAGGCTGGACACAAGCTCCAAAGGCTGCTCTACTTAAGAGCAACCTCTCACGACTCATCAAGCAGTACTTCCTCAGGTAAGTTGAGATTCCAGTCTAAATGTTCACACAAATGATGTGGAAGTAGCAGGATTAATTCTTACTATTAACAGGTACTTGTGCTTTTTTCTTATGCTATAGTGGACCAAATCCTCACCCATATTTATACAGAGATGCTACTTGATATGAGGCAAGCATTCAGAGAGGCTCGACAGTCCATTACATCTGGTAATATACATGATTGTCTACAGATAGGCTTGTCTTACAGGAGGGCTCCCAAGGAGTCAGTCACACCTCCAAACATGCACTGATGATAAAAAAAACCTTGATGAAAATGTCAACTCTAAGACCTGATTCCAGAAAATTCCTTTTTTTTCTTTACATCAACATAGTGCAATTAAAAGTAGGCAAATTCTTTACTTCTTTAACTTTCTTCTTTCAGGAGAGAAGCTGTTCTACTACAGAGGGTGTGGCTGGAAAGCTAAAAGAATGGTTTGGAGTGAAGAAGACAGAGAATGGATTGGAAAAATGGATGAGCTATTTACTAATCTGTTTGGTCCAGACTATTGTGAATACGAGTACACAGAGATGACAAAGCACTGTGTGGTGGTACCAGGCCAATTTCCACTCATTGATTACAACCATGAAGAGTGGGAAAGAAAACCAGCCAGCAAACCAGCCACAGAACCAAAACCCCAAAGCAGCAACACTCTCGGAGTGGCACCAGCACCAGAGACAACATCACCACAACAGGATGACAGCAGCACAGGCAGAGACATGCCAAAAGAAGCAGCAGCGTTAACAACACAGCAGCATGGCAGCAACACTGCCCTAGTGGCACCAGTACCTGTAGCAGAGGCAACAACACAGCAGCAAGGCAGCAGCAAGCACACAGCCACAGCAATGGCAGCATCAACTCTGCAAAACAGTAACAACAGCTGCCCCTCAGACCAAGTAAAACCTGATAATGTAGCCTGGCACAGTAAAGAGATTTTGGAAAATCTCAATGTTCTTACTCGTGGTGAAAGAGCATCTTTGAAACTTCCTGAAGTTGCCTTCATTTCAAAGCAAGACATTCAGCTTGTTCAGAGTCCAAATGAGGTCATTAACCCACTGCTAGTCAATCTTCGTCCAGCAGAAAGTGCAGTGACACATGCCGTACAGCTTTTGAAAGAACTGTCAGGTACTAGAACTGTGGGGACTATTAATGTTGACAGATCTGATGATGGGGATGAAGATGAAAAAGCTACAGTGACTATGGGCAGACTAGGAACTTTCACTAAAGAATCAGTTGGTTTATATCAGACTATGTGTACTCTAGCTTCAGAAGCTGTCAGTTTCAGAGAAGAAGAAAGGTGGTTTGCAAACAACAGCAGCCCTGTATCAGACCTTAACAAAGTCAGAGATGTACTGTGTAACTCTAGGCCTAATGAGCAGATTATTAGGCAAGGCACATACATTATGGATGCTAATGACTTTAGCACTCTAGCTTGTGAACGTTATGTTAATGGTTTCGCTATAGACACAGTATGTTTGAAATTTCTTGAGGACAGCAAGCCCACTAACCTAGTGTACCTCTCATCGTACAGCCAAACCTGGGCAAAACAAGGACCACGGTACTTCAGCCAAATGGTGATGCCCTTCTTTGGCCACTGTGCTGTGCAAGATGCCACATACATTTTGTCACCTTTTCATTTTGATTCACCACAACACTGGGGATTGCTGTGCTTTGATGTAGCAAGCAGAACTGTCCATTTTGATGACGGACTCAAGATTGACCAACCAAGAGACATTCTAGTAGTTGTTAAGAACATGCTAACTGGCTTTCAGCTTCTCTCCCACAATGACTGTTTTCAAGAGGAAAATTGGAACGAACCCAAATTGGATCTCCCTTTACCACGCCTCAACATGCCGCATCAAACTAAAACCGGAGAGGGATCTGCGAGCTGTGGTGTTGGTGTGATTTTCTTGGTGAGAGATATCATAAAAAGCTGAAACTGCCTTCCGTCATTTCAGTGGACATTTAAGAACATGGCCAGTCTGAGGAAAGATTTAATGGCTCTTATTGTTCAATGGAAAAAGTAGAGGTCAGTGTATTGGGTGTACCTAAATTATATTTATATCATTGTGTGATTCCAGAAAATATCCATAATATCCACGCAGAAGGTTTTTTGGTTTGAGCCCACACCCTCCAGAAATTTTGAGTTGAGCTTGGTACATTCAGTTACAATTTTTACCTTTTAAACCCCCTCCCCACCCTCTCCCTCTCTGAATTTTCAATGACCTTCCTTCGTGTGGGTATAGATATTTTTGGGAACTGCACATTTCATAATGTTATTAAAAATTGCATTTTTCTATATATAGTCTCAGGACCATTTGGCCATGCTCAGTTAGATTGTACAAGTGTGGCCACCATATAAGTTCAACTTCTCTTGTGGCTCTTTTCTCTCCATACCCAACAATTAATGAAGACTTTGATGAGGGCCTTCTCCTTTTTTGTCCGGGAACATAAACCCTTTGTTTTGCCCTCTTAATTTCTTCCTCTGCAGACAGGCCTTCTTCTTCTTCTTCTTCTTCTTCGCACATCTCATTTCCTGAGAATAGCACTTCTGTGTTTAGGGATGCCAAGTCTTGTTCCTCTATTGCATCTAAAAATTTTTCCAGATACCAGATTTATACGAAAGCTTCATTGTAGAGGCTTGATAACAGGGCTGTGCTTTGTGACACACCTCTCGCACAGAGTTCAATTGAACATTTATCCTCCCAATAAGGTACTCAAAGTATGCCTTTGGTACTTGATGGCAGTCAATTTTAATCCATCTCCCTAGAAAACAGGAAAAAGTCTTTAATGATAGGAAATAAGAGGGAGGTTGGCATAACTGCCCATGGGTGGGGGGTTTAGCAGTCAGTGGTTGTCTTGGTACTTGTGATCTCGCTGTTCCCAGATAGGGTTAATTGTTTCGGTTTCTTAACTCGCGGTTGGCAATTTAGTAGTGCATATGACAAAGAATTTCATTGAATATGTCAAATCCCTACCCTCTCACCCCTCTCACACGGACTATCAATTATTTTGTTCTTTCCATAGTAGTACCATGCCATGTACATAAGAAGACAATGCCGTGTCCATAAACAAGTCTTATGGGAGCTACTGTGTTTGCAACCGTGTCTCAGACAAGCCATCAGTGCACCACTGGATAACATCCTCGAAAATGACTCCACCATTTGAAATAAAGTTTTGTCTTTTTGGACTATGCTGACTCGTTTTCACGGTTTGGGGGGTAAGGGGTGGGGGGGGGGGGGCGGTAGTTTCTGAACTATTTAAAACTTCATCACACGAGTTGTAGGTAATAAAAAGCTGGAGGCGGTTTCCGCAATTCCCAAGAATCTTGCGCTACCAAAACCTGAAAGACGCTTGACAAATCGCAAATCCGCTGTTTTACGCAAGCCGGTCGAAAACCCACATTTCGGTTCCCCTCACAGAAGGAATAGTCTGCTGTTGAAGTCTAGTATTAGAAAAATGACCTATTCTTTTTTCGTCAAAACAATGCAGCAATTCATGCAAGATATTGGCACTAGTTTTCATGTACAAGGTAATTACAGTATGTAAAATATTTACCTGGAAGACGAGGATGAAATGTGGAGTTTATCCTTTCCACTAGGCCGGCAATCCATATCTTGTATCCTTGCAACATTTGCGGGGGCAGTTGGTCTCGTGGTTTCGGAACGCTCGCCATTTTTCCTTCCTGGTCTTTAAACACGGGTAACAATTCATTTTCGTTTTCATGGCGTTCCCTCACGTGTTTAGTCAACGAGTAGAGCGTCTTGAACACTTTTTTACAGGACGAGCAATCCACCGTGTAAACGGACATTGTGTGAAAAGCGAGTAGCCTTGAAACCCTGATATACCAGCTGTTTCATATATTTCCGCGGGTTTCGTTTAGCCGATTACGTCAGCATTAAGTGACCGGATATGCTGTATTTCCAATACCATTTTCTACCAAAATCAGGCTGGACATTATGGCCTCCTACACTGGGAAGAGTACTGTCAGTCTTTCATGACAGTCTGTTTAAATGATTAGCATCCTCGACATTTTAACTCTGCTACAAGTTCCACTCGTAATATCGAGCAGAACAATCAAAGGAGATGTGTAAACCACACTAGCCTGGTAGAAAATTACTCGATCTAACGCGTACCAGCCGCCAACCAAAAGAGATGAAAAACAAAAAGATAGAACAAAGGCTAATTGGGAAAGTAAACTCTTTAAGAACAGGACTAACCAGGTTTAGTGAAAGTCCGACCGTACAAAGACATTTTCTAGGAATTTTGTCTCGGAAATCGCCCTTCCTTTGGGTTGGGAGTTCTTTTAAGTTGACGTGTGATTTACATTGCACAAATCGCTGGGTTTAATCGCCGAGTTCGGGTTTCATAGATTCGCAAAGCGTTGACGTGTGAGTGATATTACGCGTTCATTCAGCAGAGCATTTACCCGATTCTTACTGTGAGATCTGTCACCAGCTTCTATTGTCTTATCTTTTGTCGGGATCAAAGTTCGGTCACTTGAAATGACCGAGCGTCAAGTATCTAGGGCTCGCGGGTCGTCATGATCTGAGCTGCACTGTAAGTGCGTGTAAGAAACAATCAAATTGTGCCTGCAAATAACTTGACTTATTATTTAAACATTGTTTGATAGGAGTTTGATTTATTGTGCATGAATATTACAATGTAGAAGATAATGAACATTGAATATTTACTGCCACACATTTTGAGTTTAGTTCTTCTACATCCTTTGACATTCAGTGCCTTCAAATCAGAGATGCAAAGTTTTTGTCACACAGTAGCTACAGATGTAGATATAAGATCTGTTTCATTGATGAATATTCAGGGCTCAAAATAATGGTCGGTCAATGGGCAATGTCTGGCCAGAATGGTGACTTGACTGGCCAAAAACTTCACTCTCCGGCCATGTTGACCAGTCATATCATGTTGAGACGGTCACGTTGTTCATTCTTGAATAAACAATCAAATCCCCAACTGTAAATCTGAGAGTTTTTAATCTCTTTTTTATTATGACCTCTAATGAAAACATACACCAATGCATACATGTATTTGTTCGAACGGCTAAAGACCATTCGCTTGCTGTTTGTCATGCATTCAAGATCGATAGGAATGCCATTCGAGTGACTGGTCTAGCAGTGACTGGAACAAACAAACTATATTTGTGGGTTTAATTTGGCTCACATTACATGTACTTGATTTTTGCATACATATCCTGACCGGTCAGAAACAACACGTGACCGAGCTAAAATTACTTTGGCCAGTCAACATGACCGGCTACAGTCCAATTTTAAAGGTCACAGTATACATTGGAATGATAAGAAACAAAATAATAACTCCAATGTAAAATTCACTGATTGATATCATACACAGAATTTGCTGACTCATACTCAGACGTAGCTTATCTTATTTAACGAAATGTTTTATGTTACTTGTAGGATGAAGTAAAATTGAGAGTGGTCAATACATGCATACTCCTTGGCATTGATGCTTGATCAGGAAAAAATCAGCCACTGAGAAGTCTACAGTACTTATGACTCTATAAGGGGTCCAAGGCCCATTTCTTGAAGGCCCTGGAAACTTTTTGGGCCCACAAAGCCATCTTTAATTGAGCTGTGCCTAAAAACTAAGAGCTGTATATGCCTGAAACTTCTTGTGTGAAGGAAACCTCTGTTCATATTGAGAATAAGCGATTAAAATAGCTCTGTAAGCATAAGATTTCAGATTTTGGTATGGCTTTCTGGGTGCGAAAACGTTTTGGGACCTTCGAGAAATGGGCCCCTGGTGCATTACAGTCTAACATGGTGACCTTCAACACTTTGATTTGCTCTGGCAGCTTTCTGGCATAAATTCAACCACTTTAAACATTATTTTTTTAATGCTTTGAAGTATCACTTACACTGTACCTGTGTTAGTGAATTAGCATCAAATTTAAATATCTTAGATTGCTAGGTTGATACGTATTGTTCAATACAGCAGCTATAAGATTTCATCATAAAAAGAAAAGGCTATGTTTACATACATGTAGTACCAGAACAATAATTTATTAACTTATGATGTGTTATGGGAACTATGGTACTAGATAGGCCTTTCAATTTCAACAGACCCATATGAATTTTGTTTTTACTGTACAGTTTTTTTATCACAAAAAGAAAAAGTAAAATTTTGAATATTGTTTACAGTGAATGTTTTGTCAGGGGTCCAAACTGTGACTTTGTAAACATAGCCTAAAAGATGTCAGAAGCCTTGTTTTATGTTATGCAATGTAGTATTCCTTTGGCATGAATGTTTTTATGATGAATTTAAAATGTCAATCTCTATCTTGTGGTTAATGTTTTTTCTCCCTATTTTCTGTTATTTCAAAAGAACAATTCACTCTATGAAAAAAGTTGATCAATACTTCACACTTACATTGCAGTAATTTTCATAATAAGGTAAAGGTAAAGTCTGCATACGAGCCACGTGGCCCAACAGGCTGGAGCTTATCCCGCTTTCTGTAGCAGGAAGCGACTAGGACTATTTCTACTCCCCCTGGATGAGATGCCAGTCCATTGCAGGGTTACCCCACCATTAAATTCGCTGGTACCCACTTATACACCTGGGTGGAGAGGCACTGAGAGTAAAGTGTGTTGCCCAACAACACAACAGAATGTACCCGCCTAGAGCTTGAACCCGGATCGCTCGATCAGGAGTTGAGCGCACTACATGTAACTACGAGGCCATCGTGCCTCCCCCATTTTTCATTATTAAGGCTAATTTAATCCTACATTAATTACTTAGTGAGAAAAAACAGTTTATTCATTCATTTTATGACAAAGGTATTATCATTATGTTACATTTGACTTTGTGGATTTAGTATATATTTAAGACAGGTATCCATTCGCAAACAATTTTAATTTAGTAATACACCTAAATTGCAAAATTTTTACTAGTTGTAGTTGACAACAGTATAGTTCTTAATCATTTTATTATTTATGAATTAAATAGAGCTGAATATGACATGGTTTCGCACAATCTTGAAAAGGTCTTGAATTTTAGTAGTCTTCTTGAAAAGTGCTTGAATTCGGTTAAAGGAGCTCAGTCATGGTATTAAAATATTTTGGCCATGCACAAAATTACATTTAAGTCGTCTTGTTATGGATAGATAGAAAAGAAAACATGTTTTATTTGTTGCAATGTGTACATTGTAAACCTTATTCATGGCATATAAAAACTATTTGAATTTTACTGAGTTTGTTCTGATTGCAATAAATTTCTGATTCTGTATAAATTTGCATATTTTATACTATTATAATTAAGGTCAACAGATTTGATTACAATAAAACAGTACATTCCATGCATTTTTCTTCAAGTTATTATTTACAAGTCATTTATCGTACAGGGTTTCTGCCTCCCTTTTTCGGTTTCCATGTTATTTACAGGCTCCCTTTTTCGATTTCCAGGTTATTTACAGGCTCCCTTTTTCAATTTACAGGTTATTTGCAGGCTCCCTTTTTCAATTTACAGGTTATTTACAGGCTCTGCTTTTCAATTTCCATGTTATGTACAGGCTCCCTTTTTCAATTTCCATGTTATTTACAGGCTCCCTTTTTCGATTTACATGTTATTTACGGGCTCCCTTTTTCCATTTCCATGTTATTTACAGGCTCCCTTTTTCCATTTACATGTTATTTACAGGCTCCCTTTTTCGATTTACATGTTATTTGCAGGCTCCCTTTTTCCATTTCCATGTTATTTACAGGCTCCCTTTTTCCATTTACATGTTATTTACAGGCTCCCTTTTTCCATTTACATGTTATTTACAGGCTCCCTTCGATTTACATGTTATTTACAGGCTCCCTTTTTCGATTTACATTTTATTTGCAGGCTCCCTTTTTTGATTTACATGTTATTTACAGGCTCCCTTTTTCGATTTACATGTTCTTTATGGGCCCCTTTTTTGATTTCCATGTTATTTACAAACTCCTTTTTTCGATTTACATGTTATTTACAGGCTCCCTTCTTCGATTTACATGTTATTTACAGGCTCCTGTTTTCATTTTCCATGTTATTTACAGCCTCTCTTTTTTTATTTACATGTTGTTTACAGCCTCCCCTTTTTTATTTACATGTTATTTACAGTATTATGGCACCCTCCCTGTATTAAATTTACATGTTATTTACGGGTTTCCAGGTTGAATGACAATAAATTTACAGGCTATTTACAGTATTTGCAGGAACAGTTTACATGTTATTTACATGATCTTAACCCTTTGCTTTGAAACATTTACAGTGTTTTCTTCATCATTTACATGTTTCACTTAAAATATTTACATGTTATTTACATGAAACCTCCAAAACATGTAAAAGGCGAAAAATCATGTAAATTATTCTTTACAGTCTTTTTTTGATTATTTGCATGTTAATTACATGTTATTTACATACTCTGTAAATTTTCAACTTTTCCAGTGATACAGTTGACGAAGGAGATCGTGGAAAATGGTAAAATACAGTCCAACCCCTATTAAGCGGCCACCTATTAAACGGCCACCCCTATTAGGCGGCCAGTAATCAAAGTCCTCAGTGAGGACTTTTCTATTGTTTTTACCTCTGTTAAGCGGCCAACCCCTTTTAAGCGGCCACGATCCATTTCCCCGTGGATGGCCGTTTAATAGGGGTTGAACTGCACCTTCTCTAGACTGCCTGGTTAGCCGTGTCAACAACAGACTACAGACAACAATTAACAGAAAACCTACACATACCGTGACAGACCACTTGGCGAATCATCTTACAACCCAGCCTGCAAGGCTACCCCTTACACGTTCAAATTACATTTAACTGATTGTCAATTGATTAGTATCAATTTCATATTTTAATTAGTCACTTATTGCAAACTGAATAAAATTCAATTAAATGAAAACAACAAGTGGTGGTTTTGATTGCGTATATTACTTATATTAAAGACAAAAAATAACAAAGCAAACAAAAGTCAATCGCACACACGCGTTCAATACAACTTTTTATTGAGTTTTCGATAATTAACACAAAGAAGAATAACACACAAAGAGACTTCTTAACGGAGCTTCAGCGCGCGAAGTGCGCCAGCAAAGCACCATGGGTTAAGAAAATTGGTAACCCATCAAGCCGAGAAAATTTGGTTATGACGTCAGCGTACGAGCGAGCGAGCGTCCGTCCGTCCTTCCGTACAGACTCTGGGTGAGGGGGAGGGGCGTCTCGAGATAGCCCTAACGGGGAAGCTAAGGAATGCCATCTTTTTTACGCGAGATTTTTCAAGAAAGTGAGAAAAAAACCTCATTTCTATTTGTTATGTCAACAAACGATTGGAGAAGTTGATCTAACGTTTTCAAGATAGGGTTTAACTGAAGCAAACGTGAAAGAGAACGGCAGAGAGCAAGGATTAACAACCAGAGAAGTCGTGAAGAAGATCGCGAAAAAGCGGGCCAGGGCTAGAAAGTAGGCGAGATAGTACTGAACGACGCTGTGAATTAAATCGAGTCAGGGCTAGAGAAAGAAGATGAAATAATACCGAACAATGCCGTTAGGCAGAGCGAACGAGGGCTATAGAGAAGAGCTGAAATACCCGAAAAATTGACTCGGAAGACTACAGAACTTCGCGCGTCGAGATGTACAGCCGTGCAAGAAGTCATGATTTCATCGGGTGATCAACAAGACAAATCAAACGTGTTTCGTGTTTTTAGAGGAAAGAACACAGCGAGAAAAAGTGGCTGATTCGTTTAGCTATCGAAAAGGTTAGTTCAGTTCAGTCTGCGCAACTTTTGCAGGACGTTTCTGCCCATACGATTCAAACTGAAGTGAACCGCCAATTATTGACGACGGTAAGCGACTTTGTTCCATAGAAACATTCGCTTTTTCCATAAAATTAATTATCTAGTTACTTCGGCAAGAGAAGCTTAGAAGTAAAGCTTATGTCATCAATTGGAGTTTTAAAGTCTCCCTGATTATCTGATTTGGAACCATACTGGGAGAAATTTTCATCAATTTCAAGCAATAAGACTAGAGTCGTTGTTGAATATAAAGTTGCATATTGTAAACAAAAAATTTTAGTTTTCTGTCGTTTTTCGCCGTATACCGATAACCTTACCTCTAAAAGTAACAAAAATGTATTTGTATATACTGCCAGGCGAGTTTTGAAGTTTTCTTTGTGTTAGTAAGGACCGCCGCTTCGTAGACTGCTACAATTTCTTCTTCTGTCTACCATTGGAAGAAGGAAAACCATCGATTAGCTATCTTTGACAGCTATTGACGTTCGTGCAGTGTATGAAGATCGGCTATTTACTGAGTTAGGAGTCAAGTTGAGTTTGAATTGAGTTTGAGTTAAGTTTGAGTTGCCGGTTTTTTTTTTACACTTTTGACTAAAAACGTACTAAAGCCGAGTGGAGAATGAGGAGAAGTCAGCGGTTAAGAGTCATAGGCGGCCATGTTTGTTTTCGCTCACCTGTGACTCTGTTACCTTCGTTTGATTGTGTCAGTGTCACTAATATCACAGTAGTAATCCTGACAAGGCTGACACGCCATTGCCCCAAAGCCTACAAAATGTACAATGCAATAAGTTGCTAGGAGTAAACGAGGAGTGAGGACATATTAACCCTACAAACTTAATGTGAAATGATCTGCTTATTTTCCATAAAAGATGACCTGGACCGCTCATCTAACACCTGTTTTAGTGAAAAATACGGAAAACGGTAACTCAAACTTAACTCAAACTTAACTCAAACTTAACTCAAACTCAACTCAAACTCAACTCAACTCCTAACTCGGTAGTTACCTTATCTCCAGTGTATGTTGTCATGCATACTGAGTTAATAAATTATAGAGACTTTTTGTTTGTTTAATTTATTGGGTTTAGTGAAATGATTGGCTGAATTTCTTTTAAGGTTATTGGTGGAAGACTGGTAAAACTACGGCCGAAAAAAGGACTACAAAGCCGTCGGCAAAAATAATATTCAAATTACGCTTTAGCACGAATAATTATTAAACTTGACCGCAAGTCTTTGAGTTTTTGGACGATTTCCAGCCTCTAAATGCCTCTAAAATCAATCTTAAACGAATTTTCTGTAACATTTCTGTAATCTTTCGTTTGATTCAGGTGTAGTGATATGCATATTGTATTCATGTAGTTTTCCTCTGTTTTGTTGTTGTTGTTGAAATGTCGAGTAGATGATTAGTATTGCACTAGGCTTGCTGATGCAGCAAGTATGGAACATAATTTACCAAAATACTAAATCCATACACTCTTCTGAAACCTGGTAAATTGCTAATAGCACCTCCATACACTGAATTCATAAATGGCGGACCGCTCGGATAAGCCTCTGTACGAGAGCATGAAAACGAGGCGGGTGAGGATAGAATCCCTAACTCCAATATGGCGATAAGTGCGGAGACGTCTACAGCTCCAGTTTTACTAAAGGAAAGTGATATCACTGAAGATGGTCTTGCCGGCAGGAAACCAGCAGAGTTGGGAAAAGCTAATCTTTTGTTTTGGTAGCAATTTAAGCGTGATCGTGAAATCACAGCTCGTAAGACGACAGTATGTTTTCTTATGTTTACATCGAATGATGCGGATCCTCTGGCAACCTCTACTAGGGTTAAAGTTGAACACAGAACGTTTTTCACTTTTTCGCTGTTTTTCAGATACACAGCTGTAGTATTTTACCAAATAAGACTTGATCGTTTCTTGCTGTTTTTTGGTCTAGTTGTGTCTTTACAGTGAATCATGAAGGTCAACAGGTTGCCGAGAGAAATTCATTGTCAATCTCCTTTTTAATAATAACTGCAGAAATTCTCGCGCGCTCATTGGCTAATTTTTATTGTCAATAAGCGGGCAGACACATGAATTTATGATTTATGCGATGCGTCAGCGAGCGAGCCCAGACAATTTGACAATTTGTTATCGTGAAAACAAATTGACATAAGTTTTTAATGCTTCTGTCCTATTATTAACGATGAATTTCGCCATAACAGTGTCAAAGTAGTCTGCGAATCCACTCGGCTATCGCCTTGTGGATCCACAGCTACTTTGACAATTTTATGACGAAATTCATGATCAATAACAGGACAGACGTATGAAAAACTGACGTCAGTTTGTGAAATTTACAATGATTAAGCCGAAATAAAAAAGTCAATGATTGTACTATTTCCCTTTTAATTCTTGATTTCCCATTAGGGATCTTACAGGAATAAACATGAGCATTTGCTGGATAAAAGCTCTTGATATGTCTGAAATCAGTACTGATGGATCTTATGGCTTTATACATAGTAATTTTAGGTTAGAATAATTTTCAGCATTCTTCCGGGAAGTTTATTTTTAATAAGAAACTTTAGCGTTCTCTGTTAACTGGCTTAATTATGGAGAAATCCTTCATTGTTTCCTTTTTCGATCATCGTTTTAACTACAGTGAGTAAAATCTAAAATCTGTAAAATTTGCTCTGGTGAAAAAAGATAATCAGTGTGCGGACACTATTGTTTTTCGTAGCTCTAAGTTTTAAATGCATAGAGACTTCTTGGAGATGGATATTTGAAGCATTTTTAAACGTAAAGGACTATAGGAACAATTTTCAGTGGTGCTCAGTACCACGGGAATAAGAAACATAATGCTCTTCATGTGACAATACCAATAAGTTGCCCTTTACATTATATATGACTAAAAAATGGTACCACCTTATTGAGAAATCAATTTTAGCAGAATAATAAAAATATTTGATGTCACCTGCTGCTTCATGTAATTTATGCCATGGGTAAAATTGGTAACTGTGCCCTCAAACCAGCTTACCTTGATAATGGTTTCGGAGCAAAACTGAATACCAAAAATTATAAATGTTAAATGTACCCTAAATCGATTGTAAAGATGGCTGATAAGGCCACTGCTTGTCAACCATAAAATGAGCTGCAAAATGACCAAGCATGATACTGAAGTTATAAAAGCTACTTAGAATGGAAATTACTAGGCGGGCGACCCTAAAAGCTGGAATGACGGAACGGCGGAATCACGGAACGGCGTAAAATGACCCCAAATCCTAAAAGATGGAATCGCGGAACGGCGCCGGAACGGTGGAAAATCCTCCGAAATCCTAAAAGACGGAACGGCGGAAAATCCCCGAAATCCTTAAAGACGAAATGATGGAAAATCACCCGAATTCCTTAAAGACGGAATGACGGAAAATCCCCCGAAATCCTAAAAGATGGAATGACGGAAAATCACCCGAAATCCTAAAAGACGGAATGACGGAAAGTCACCCAATATCTGAAGAGGAGTTAGGGAAAGTGAAATGGGTTTGTGAAACCCCCCTCCCCGTGTAAAATAGTAAATATTTCTTTTGTTATTGTTAAGAATTTGTTATCCTTTAGATTTCTACTACCAATTCTCGTGTAGCTTTCGCATATTACAGTGATAACAATGGGGTGACAGGCCTACACAGCTCCTATCCAAGTGTAATAGCCGCTTTGAAAGTTTTGCTCGAACTAGTTTATCTTTAAGGATCTGCCCCTTTGGTATGTTACGATAGAGGGATGTTTAAATGTTTCGCTAAGCAATAATCCTGTGTTTTTAGGAGGACATTTCACCAGAGTAGAGCCGTTAGAGGTCATAGTTCTGTGTGGTTTCAGCTGTTATCCGCGTGTAATTTGTAGACTTTGCCACCTCTGTTTTTTTTCCACGTGCTAGTTTTTTGGCTCCTTTGTACTGCAAGATATGTTTTAAGCTCTCTAAATATTAACTCTGGAGGGGCAAAGTTTGAAATATTCCGTGAACATGTTGGTTACTTGCATTTTGTATTATTACGCCGGGCCCGGCTGTTTGATTGACTGTTACAAGTTATGCGGCTTCTTTTCACGGATGTCACATCTATCTTTGTCCGGCTTCGCCAGAGATAGCTGTAGCTTTCCTTGCGGAAAACTATAAGTCTGTCTTAGAGAGACGTTCTTATGTTTCTTGCATCAATTTCATCGAGCTTTTTGTCCTTCCACTTTGTTCGTTGTGGCACTGCAAATGTATATCGCCTGCATGCTCTCAAATTTGTACATGCATGGCACAAAGGTATTTGGTCAGAACTCTTTAGCCATTTTTTCCAATAAGCCAGCAACGTACATAATTATAACACCAGGTATGCGGCCAATCAAAATCTTCACAAATTTCGAGTAAAAACAAATACTGGCAAACAAATGAGCTCATTTATGGCCATTGATCTTTAGCAAGAAGTACCATACAAGTTTTCATTTTCCGCCGTTCCGCCGTTCTACCGGTCCATCATTCCGGCTTATAGGGTCGCCCTTGCTAGGCCCTTTGCTTCAAGTGCACTCAAAGAAAAGCTACAACAAAAAGACATAAATAGTTCGTATAGTGTGATCGTCCGGGTGAGTGTAGTTCTGAAAAGAACTGTTGTTGGTGACTGACGTTTCGACAACCTGAGCGGAAGTCATCTTCAGAGTCAAGTGAATAGTGTTTGTCAGTCGATGATCTTATAAGTCTGGTCCGTTGAACGTGATTGGTCAGTATAGCCATGATGGTATTGGCTGAAAGACTCGTGTAAAGTTTGTCATCAGTCATTGGTGGGTTTCGATCCGTCTATTGTTAGTCAAGTAGGTCGGTTTTGGTCCGTGTATTGTTAAGTCGGTCTGTTAGAAGTCCGTTTGTCGGTTTCGTTTCTGTCGTGGATAAGTCGTTTGTAAGGCGCCGGTAGTTGTTGACATCTGTTAAGAGGCCTTTGTTCTAGGTTAGTGTACCAGCTTTCCAGAGTCAGTCGTTGAAAATAGTTTGTACTGTAGGTTAAGCACTGAGCAGAGTCCCAGTCAATGTTGTGGTTTGTCAGTTGATGATGTACAGCAATGTGATTGTTGGCATCACCATTTCTCGTGGCTCGTTTGTGTTCAGTCAGTCTCGTGTTAAGGTTTCTGCCAGTCTCACCAATGTAGGAAGCCTGGCAGTCGGAGCATTTGATCTTGTAAACTGCTCCCTGTCTGTCGTTAGGTTCGTCTCTGTCTTTCACGTTGGTCAGTAAGTGTCGTAACGTAGTTGTAGGTTTGTGGGCTACACGAATGTTGTAGGGCTGTAGGATCCGCGAGATGGTCTCAGAAGTGCCCTTAATGTAAGGTATAGTCACTGTAGTAACAGGCGTAGGGTTCCTGTTCGTAGCGTCAGCTTCAGTAGGTCGATAAATGTTTCGTCTAATAAAGTCAGCGTTGTAGTTGTTTTTGTGAAAAACACGTTCAAGGTATCTGTTTTCGTCACGTAAGCTGTCCGGTGTGTCACAAACTAGTTGCGCTCGTCTCGTCAAAGTCTTTATAGTCGTGGCTTTGTGTGAAGTCGGGTTGTAGGATGATTCGTCAAGTAATCTGTCGGTATACGTTGGTTTTCTGTACACTGTCGTTCGTAGTTCGTTGTTGTCGCGGCTTACCAAACAGTCTAGAAAAGGAAGTTTTCCATTTTCTTCGATCTCTTTAGTAAACTGGATGTCGGCGTTCTGTTCGTTTAGGTGGTCGTGAAAATCGTCAATTTCGTCTTTGTGAACGGCGGTAAAGGTGTCGTCAACGTAGCGTAACCAAAGCGGTATCGTCTGTCGGCAAGTTGCAAGGGCGCGTTCCTCCACGTGTTGCATCACAATTTCTGCGACAACAACAGAAACAGGCGACCCCATTGCTGTTCCATGCAACTGTTTGTAGTGTTTACCGTTGTACTGAAAGTAAGTCGATGTAAGGCAAAGGTTCAGTAAGTCCATGATGTCTTCTGTAGGTAACGGCAGTTCAACAGTAGATTGTTGTATAGCGGTCTCGGTACACTGTAATGCCAATTGAAGTGGAATACTGGTGAACAGTAATTTCACATCAAAGGACACAAGTTTGTAGTCGTCAGGTATCTGTACTGTCTTAATAGCGTCAATAAAGTTCTCCGTAGATTGTAGTTTGCGTCTTGATTTGTCAGTAAGGGGTTGCAGTATGGTCGTCAAGTACTTAGATAGTTGATACGTAGGGGACCCACAGAATGACACTATAGGTCGCATCGGTATACCAGGTTTGTGCAGTTTCGGTAGTCCGTAAAGTTTCGGTGGTCGAGGTACTGAGCACCTCAGTCGATAGTAGCGTTGAGTGTCAATAGCGTCAGTCTTTTTAAGCGTAAGTATTTTGCTGTTAAGTTTACGTTGAAGTGCTGGCGTCGGGTCGCGTTTAAGTTCTTCGTAAGTTTGTTTGTCGTTAACAAGTGCGTCCATTTTGTCAAAGTAGTCAGTCTTGTCCATAACAACAGTGACGCGTCCTTTGTCGGCTGGTAGTATGACAATGTTGTTGTCGTTTTTCAGTCGTTTCAGTGCTTGCTGTTCGTCTTTTGTCAAGTTATTGTCAGGTATAGAGGCTGATTGTACCGTGGAAGCAATTCTGCTTCTGATGTTATCCTTGGCAGATTCTGATAAGTCTCGCTGACGAGACAGAACCGCCTCAACACTAGATACAATAGACTCGGTCGGTATCCGTTTAGGCGTCACTGAGTGTTTTAGTCCGTAGGACAGTACGTGAGTCTCGGTTTTGTCTAAGGGACGGGAAGAAATATTCCTGACCCAGTTGTCGTCAGTTTTCGGTCGTTTTCTGTCTTTATTGCGTTGAAGTGTTGTCAGTTTTCGTTCTTGTTCAGTACGAACGCGGTCTGTGGTTTTGTCGGCTCGCCTGTCGGCGATTGTCATAACAGTGTCAAGTAAGTTAGTCGGTAACAGTTGTTTAAGTTTGTCAAGTTGTTGTTGTAGTCTGTTGTTGCAGTAGTTGAGTCTTCTGTGACAGTTGTTTATCCGTGCTTTGACCAGACGTCTGCAGGTGGATTTGACGATCTGGATGGCCTCTTGTGTGTTCAACGGAGACTTAAGTTTAAGTCCGGCCGGAACGAGACCCTGGTCTTTGCAGCGGTGGTTGAACCAAAGTTGTTGGCGTATTCGTCTGACAGTACTTACCGAACTGATGTAGTTGTTCGCAAGTCGTTCTCTCTGTCGTCCAAGTGAACGTAACACAGTAAATGGTTTGAACCTGACAATAACTTGACAAAAGACGAACAGCAAGCACTGAAACGACTGAAAAACGACAACAACATTGTCATACTACCAGCCGACAAAGGACGCGTCACTGTTGTTATGGACAAGACTGACTACTTTGACAAAATGGACGCACTTGTTAACGACAAACAAACTTACGAAGAACTTAAACGCGACCCGACGCCAGCACTTCAACGTAAACTTAACAGCAAAATACTTACGCTTAAAAAGACTGACGCTATTGACACTCAACGCTACTATCGACTGAGGTGCTCAGTACCTCGACCACCGAAACTTTACGGACTACCGAAACTGCACAAACCTGGTATACCGATGCGACCTATAGTGTCATTCTGTGGGTCCCCTACGTATCAACTATCTAAGTACTTGACGACCATACTGCAACCCCTTACTGACAAATCAAGACGCAAACTACAATCTACGGAGAACTTTATTGACGCTATTAAGACAGTACAGATACCTGACGACTACAAACTTGTGTCCTTTGATGTGAAATTACTGTTCACCAGTATTCCACTTCAATTGGCATTACAGTGTACCGAGACCGCTATACAACAATCTACTGTTGAACTGCCGTTACCTACAGAAGACATCATGGACTTACTGAACCTTTGCCTTACATCGACTTACTTTCAGTACAACGGTAAACACTACAAACAGTTGCATGGAACAGCAATGGGGTCGCCTGTTTCTGTTGTTGTCGCAGAAATTGTGATGCAACACGTGGAGGAACGCGCCCTTGCAACTTGCCGACAGACGATACCGCTTTGGTTACGCTACGTTGACGACACCTTTACCGCCATTCACAAAGACGAAATTGACGATTTTCACGACCACCTAAACGAACAGAACGCCGACATCCAGTTTACTAAAGAGATCGAAGAAAATGGAAAACTTCCTTTTCTAGACTGTTTGGTAAGCCGCGACAACAACGAACTACGAACGACAGTGTACAGAAAACCAACGTATACCGACAGATTACTTGACGAATCATCCTACAACCCGACTTCACACAAAGCCACGACTATAAAGACTTTGACGAGACGAGCGCAACTAGTTTGTGACACACCGGACAGCTTACGTGACGAAAACAGATACCTTGAACGTGTTTTTCACAAAAACAACTACAACGCTGACTTTATTAGACGAAACATTTATCGACCTACTGAAGCTGACGCTACGAACAGGAACCCTACGCCTGTTACTACAGTGACTATACCTTACATTAAGGGCACTTCTGAGACCATCTCGCGGATCCTACAGCCCTACAACATTCGTGTAGCCCACAAACCTACAACTACGTTACGACACTTACTGACCAACGTGAAAGACAGAGACGAACCTAACGACAGACAGGGAGCAGTTTACAAGATCAAATGCTCCGACTGCCAGGCTTCCTACATTGGTGAGACTGGCAGAAACCTTAACACGAGACTGACTGAACACAAACGAGCCACGAGAAATGGTGATGCCAACAATCACATTGCTGTACATCATCAACTGACAAACCACAACATTGACTGGGACTCTGCTCAGTGCTTAACCTACAGTACAAACTATTTTCAACGACTGACTCTGGAAAGCTGGTACACTAACCTAGAACAAAGGCCTCTTAACAGATGTCAACAACTACCGGCGCCTTACAAACGACTTATCCACGACAGAAACGAAACCGACAAACGGACTTCTAACAGACCGACTTAACAATACACGGACCAAAACCGACCTACTTGACTAACAATAGACGGATCGAAACCCACCAATGACTGATGACAAACTTTACACGAGTCTTTCAGCCAATACCATCATGGCTATACTGACCAATCACGTTCAACGGACCAGACTTATAAGATCATCGACTGACAAACACTATTCACTTGACTCTGAAGATGACTTCCGCTCAGGTTGTCGAAACGTCAGTCACCAACAACAGTTCTTTTCAGAACTACACTCACCCGGACGATCACACTATACGAACTACTGATACTCCTGGGTTCAAACCATTTACTGTGAAAAGGACATAAAACAACTATGGTAGCATGCTTGTTGTGTCTACTATTTAACCTTATATGACAAAGTCATATTATTCTTGCTGTTCATGCCAATAAAAGTGCTACTCCGAGATTATGAATTTGATTAACAACCGTCTTTTTGTTGTTCCAGGTAAGTGTATATATGGACATACAGGTTAATTAAGCTTATTCCTGGTACACAAACAACAAAATAATTTACAAAACTCGAAATAATTTAAATTTTATTCAGCAAAGTTTTACAACAACTTTACATGCAAGTCAAGGAAATAGGCGAATGTCTAAAGAAAATGAAATGTTGGAACTTAGGATCTGTATTGTTAGCGGAAAATAGCAACATATTATTTCGTTGCCAAAGGATCATTCGATGTAAACATACCGTCGTCTTACGAGCGGTGCTTTCACGATCACGCTTAAATTGCTACCAAAACAAAAGATTAGCTTTTCCTAACTCTGCTGGCTTCCTTCCGGCAAGACTAGCTTCAGTGATATCACTTTCCTTTAGTAAAACTGGAGCTGTAGGCGTCTCCGCTTCACTTATCGCCATAATGGAGTTGGGGATTCTAGCCTCACCCGCCTCGTTTTCATGCTCTTGTACCGAGGCTTATCCGAGCGGTCCGCTATTTATGAATTCGGTGTATTTACCCCTTTTGCACATGAACATGAAATATTTTTTCATCAATCAGGGATCCTGCATGAAAAGAAAGCTCTGCACCGAGTTTGATTCCATTAGTGCCACTGCATTTGGTCGGGGATACACGGTCTTTATTTTTGTGTGGCTTACACGAAGTGTAAACCACGCTATGTCATGGCCAAGATATTTATTCCTAGATTTGTCACGGTGAACAGAGCGCTTGTCACGTGGTTTACTATCGTCGAGGATAGGCTCCAGTCTACGCTCGGCTAAGTTACGTAAGCTTCAAAGCTTCAGAAAGCGGCCATTTTATCGTATCGGGCTCTAGTTTCCTCTGCCTTTAGTTTTAAAGGTAAGTCGTATTCATTTTGAGCTTGGTGTTCAGTTCTGCATCTTATCATTTCTTTTACGTGTCGAAAATCTGGCTTCGTAATTAAGTACAAGTAACGAAACCCGTTTGCAATTGTTGTTTCGCTTTCAGGTATTCAGGCAAGTCGACAAATCGAGACGGTCACCGGGAGTAAAGTTCCTCGCGAAAGCTAGGACAGACTTGACATGTGTCCAGTGCAGGTTCTACAGGAACCGTTGTACTGTTTTGAATTAGAAAACACAAAGAGAAAATACACTGGAAAAAGTTTGGGGCAAAACGAAGTTTATTGAAAAACAAGCACGGAAGAAAAAATGAAATTAACCCCATTGGAAGGGAAGGGTGGGTAAAACGATCAACGAGAGGCCGCAAATGACCTCTGGAACGTCAGGAGATAAGTTGACCCAGGAGAAACTTGACACTGCCTAAAGACATGAACGCAAACAAAAGGGGGTGTGTTCCTAATTACGCGCTTTGACAAGGTCAAAACCACCAAATGCACAAAGGCAATATTCATTGCTTTGAACCGTCAGAAGTTTAAAATGTCTCCATCGGTGACCACAAATTCAAAGACAGTACCGCTTGAGGGTGATGGACAAAACACTGGCCCCCAGTCCATGGACTACCCAAATGGACTACCCTAAAATGGACTAACCCTAAAAATAATATTCCAAATGAGTACAATTTAATGTTCTTAGCTGCTAGTATACTTAAAGTACACATAACTTCCGCTTATGTTCACCCTGTACAGCCTTTAGCCACCATTTTGAATAATTGTACTTAAAATAAGCAACTGCTGAACACAGAATGGTGCGAAAAGCGTAAAATCAAACCAAATTTCATCATTTGATTATTAATGGCTGTTATCAATTAGAGGTACCAATCAGTATCAAGATCATACAAGTGTAAACATAATAACTTGAAAAGTGATTGAAATGTGAGAAAGGAACCCAGTCTTATTTGATTTAGGAATGGCACATTATTAAATGTAAATGTCACACAGTGATTTTCAATTTTATTCCATGCGATTCAGTCAGCCACTACACATGCACAAGCTAAAAGATGACATGATAGGAGATGACAGGATTAATGGCTGAATAGTAAACCTTCCGGGAACAACGACAAATTAACAAGGTAGCCCGCAGAACATTCAGTTCCTTTCCATCCATTAATAGCCCTTAATTGTTCCAAAATAATTTGCAAGCAAACAGGCTGAATCTGAATGTTTACAATGCATTTGAGAAAAATACTGGTCTTGGCGTTATTATTATTATATTATACTAGCGTTATTATATTATTTTTAGAGTTAGTCCATTTTAGCGTAGTCCATTTGGGTAGTCCATTGGGGTGGTCCATGGACTGCGGGTCAGTGTTTTGTCCATCGCCCTGCTTGAGTTTGAAAACAATATAAATCACAGACGCCTTCTCAAGACTTTCGGAAACAAGAGGGTAATATATTTCATCGCTTTACATTTGGATGGAATGAGTGGAATTGCTTGTTTGCAAATGTAAGTCATGGAAGAGGTCATTCAACGATCAGTTGACTGTAAACTGTCGATTTGCGAAATTTATTTTTATCGTTTTGAGTAAGTACGCTTCTTCGCCTCACTTTGAATATGAATTGTGACCTTTTCTCTTGGTCTAAATAAGATATTCAAACGTGAAATAAATTACCATATTAGAGTTGATTTGTATTTGTTTACTGTACTTAGAAATCATAATCACATTGTTCGTAAAGTAAGCTTATTATATTTGGAGATTTAGACGATAATTTCTTTGCTATTTTTTAAATTAACATTGTTTACCATACATTAATGTGATGTATGGATTTGTCTTATGTAAATTTGTTAAGCCATATATACAATCAGTTTTATTTAAAACTGGATCATTGCATAATACAATTTGAGTTTCCAGTGGCTTGTTAGCGGTAATACATGTACTAGTATATCATTCAGGAATTATGCCATGCTCTACAAATATATATGGTAAGTTTATATGTATAATTTAATTATCAGGCGTAAACAATTATTGGATGAGGTTTTTGTGATATCCGGAATAATCAAGGTCAAGGTAAATGTTATCAGCCGAAGCCGAAGGCTGAGACTGAAACAATAACCAAGACCTTGATTATTTTTGACATCACAAAAACAAAAACTGAATCTCATTAACGCACCGAACACAGTTTATTTTTGACGTGAACTTGACACTGCTCTTGGAAATCATCCATTGCGCGCGCAAACTACGGATTATTCACTAATCTGCTAGCAGATTAGTGAATAATCCGTAGGTTGCGGTGTTTCCCAGAATTAACCGTAGGTTTTAGCCAATGAGAAAACAGATGGTGACTATAGTGTGTAATAAAAACGATTATTGCACTCGCGTTTCTTGGATATGAAATGATTATAGTCAACTCAATGCTACATGCCTCGTTGGCTATCCATCGTGTTATATCCAACCTGCACTCATGGAATAATTATTTGCAGGCTTCATAAAAAGATTTAGGCTTTCTTGGGAAATTGTCCACTCCATTTAGAGCTATTGTGGTTATGCTTTGATATGGTGTGAGCTTGTACTTTGTGGTGTAAATGAAGCTAAAATATTATTGAATGATTGACTGATTGATTGAATGATTGACTGTTCGATTGATTGATTGATTGATTGAGTGAATGATTGATTAATTGAGTGATTGATTGATTGATTGAAAGATACCTACACTCCAGTAACAAATATCTCATCTCATCAGCAAGCACAAAAAATGGCAAATGCTCCCCAATTAACCGATTGCCTACATTTTAAAGGGCTTGCTTTGCAGCAGGAAATAATACAATGAATGTACAATACAATGATTCAGTTAATCTTTTGCTGATTTTGCTGACTTTTACAAATAGTGTGCTAAACCCTTAAGAAAAATTTTTTTAAAGTTTGGTGTGCGATATATTTATCAAGACCTATTAACCTTTTTAGTTATAAGCTGAAGCAATAAGTTTCAATTACTCACAAATTAGAAAATACATTTACAGTACAGCAGCATCTCATTTACCATATTGTAACCTTTACTACGATGAAACTAAATAGTTGAAAGCCCCACACGAGCACACTTTGTGATTCTCTGTAATAGCACCCTATTCTCTAAAATACCTCATATTTTCACCTTCTTCTATCGATCACTGACCTTTCGAGTTGAAAATCTTAGTAGTGTCTCTCATTTTTTTCATGATAATTCAGTTTTATCCTAATTAAAAGTATAACTTGTAAGCCACACATGTACGCATTGCGAACCTATTTTTCAATTTTTTTAGGGGTTTAGGTGTTGAGCTTTGGTGCACGTGAAGGCACAGGCTTCCCAAGCTCAAAATACGTGGTGTATGCGACAGCTTGTGGATATAGAGAATTGCATGGGAAAACCACCGATCGTAAAAAAATTGTGTAAATAACTATCTCATTTGAAATAAAGTTCTCCTACCGTTGTCTCTCCGTCTAAAAGATTTTCTTTTAGAAGGAGAAACAATGGTTTCAAATAACTTCACTAAACGACGTCAGAATGGCTTTAAAATCGTCAGAAGAGGCAGGTACGCGACACATTTGAGGTAAGAAAACTTCATTTCAAATGAGATAGTTATTTACACAATTTTTTTTTTATGATCGGTGATTTTCCCACACAATTCTGTGTCTGTCACATACACCGCGTATTTTAGGCTTGGGAAGCCTATGATGTAGGATATATTTTTTATTCATTTAATTAGCTGCAATGTTACTGCTGTGTTGATTAAACATATCTTGGCCTGGCTGATCAAAACCTCCAAGTGCGTTCAATTGTCTACATGTAGTGAAGGCAAAATATGTGTAGATAGTATAACTTAATTGTAGCTTACTTATTAATTCTTGACATAATTTAATAACAAAATTTTATAATTAATGGGGTAACCCAGTAGTTAACAGTCCTTGTAGTCCACGATCTTAGTGGAGAAAAAAAAAAAAAACATATCAAGTATTAAGGTTGAATTGTTATTGGAAGCCTACATAAACGTATTCATCAACAAAGTGTTATTTTAAGCATTTGTGCCACAGCGATTTTGTCATTGTGACTGTTGCAAGTTTGTGGTAGGGAATGGATCGCAGTACATTCATATATGCTGTTCGTAATACTGTACAGCTGCCATACCTTTAACTGTATCTTTTTACGGTCCCTTTTGGGAAGAGTCCTAAGGCTATGTAGAATTCCAGTAATTTTTAAAAGGTAGTATTAGCATATTTTATGAAATACCTTGTTTTGACAGCTGTCAATTGAGCATAACATGGATGTCCAATATCATGAATGTACGATTAAACCAAGGCTGCATGACTTGGTTTTAGCTGGAGTATTACCGCCATGTTCCGCGTTGTTGGGCGCACGTGCCACGATCCACACCCCTAGCCATGTTGACCATGAAAAAACAGCTGACTTTTATGGTTTTCAATTTCTATGCGTGCATGTGGTTCTGTTTCTTTGGTTATGGGGCTCCGCTTGGTGGCGGCCGCCGGGAGCTCTGCTATAAAGGTGGCCGTATCATAAATTGTTTCAGAAAAAATGGAAGGAAGGAATAAGTTCATGGTTTAAGGTTACCATATACCTTTAGAGGTGTTTCGCATTCAAGAGAAGTAATGCTTCTGTTTTATACTGTACTGTAGATACCTAAGCCCCTATATCAAATTAAAGCTTTAACAGAGCTGTTTATCAAACAAGACCAAGAATTTTGAAATAAAATTAATTGACCAATTATCCAGGCCCCCTTATGGGAGCATCCAAATCACCTTTAGAAAGCTGCAGGTCGATACAATTTTTTTTGCTTATTAAATTCGTTACTCAGGTTCCAAACCCAAAGTGTTAAAACGATGTGTCTGCATTTTGCCATAATCAATTTCAGTGAAAAGTTACACAACATTTTTTATATACGATTAAAAAAAGTATATGGAGTGATTGTACAAAAATCACTCTTGGAAAAAAAAGAAAATATTTTAAAATATTCCCTGACATGTTTTTGTTGTTTACATGTCAAATTAGCTGCATTGCTTAGATGCAAGACACCTCAAAAGGCATACGGTAACCCTAAAGACAGCATTTACAACAGCGGAGTGCTGATTCTAAACTATATTCTTACTCTAGATCTAGACTACACAATCATATCACTCAAGACTGCAAAACCTCCATGACCTAAAGGCAAGGTCAAGATCAGATCTACTGACTGTTTTTTAAAAAGAGGAAGCTTGGGATTGCATAACACCAGATATGCATGTTTGCCAAGATGACTTGACATCCCAATTTGTGTATGGTTTTTTTTTAACCAGGACATTCAATATAGACTAACGACAACAAAAGAAAAGCTACTAACTGGAATGCAAACAGTTTTAAGACCTAAATAGAAGATCAGGATGTCTATAATTACTTGGACCAGGACGATGAGCATAAACTGAGAAGAAAGTCGAACTCACTAGATGGAATGCAAACAGTTTTTAGACACCGCAAAAGTGTTACTCTTTTCTTTTCAGTACAGACTGAAGTGTCATCATGTTCAAGATCATATATTTCATGAAAAGGTTGCAAGGATAATATTTGAAATAATTTTCCTAATAGGCCTCTTGCAATAATGGACGACATCGCCTCAGCAAAGAAAGGGAGATATTCTAGTGTCATTTGTTAATTGCCATTACAGAAAGTAAGAAAGATACTAACTTTACATACTAATTAAACTTTGACAATCCTACCTGCAAGAAAACTTAGAAGACTTGCATGAACTCTTCAGATCACATGAAATACATGGTACTTCAAATGAATGGTTCTTGATCCTTCTCAAACGTTACTCAAAAATTACAGATACAAGATGCAACTATGGAACTGATAAACATGATGCATGTGCTGACCTTTCATGAAAGCCTATACATTGCTGATGAAAACTTTAAATAAGCATAAAAGCAAATGACTTTTAACTAATTAATTAAATTAGGAAAAAAGTAGACATAGAGTTCTAGAGCTGGTATTAGCTCTACAGGCTGTGCGCTTTCCCAAGCTTCAGATATTAAATTTTGACGAAATATTTTGAGCAAATTTACAGAGCCCAGTATGAAGCCACCTTGTTGCTGTACCTCCACTGTACACCAACATGGCAGCAGGCAAATAGTGCAAACATCTGGAACTTACATTGGATATCTAGGCGGCTGATTATCTGAACTGAACAAGCAAACATCTAAATAAGCACTTTTCCTAATATTTTAACTTCTAAAAAGGCTAAAAATAATGAGATGAGTAAATATTTTTTGACAAATGCGTCTGTAACTTTATGTTACGCACTGCCATAACTCCGAAATTCAAAGTGTGCTTGTTTCCAGACAAAGCAAGCTATTAAGCTGAAAAGTTGTTAAAAGACGTAAATTTACACCCCTCTTATGCTTGATGAGGATAAAAAACTTCAATTGGTGGCTCTTTAGTTTTGGATTTTAGAAAATGATGATGTCACGTGCAAACAAAGATTACGTCCTGGAGGTCAGATTGGGTACGATTTGAGGTCTCAGATTGAATGTTGTTTTTAGCATGAACTTCTCAATATTAATTTTATTTCAAACCAATTAGAACGTAGAAGTTCACCAAATAGCTTAATCATTTAAGTATCTGTATTGCCTGTAAAGCTTATCAGCCAAGGGAAAACAGCAACTCCTTCTACATGTATATGAAGGAGTTGTTTGACTCGGCTTCTGAACTAATATTAGCCTGCAAAGAAAGTTGTGTCTGATAGCACAAAGCCTAGCAGTTCCTTGGGAAATTTTTTTGAGGAAATTCAAATTACAGGAGTACTGTAAGAGATGAAATTTTGGGGAGCAGCGAGAATGACTTTTAGGCAAGGACATCATAGTTACAGCTTGCTGAGAGGATAGGCAAAAAATTTGGTAACACGGTTTTAAGTAAATGATGCTGCTTGAAGTGCAAACAGCCCAATACATTTAAGATTGCTTGGCAAGAAGGGAGGAGTAATATGAACGTACAAAATCTTTTATGTTGTAGTTTCTGGTTGTGACTCCTGCAAGTCAAATGACAAAACTACGTAACAGAAATACCACAAACAGCTTACTTGTTAGGAGTTCAAGCAAAGTTTCCCAATAATGTATTCTTAAAACACAAGAAACACTATTTTGCACCGAAATACTTATTACAGTGAAACAGCCAAAACTGTGAACACCTCAATATGTCTGGAATGTTTATTGTGTAATAACCAAATATGAGTGAGATCTTCAAGCACAGAAACCACAGAACACAGATGTATTGCATCGATCACGGAACTATAAATACATGTATAGTTTTGGTTTTCGCTTTGTCCCAAGATTCACCCTCTGTCTATTTTCAAGATCCTCCCGGCCGGAGGGACAAGATCACAGAAAACTGAAAAAATTTAACTGTAGAATGATTCTAGTGTAGTATAAAACTAAAGAATAATGTATCAAACTATTCTACAAATAAAACTGTGCATGGACTTAAGTCCAATTACCTTATACACTACCGGCCAGAGGGACAAGATCACAGAAAACTGAAAATATTTAACAATAGAGTGATTCTAGTGTAGTATAAAACTAAAGTACAATGCATCAAACTATTCTGCAAATAAAACTGTGCATGGACTTGAGTCCAAGTACTTCATACACAAGCTGTCCCTCTGGTCGGCAGTATTTGCAAGATCCTACTGGCCAGAGGGACAATTAGATCACAGAAAACTGAAAGTGTTACCGTAGAGTGATTCTAGTGTAGTTTAAAACTAAAGAGCAATGTATCAAACTATTCTAGAAATAAAACGCTGTATGGACTAAATGGAATTAAGTCCAGTTACTTTATACACAAGCTGTCCCTCTGGCCAGTAGTATTTTCAAGATCCTACCGGCCAGAGGGACAAGGCAAAGGAAGTTTGAATTCGGGGGTCTACCGAATCAAGAGCTCAATAAAAAAAAGAAAAAAAAAAAAAAATTGTCTCCCAGGAAAGACGTATTTAAAAACTCTTGTGCCTGTTACATAATCAGCTTATGTAGTTCTATTTATTCTGTCACCTCTCAGGCATAGTCGTAATGCAGAGTGTTTGATAATTAGTATGCATTGTCCCGCAAGCCCAAATATATGCAGAGACGCTTCTGGAACTTTCTAAGATTTACATAAGTATAAAAACTTGTAAGTTTAGCTCGGCATTTTATTCATTATTAGTGTGTGTGTTCAAGCAATAAAACTTTTGCCAACCGGAGTAGTTAACAGTGCCTAAGTCAAAGAAGTCTACAGTGTTAATTACGGTGTACAAACTAGACGTGAAGAGACCTAAAGAAATGTACAACATTTTCCCAACAATTCACTGCTTTACTCTCTACTCATTATTCTTAACATGTCGGGTAAATAAAAACGTACTTGTATTGTTGATCAACATAATTTTACCACGGCCAATTCGCATATCATGTGATTCGTACAGTCCGCCATATTGGAATAGCCCACAACTTCCGAAAACTGCACGACTCGGAAACTCGCTCTTAGTTGTACTCCTCGGTTGTCTTTCTGAACGGTAGAATACAACCGTACAGTTGGGAAGAACGCAAAACAAGTAAGCGTGCTATCGTGACTGTGAGCGTGACGTGCGAACGGCGATGCCGCGAGACACTAGTAGCGCGGGCGTTAGAGGACCCGCGCTACTAGCCGCTCGCGGCACAGTCACGCTCGCACGGCTACTTGTTTCGCGTTCCTCCCCACGGATTCTCGAGGAAAAGAGAGACTGCCCGCAGTCTAGTTTTCATCGACAAAGTAACGTTCAAACCACCGCGTGTCTTAGTTGCTTCAAGTGGCCTCGGCATTGTTCGGAACAAAAGGCAAGCAAAACACGACAGCACAACAACAGGGCTAGCTAAACTTGTAGGTATCCAGCCTATAGTTTGTGAAAGACATTCAATCTTTGTACTCGACTTAAATATATCAAGAGGTTTGTGAATTGGTGCATTTTATCGTTATGACTCGTTTTTTATTATTAATATTTCATTTTACCCTCAGTCTGCATTTTACCCTTGATCTGCGGTCTGCAGTCTTCATTTTACCCTCAGTCTGCATTTCACCCCCGGTCTGCAGTCTGCAGTCTTCGTTTTACATTGACGGTTTTTTTATTTCATGCAGCATACATTTTAATCAAATTTAATGTAATGTAACCAGTTTAGTGAAATATAAAAAATTTAGTGTAATGCAAGAGAAAGGAAAAAGTTCACACGGCTGCTTCAAAATAAATTTAATGTTTAATGGCCTTCAGTACAATGTTTGTTTTGACTTAATTGTCACGTACTGACAGAGATGGTCGAGTTATCGGCGGTAAAATCATATAGAAAATGACCTGAAGGGAAACGCAAATTGACATGAGTAAAATAACACCAAATGTATGACAGAAATCCAGGTTCACTTTACTTGTAAAATATGGTTAACCACAAGAGCTTTAAGTATTACTGTCCATCAATATGTCCTAGCCACAGAGATGCTATTTCTTTATTGTGTAAGTGCATTATGAACATGCCAAGGAACTTGATATACAATGCAATACAATACAAATTTTATTGTCAACTCCCCACGAGGGCTTTTCAGAGACAATAATAATGATAAAGATAATTAAAGATAACTAAAAAATACTCAAAGATTATCAATAAACATTTATCCTATATTATTAATTATATCCTAATCAACAATGGACACTGTTAGCTACACTGACTTGGTAAGTTGGTTTCTTTATCACCAATTAAGGCTCATGTCAATATTATTATTCCTATAGATCCGTGAACTATTGTATGCTTATCCTATGTTATCAGTTTTACCATCTGTGGCAAATCTGGTCTCAACAAACAGTACTCATGGACATGTTATGCTTCACCAGTCTTTGTACTAGTAGCACGCTAGCCACTTCACTTATTTTCCTTTGCTAGTGTGGTACAGTATTTCCTTTCCTTCCTCTACCCTCCCTATAATAAACTTGGACTACTGGCTTGGGTGCATGCACACCTTCCACTTAGCTATTGCCTGCGTCAGGCTGGGTGGTTCCCTTACCCCATCTTATTTTTAGCTACCTAAAGTAGCTAGGTTGGGGGGCTATGTTCTTTGGGTGAGTTTGCTATCACCCCAATTCATTCACTGGGTGTGTCCACTAACCGCCCAAGGGTTTCTGCCCTCATTCATTATCTCTGAATGTGTCTGCCAACGGCGCAAGTTTCTGCTGTGGGGTTCGTGTCTACTAACTGCCCCATGCCACTTTGTGTTTGTGCTTTGGGGTTTGAGTCCATTAACTGCCCCACTTAGTTTGCAGGGTGTGTCTGCTAGCCACCCAATTACCTGTCCAGGGTGTGTCGCTACCACCCACTCTCATTGCTATCCCAGGCCTGAACACCCAGTGTCCATAGTCCCATTTACTGCCAGATTTGTCTTGTTTTTATTCATGCAATTAGAGAGCAAATTGATTAGAGAGCGATTGAGCTGTTCTACCTCATGTTCATACTGAGCGTCGCAGACATTTGTTGCTCTTTGAGCTCTGCTTTCACATCCTGACAAGTGGGCAAGTCTAGTCAGGCTCAATTACAGTGTATTTCCCTGTTTGACTGTTTGGATCTGAGTTTTTATTTTTCTTAACTTTCAGTGTTCAAGCCTAGAGGCTTCCTGAGATGTCAAGACCAGCAGAGGTAACATCATATTAATTTAATTAGATTTGAGTGACATTTTCAGTGTTCTAGACTGTGGATACTTTTTTTACTTAATAATGAAAAGCTTTAAATTTTCTTTTACTTAATCTAAGAAACTGATTTAAGAATCAAAAGTAATGACTATAAACCAGTGATCAGCTAGTAATATTAAATATCTTATTGCAAAACACTTCTAATTGATCTGTTTTTGCCAGTTTGTGTGATACAAGCAATAATAGTTTTATTGCTGCTTTGTGGTTCATTTCCTTGATAATATGATTTCAGTAGTCAGTCTAAGAGTTTGGATCTTACTGAATTATTATTTATTTTCTGGGCCAGAGCATTCTTGTACATGCTGTTGCATAAGCAGTTACTTCTGTAGAACTTTACTTGAGAAAGTTGGATTTAAGTTAATCACTTTGCTCAAACAGTCCTGTTTTCTTTGCTTTTCTAACTATTTGGCACAGCTGCCTTTAAAAGCCAAAAGGCAGCCACGCTTTTGTTACTTTGTTATACAGTCAGTAATTGTGATGACTTGCAATGCTAAAAATGATCATGAACAAACAGTCTTGCAAAGGGTGGTTATATATAATATGTTATGCTCAAAGGAATGCGTTACTTTCATTCTGAAATTCCATTCCATGCCAGCCAATGAAAGTGGGGGAATTATCTAGTGGGCTATAAGGGACTCTGTTATTTTAAACTAATTAACAAATAGCCCATGAGGCGAAGCCGAATGGGCTATTGACCTGTGGCCCTTGAGGGCGAAGGGTCTAATTGTTTTAGTATCACCCGACTAGTCGGACAGAAAAGGTAATAATACAGTTAGCAAATGCAAGTTGAAGAAATATTTATTTGGGAATAAAACGAAAGAAAGCGTCACATTCGATGGCGCCAATTTTCGCTACTCAATGACTATTACTAATAGTCCCCTAGTAGCGTAGCCAATCAAAATGCAGGATTTGCATTAGTCCACTACTTGGGTGATACTAATTAAAGTTATTCAACATTCAAAGGGAAATGTCCATCCACTCTTGTTTTAGGGGTTCTCCAATCCCAGCATACCTGTAGCCTCTACATCGCAGGAAGGCCAGGAAGGAGTGGAAAGGAACCCATTATTGGTTACCCTGTTAAGTAGTGAATGGAGATCGTTAATCGATGGAGACTTGTCAACTGTCAACAGAGAATTAGCAATACAGTTGGCTAAACATCCCAATGTGCAAGTTAGCATGTTTCTCCCTCAGTGCAGTGAATATGACAAGAGAATTGCTGCTAGTCACAAGGTGCAGCTCATTGAAGCAGAGGAAATGACAGGTGTTGATCCAGTTGATTGGCTGATCAACATACCACAAGACCATGCGGTGGACTGTATTATTGGACATGGAGTACATCTTGGTCGACAAATACAACTCATACAACGGAATTGTAAGTGCAAGTGGATTCAAATTGTTCATACCGTTCCCAGAGGTAAGAAGATGCAGCAAACAGAGATAAAACTTTGCGAGTTGGCAGATCAAGTTGTAGCAGTGGGACCAAAGCTGGCAGATACTTGCAGGCGATTTCTTTGCTCTAGTACAAAACACCAGGATATCATTGATCTTACCCCAAGCATTTTCACTGAATTTAAGGATGTGAAGCAAGCCACTGAAGAAAAAAGGTTTTCATTTTATGTTCTAGTTATTGGGAGTGGGGATAGTGAAGACTTTAATCTGAAAGGATATGACCTTGCTGCTGAAGCAATTGCCCAGTTGGGAGACAAATCCTACCAACTAAATTTTGTCTGTACACCAAGAGAAAAAAGAGATGAAATAGAGGAGAAGCTTCTCAAGCATGGAATTGACAGCAGTCAACTAACTGTTCACAGTTTTGATCAAAGCAGAGAAACACTAGCCAGATTATTCTGCATGGTTGATCTGGCAATCATGCCATCAAGGAGTGAGGGCTTTGGATTGAAAGCCCTTGAGGCATTATCTGCTGGTCTGCCTGTTCTAGTAAGCAGTAACTCAGGCCTTGGAGAAGCTCTGAGGAGAGTGCCTACTGGCTCAAACTGTGTAGTAGATTCAGAGGATCCTAAAGACTGGGCCAGCAGAATTGAGGATGTCCGTGGAAGAGGCAGGGGTGTTCGACTTGAAGAGTCTGATCATCTTCGCAAAAAGTATTTGGAGAAGTACAGCTGGCAGGAACCTTGTGATGCTCTTGTGGAAAGGATGCAGAACCTTGTAGCTGGTAAAGTTTCATATTTATTGAGTTTAGTAAGCTTTCTTAAACTTCCAGGTGTCCAAAAAAAAAAAAAAAAAAAAGAAAATGCACACACATCTGGCAGAGAGCAAGGTTATTTTAGCCGGGCCCTCCTTCTGTTAGGATTTCCACAACTGCTTAACTGCCTTCCACATAGATTTCAAAGGTCAAAGACCCTCTTTTGCCAGGGTTTGGAATGCTTTAAGGACCTCTTAATGGTCTTTTTGAGCCGTTGCTAAAGAAAATTTTACTCTTGTGTAACCTTGTCATTTTAGTTAGTTCAGAGTTATTTCACATGTTTTGGGCCTGTACATTCCAGTTTTCATTTATCCTCTGATTAAACTATTACTTGCCCAATAGACACACAATGTTCATGCCTGTATCAGCTAATCCATGCTTTCAACTAAGACTACGATTGAATAGTATCCCATGATGTAATTTTTCTACGTACAACTGATTGTTTAGCTCCTCTTGCAATCTTATGTTTTGAAACTGTTTTCAGTGATTGGAAATTATCACAAACAAGAATTCTGGCTGAGGCTAACTTCACTTGCCCACCAGACCACCAAACTTCCATTTTAACTTCAGCCAGAACAAAATTTACTTGCCCCAGGCAATGGGACCTGTTTTTTTTTTTTTTTTTTTTTTTTCTCAATTCAATTAGATACAATTTATAGGTAACATGTTTACTAAATGAAAGTAGTAAAAAAAGTAAAGAAATATAAAGCCATAAGGAAATAAATTTATATGTGAGTGGTGGCCAAAGTAGCAAGAGGTTGGCCACCACCATGGTCAAGGAAATGGCTGCGAAAAAGGAAAAAAAGTTTAGTTAAGCTA